>NC_088396.1:56936954-57286954 GCF_034236695.1 Oncorhynchus nerka
GATATGACTCCATACCGGAGAAAGACACACAGATATGACTCCATACCGGAGACAGACACACAGATATGACTACATACCGGAGACAGACACACAGATATGACTCCATACTGGAGACAGACACAGAGCGATATGACTCTATACCGGAGACAGACACAGAGCGATATGACTCTATACCGGAGACAGACACAGAGCGATATGACTCCATACCGGAGACAGAGAGATATGACTCCATACCGGAGACAGAGAGATATGACTCCATACCGGAGACAGACAGATATGACTCCATACCGGAGACAGACAGATATGACTCCATACCGGAGACAGACAGATATGACTCCATACCGGAGACAGACACAGAGCGATATGACTCCATACCGGAGACAGACACAGAGCGATATGACTCCATACTGGAGACAGAGCGATATGACTCCATACTGGAGACAGAGCGATATGACTCCATACTGGAGACAGACACACAGATATGACTCCATACCGGAGACAGACACACAGATATGACTCCATACCGGAGACAGAGACACAGATATGACTCCATACCGGAGACAGAGACACAGATATGACTCCATACCGGAGACAGAGACACAGATATGACTCCATACCGGAGACAGAGACACATGACTCCATACCGGAGACAGAGACACATGACTCCATACCGGAGACAGAGACACATGACTCCATACCGGAGACAGAGACACATGACTCCATACCGGAGACAGAGACACATGACTCCATACCGGAGACAGAGAGATATGACTCCATACCGGAGACAGAGAGATATGACTCCATACCGGAGACAGAGAGATATGACTCCATACCGGAGACAGAGAGATATGACTCCATACCGGAGACAGACACAGAGCGATATGACTCCATACTGGAGACAGAGCGATATGACTCCATACCGGAGACAGACACAGAGCGATATGACTCCATACTGGAGACAGAGCGATATGACTCCATACCGGAGACAGACACAGAGCGATATGACTCCATACTGGAGACAGAGCGATATGACTCCATACCGGAGACAGACACAGAGCGATATGACTCCATACCGGAGACAGAGCGATATGACTCTATACCGGAGACAGAGCGATATGACTCCATACCGGAGACAGACAGACAGATATGACTCCATACCGGAGACAGAGACAGACAGATATGACTCCATACCGGAGACAGACACAGACAGATATGACTCCATACCGGAGACAGACACAGACAGATATGACTCCATACCGGAGACAGACACACAGATATGACTCCATACCGGAGACAGACACACAGATATGACTCCATACCGGAGACAGAGAGATATGACTCCATACCGGAGACAGACACAGATATGACTCCATACCGGAGACAGACACAGATATGACTCCATACCGGAGACAGACACACAGATATGACTCCATACCGGAGACAGACACACAGATATGACTCCATACCGGAGACAGACACACAGATATGACTCCATACCGGAGACAGACACACAGATATGACTCCATACCGGAGACAGACACACAGATATGACTCCATACCGGAGACAGACACAGAGCGATATGACTCTATACCGGAGACAGACACAGAGCGATATGACTCTATACCGGAGACAGACACAGAGCGATATGACTCCATACCGGAGACAGAGAGATATGACTCCATACCGGAGACAGAGAGATATGACTCCATACCGGAGACAGACACAGAGCGATATGACTCCATACCGGAGACAGACACACAGATATGACTCCATACCGGAGACAGACAGATATGACTCCATACCGAAGACAGACAGATATGACTCCATACCGAAGACAGACAGATATGACTCCATACCGGAGACAGACAGATATGACTCCATACCGGAGACAGACAGATATGACTCCATACCGGACACAGACAGATATGACTCCATACCGGAGACAGACACAGAGCGATATGACTCCATACCGGAGACAGACACAGAGCGATATGACTCCATACCGGAGACAGAGAGATATGACTCCATACCGGAGACAGACACAGAGAGATATGACTCCATACCGGAGACAGACACAGAGCGATATGACTCCATACCGGAGACAGACACACAGATATGACTCCATACCGGAGACAGACAGATATGACTCCATACCGGAGACAGACAGATATGACTCCATACCGGAGACAGACAGATATGACTCCATACCGGAGACAGACAGATATGACTCCATACCGGAGACAGACAGATATGACTCCATACCGGAGACAGACAGATATGACTCCATACCGGAGACAGACAGATATGACTCCATACCGGAGACAGACAGATATGACTCCATATCGGAGACAGACACAGAGCGATATGACTCCATATCGGAGACAGACACAGAGCGATATGACTCCATACCGGAGACAGACACAGAGCGATATGACTCCATACCGGAGACAGAGAGATATGACTCCATACCGGAGACAGAGAGATATGACTCCATACCGGAGACAGACACAGAGCGATATGACTCCATACCGGAGACAGACACACAGATATGACTCCATACCGGAGACAGACACAGATATGACTCCATACCGGAGACAGACAGATATGACTCCATACCGGAGACAGACAGATATGACTCCATACCGGAGACAGACAGATATGACTCCATATCGGAGACAGACACAGAGCGATATGACTCCATACCGGAGACAGACACAGAGCGATATGACTCCATACCGGAGACAGACACAGAGCGATATGACTCCATACCGGAGACAGACACAGAGCGATATGACTCCATACTGGAGACAGAGCGATATGACTCCATACCGGAGACAGACACAGAGCGATATGACTCTATACCGGAGACAGACAGACAGATATGACTCCATACCGGAGACAGAGACAGACAGATATGACTCCATACCGGAGACAGAGACAGACAGATATGACTCCATACCGGAGACAGAGACAGACAGATATGACTCCATACCGGAGACAGAGACAGACAGATATGACTCCATACCGGAGACAGAGACAGACAGATATGACTCCATACCGGAGACAGAGACAGACAGATATGACTCCATACCGGAGACAGAGACAGACAGATATGACTCCATACCGGAGACAGAGACAGACAGATATGACTCCATACCGGAGACAGACACACAGATATGACTCCATACCGGAGACAGAGACACAGATATGACTCCATACCGGAGACAGAGACACAGATATGACTCCATACCGGAGACAGAGACACAGATATGACTCCATACCGGAGACAGAGACACAGATATGACTCCATACCGGAGACAGAGACACAGATATGACTCCATACCGGAGACAGAGAGATATGACTCCATACCGGAGACAGAGAGATATGACTCCATACCGGAGACAGAGAGATATGACTCCATACCGGAGACAGAGAGATATGACTCCATACCGGAGACAGAGAGATATGACTCCATACCGGAGACAGAGAGATATGACTCCATACCGGAGACAGAGAGATATGACTCCATACCGGAGACAGAGAGATATGACTCCATACCGGAGACAGACACAGAGAGATATGACTCCATACCGGAGACAGACACAGAGCGATATGACTCCATACCAGAGACAGACACAGATATGACTCCATACCGGAGACAAACAGATATGACTCCATACCGGAGACAGACAGATATGACTCCATACCGAAGACAGACAGATATGACTCCATACCGGAGACAGAGAGATATGACTCCATACCGGAGACAGAGAGATATGACTCCATACCGGAGACAGACACAGAGAGATATGACTCCATACCGGAGACAGACACAGAGCGATATGACTCCATACCGGAGACAGACACACAGATATGACTCCATACCGGAGACAGACACAGATATGACTCCATACCGGAGACAGACAGATATGACTCCATACCGGAGACAGAGAGATATGACTCCATACCGGAGACAGAGAGATATGACTCCATACCGGAGACAGAGAGAGATATGACTCCATACCGGAGACAGAGAGATATGACTCCATACCGGAGACAGAGAGATATGACTCCATACCGGAGACAGAGAGATATGACTCCATACCGGAGACAGAGAGATATGACTCCATACCGGAGACAGAGAGATATGACTCCATACCGGAGACAGAGAGATATGACTCCATACCGGAGACAGACACAGAGAGATATGACTCCATACCGGAGACAGACACAGAGCGATATGACTCCATACCGGAGACAGACACACAGATATGACTCCATACCGGAGACAGACACAGATATGACTCCATACCGGAGACAGACAGATATGACTCCATACCGGAGACAGAGAGATATGACTCCATACCGGAGACAGAGAGATATGACTCCATACCGGAGACAGAGAGATATGACTCCATACCGGAGACAGAGAGATATGACTCCATACCGGAGACAGACACAGAGAGATATGACTCCATACCGGAGACAGACACAGAGCGATATGACTCCATACCGGAGACAGACACACAGATATGACTCCATACCGGAGACAGACACAGATATGACTCCATACCGGAGACAGACAGATATGACTCCATACCGAAGACAGACAGATATGACTCCATACCGGAGACAGACAGATATGACTCCATACCGGAGACAGACACAGAGCATTTGGAAAGTATACAGACTCCTTGACCAATTCCACATTCTGCTTGTTCTAAAATGACAAAACAAAAACAGGTTTTTAGAAATGTTTAAAAATGTATTAAAATGAAAAACAGAAATAACTTATTTACATAAGTATTCAGACCCTTTGCTATGAGAAATTGAGCTCAGGTGCATCCTGTTTCCATTGATCATCCTTGAGATGTTTCTTCAACTTGATTGGAGTCCAACTGTGGTAAATTCAATTGATTGGACATGATTTGGAAAGGCACACACCTGTCTATATAAGGTCCCACAGTTGACAGTGCATAACAGAGCAAAAACCAAGCCATGAAGTCGAAGGAATTGTCCGTACAGCTCAGAGACAGGATTGTGTCGAGGCACAGATCTGGGGAAGGGAAAGAAAAATATGTCTGCAGTATTGAAGGTCCCCAAGAACACAGTGGCCTCCATCATTCTGCAGTATTGAAGGACCCCAAGAACACAGTGGACTCCATCTTTCTGCAGTATTGAAGGTCCCCAAGAACACAGTGGCCTCCATCTTTCTGCAGTATTGAAGGTCCCCAAGAACAGAGTGGACTCCATCTTTCTGCAGTATTGAAAGTCCCCAAGAACACAGTGGCCTCCATCTTTCTTAAATGGAAGAAGTTTGGAACCACCAAGACTCTTCCTAGAGCTGGCCGCCCGGGAGAAGGGTCTTGGTCAGGGAGGTGAACAAGAACCTGATGGTTACTGACAGAGCTCCAGAGTTCCTCTGTGGAGATGGTTGTCCTTCTGTTCCCCCATCTCTGAAGCACTCCACAAATCAGGCCTTCATGGTAGAGTGGCCAGACTCCTCAGTAAAAGGCACATAACAGCCCGCTTGGAGTTTGCCAAAAGGCACCCAAAGGTGGTCTCTGGTCTGATGAAATCAAGATTGAACTCTTTGGCCTGAACGCCAAGCATCACGTCTGGAGGAAATCTGGCACCATCCCTACGGTGAAGCATGGTGGTGGCAGCATCATGCTGTGGGGATGTTTTTCAGCGGCAGGGACTGGGAGACTAGTCAGGATTGAGGGAAAGATGAACGGAGCAAAGTTCAGAGAGATCTTTGATGAAAACCTGCTCCAGAGAGCTCAGGACCTCAGAATGGGGCGAAGGTTCACCTTCCAACAGGACAACGACCCTAAGCACACAGCCAAGACAACGCAGGAGTGGTTTCGGGACAAGTCTTTAAATGTCCTTGAGTGGCCCAGCCAGAGCCTGGACTTGAACATCTCTGTAGAGACCTGAAAATAGCTGTGCAGCGCCACTCCCCATCCAACCTGACAGAGATTGAGAGGATCTGCAGAGAAGAATGGGAGAAACTCCCCAAATACAGGTGTGCCAAGCTTGTAACATCATACCCAAGAAGACACGAGGCTGTAATTGCTGCCAAAGGTGCTTCAACAAAGTACTGAGTGAAGGGTCTGAATACTTATGTAAATGTAATATTTCAGTTTTTGCGAACATTTCTAAAAACCTGTTTTCGCTTTGTCATTGAAGGGTTTTGTGATGTCATTACGGGGTATTGTGATGTCATTACGGGGTATTGTGATGTCATTACGGGGTATTGTGATGTCATTGAAGGGTATTGTGATGTCATCATGGGGTATTGTGATGTCATTACGGGGTATTGTGATGTATTGTGATGTCATTACGGGGTATTGTGATGTCATTACGGGGTATTGTGATGTCATTACGGGGTATTGTGTGTATAATGTAACATCTCTCTTCAATATGAGGCTCCAATCCTGCACTACGAACATACATTAAATCTATTTAAAAAATACCATGTATTAAAACTACGTGTTGGTCTCTTGTGACTACAGTAGCTACTAGTTAATGCTATGTCCCCAAGGCACTGGTGAACTGACCTGATGAGAACAGTGTGTGTGTCTGGTCTCTTGTGACTCTACAGTAGCTACTAGTTAATGCTATGTCCCCAAGGCCCTGGTGAACTGACCTGATGAGAACACACTGGCTGTCGTGTCTTTTCCAGAGACAGCGGTAACACTCGTTGGCCACAGCGAAGATATGAGGGGGCAGCTCTCCCAGGTGGTGTCTACTATACAGGTCTACTGCTGCTGGGTCATACAGACCTGGGATCTGCTTGTAGGGGTTCACAGCTGCTAGGATAGAGCCTATATTGGTCTGAGACAGTGGAGACAGGAGAGGAGACAGTGGAGACAGGAGAGGAGACAGTGGAGACAGTGGAGAGAGGAGAGGAGACAGTGGAGAGAGGAGAGGAGACAGTGGAGAGAGGAGAGGAGACAGTGGAGAGAGGAGATTCAGTAATGACTCTAAAAAAATTGCAATAATCCGTTTTTAAATCATGTCTTACATAGATAATGTCTGTCTGGGAGGGTTGGACTATAACAGTATCTTACATAGATAATGTCTGTCTGGGAGGGTTGGACTATAACACTGTCTTACATAGATAATGTCTGTCTGGGAGGGTTGGACTATAACACTGTCTTACATAGATAATGTCTGTCTGGGAGGGTTAGACTATAACAGTATCTTACATAGATAATGTCTGTCTGGGAGGGTTGGACTATAACACTGTCTTACATAGATAATGTCTGTCTGGGAGGGTTAGACTATAACAGTATCTTACATAGATAATGTCTGTCTGGGAGGGTTAGACTATAACAGTATCTTACATAGATAATGTCTGTCTGGGAGGGTTGGACTATAACACTGTCTTACATAGATAATGTCTGTCTGGGAGGGTTGGACTATAACACTGTCTTACATAGATAATGTCTGTCTGGGAGGGTTGGACTATAACACTGTCTTACATAGATAATGTCTGTCTGGGAGGGTTGGACTATAACACTGTCTTACATAGATAATGTCTGTCTGGGAGGGTTGGACTATAACACTGTCTTACATAGATAATGTCTGTCTGGGAGGGTTGGACTATAACACTGTCTTACATAGATAATGTCTGTCTGGGAGGGTTGGACTATAACACTGTCTTACATAGATAATGTCTGTCTGGGAGGGTTAGACTATAACAGTATCTTACATAGATAATGTCTGTCTGGGAGGGTTAGACTATAACAGTATCTTACATAGATAATGTCTGTCTGGGAGGGTTGGACTATAACACTGTCTTACATAGATAATGTCTGTCTGGGAGGGTTGGACTATAACACTGTCTTACATAGATAATGTCTGTCTGGGAGGGTTGGACTATAACACTGTCTTACATAGATAATGTCTGTCTGGGAGGGTTGGACTATAACAGTATTTTACATAGATAATGTCTGTCTGGGAGGGTTGGACTATAACAGTATTTTACATAGATAATGTCTGTCTGGGAGGGTTGGACTATAACAGTATCTTACATAGATAATGTCTGTCTGGGAGGGTTGGACTATAACACTGTCTTACATAGATAATGTCTGTCTGGGAGGGTTGGACTATAACACTGTCTTACATAGATAATGTCTGTCTGGGAGGGTTGGACTATAACACTGTCTTACATAGATAATGTCTGTCTGGGAGGGTTGGACTATAACACTGTCTTACATAGATAATGTCTGTCTGGGAGGGTTGGACTATAACACTGTCTTACATAGATAATGTCTGTCTGGGAGGGTTGGACTATAACACTGTCTTACATAGATAATGTCTGTCTGGGAGGGTTGGACTATAACACTGTCTTACATAGATAATGTCTGTCTGGGAGGGTTGACTATAACAGTATCTTACATAGATAATGTCTGTCTGGGAGGGTTGGACTATAACACTGTCTTACATAGATAATGTCTGTCTGGGAGGGTTAGACTATAACAGTATCTTACATAGATAATGTCTGTCTGGGAGGGTTGGACTATAACAGTATCTTACATAGATAATGTCTGTCTGGGAGGGTTGGACTATAACACTGTCTTACATAGATAATGTCTGTCTGGGAGGGTTGGACTATAACACTGTCTTACATAGATAATGTCTGTCTGGGAGGGTTGGACTATAACACTGTCTTACATAGATAATGTCTGTCTGGGAGGGTTGGACTATAACAGTATTTTACATAGATAATGTCTGTCTGGGAGGGTTGGACTATAACACTGTCTTACATAGATAATGTCTGTCTGGGAGGGTTGGACTATAACAGTATCTTACATAGATAATGTCTGTCTGGGAGGGTTGGACTATAACACTGTCTTACATAGATAATGTCTGTCTGGGAGGGTTGGACTATAACACTGTCTTACATAGATAATGTCTGTCTGGGAGGGTTGGACTATAACACTGTCTTACATAGATAATGTCTGTCTGGGAGGGTTGGACTATAACAGTATTTTACATAGATAATGTCTGTCTGGGAGGGTTGGACTATAACAGTATTTTACATAGATAATGTCTGTCTGGGAGGGTTGGACTATAACAGTATCTTACATAGATAATGTCTGTCTGGGAGGGTTGGACTATAACACTGTCTTACATAGATAATGTCTGTCTGGGAGGGTTGGACTATAACACTGTCTTACATAGATAATGTCTGTCTGGGAGGGTTGGACTATAACACTGTCTTACATAGATAATGTCTGTCTGGGAGGGTTGGACTATAACACTGTCTTACATAGATAATGTCTGTCTGGGAGGGTTGGACTATAACAGTATCTTACATAGATAATGTCTGTCTGGGAGGGTTGGACTATAACACTGTCTTACATAGATAATGTCTGTCTGGGAGGGTTAGACTATAACAGTATCTTACATAGATAATGTCTGTCTGGGAGGGTTGGACTATAACAGTATCTTACATAGATAATGTCTGTCTGGGAGGGTTGGACTATAACACTGTCTTACATAGATAATGTCTGTCTGGGAGGGTTGGACTATAACACTGTCTTACATAGATAATGTCTGTCTGGGAGGGTTGGACTATAACACTGTCTTACATAGATAATGTCTGTCTGGGAGGGTTGGACTATAACAGTATTTTACATAGATAATGTCTGTCTGGGAGGGTTGGACTATAACACTGTCTTACATAGATAATGTATGTCTGGGAGGGTTGGACTATAACAGTATCTTACATAGATAATGTCTGTCTGGGAGGGTTGGACTATAATAATGTCTTACATAGATAATGTCTGTCTGGGAGGGTTGGACTATAACACTGTCTTACATAGATAATGTCTGTCTGGGAGGGTTGGACTATAACAGTATCTTACATAGATAATGTCTGTCTGGGAGGGTTGGACTATAATAATGTCTTACATAGATAATGTCTGTCTGGGAGGGTTGGACTATAACACTGTCTTACATAGATAATGTCTGTCTGGGAGGGTTGGACTATAACACTGTCTTACATAGATAATGTCTGTCTGGGAGGGTTGGACTATAACACTGTCTTACATAGATAATGTCTGTCTGGGAGGGTTAGACTATAACAGTATCTTACATAGATAATGTCTGTCTGGGAGGGTTGGACTATAACAGTATCTTACATAGATAATGTCTGTCTGGGAGGGTTGGACTATAACACTGTCTTACATAGATAATGTCTGTCTGGGAGGGTTGGACTATAACACTGTCTTACATAGATAATGTCTGTCTGGGAGGGTTGGACTATAACAGTATTTTACATAGATAATGTCTGTCTGGGAGTGTTGGACTATAACACTGTCTTACATAGATAATGTCTGTCTGGGAGGGTTGGACTATAACAGTATCTTACATAGATAATGTCTGTCTGGGAGGGTTGGACTATAATAATGTCTTACATAGATAATGTCTGTCTGGGAGGGTTGGACTATAACACTGTCTTACATAGATAATGTCTGTCTGGGAGGGTTGGACTATAACAGTATCTTACATAGATAATGTCTGTCTGGGAGGGTTGGACTATAATAATGTCTTACATAGATAATGTCTGTCTGGGAGGGTTGGACTATAACACTGTCTTACATAGATAATGTCTGTCTGGGAGGGTTGGACTATAACACTGTCTTACATAGATAATGTCTGTCTGGGAGGGTTAGACTATAACACTGTCTTACATAGATAATGTCTGTCTGGGAGGGTTGGACTATAACACTGTCTTACATAGATAATGTCTGTCTGGGAGGGTTAGACTATAACAGTATCTTACATAGATAATGTCTGTCTGGGAGGGTTGGACTATAACAGTATCTTACATAGATAATGTCTGTCTGGGAGGGTTGGACTATAACACTGTCTTACATAGATAATGTCTGTCTGGGAGGGTTGGACTATAACACTGTCTTACATAGATAATGTCTGTCTGGGAGGGTTGGACTATAACACTGTCTTACATAGATAATGTCTGTCTGGGAGGGTTGGACTATAACAGTATTTTACATAGATAATGTCTGTCTGGGAGGGTTGGACTATAACACTGTCTTACATAGATAATGTCTGTCTGGGAGGGTTGGACTATAACAGTATCTTACATAGATAATGTCTGTCTGGGAGGGTTGGACTATAATAATGTCTTACATAGATAATGTCTGTCTGGGAGGGTTGGACTATAACACTGTCTTACATAGATAATGTCTGTCTGGGAGGGTTGGACTATAACAGTATCTTACATAGATAATGTCTGTCTGGGAGGGTTGGACTATAATAATGTCTTACATAGATAATGTCTGTCTGGGAGGGTTGGACTATAACACTGTCTTACATAGATAATGTCTGTCTGGGAGGGTTGGACTATAACAGTATCTTACATAGATAATGTCTGTCTGGGAGGGTTGGACTATAACACTGTCTTACATAGATAATGTCTGTCTGGGAGGGTTGGACTATAACACTGTCTTACATAGATAATGTCTGTCTGGGAGGGTTGGACTATAACACTGTCTTACATAGATAATGTCTGTCTGGGAGGGTTGGACTATAACAGTATTTTACATAGATAATGTCTGTCTGGGAGGGTTGGACTATAACACTGTCTTACATAGATAATGTCTGTCTGGGAGGGTTGGACTATAACAGTATCTTACATAGATAATGTCTGTCTGGGAGGGTTGGACTATAATAATGTCTTACATAGATAATGTCTGTCTGGGAGGGTTGGACTATAACACTGTCTTACATAGATAATGTCTGTCTGGGAGGGTTGGACTATAACAGTATATTACATAGATAATGTCTGTCTGGGAGGGTTGGACTATAATAATGTCTTACATAGATAATGTCTGTCTGGGAGGGTTGGACTATAACTGTCTTAACACTGTCTTACATAGATAATGTCTGTCTGGGAGGGTTGGACTATAACAGTATCTTACATAGATAATGTCTGTCTGGGAGGGTTGGACTATAACACTGTCTTACATAGATAATGTCTGTCTGGGAGGGTTGGACTATAACACTGTCTTACATAGATCATGTCTGTCTGGGAGGGTTGGACTATAACACTGTCTTACATAGATAATGTCTGTCTGGGAGGGTTGGACTATAACACTGTCTTACATAGATAATGTCTGTCTGGGAGGGTTGGACTATAACAGTATTTTACATAGATAATGTCTGTCTGGGAGGGTTGGACTATAACACTGTCTTACATAGATAATGTCTGTCTGGGAGGGTTGGACTATAACACTGTCTTACATAGATCATGTCTGTCTGGGAGGGTTGGACTATAACAGTATCTTACATAGATAATGTCTGTCTGGGAGGGTTGGACTATAACACTGTCTTACATAGATAATGTCTGTCTGGGAGGGTTGGACTATAACACTGTCTTACATAGATAATAGATCATGTCTGTCTGGGAGGGTTGGACTATAACAGTATCTTACATAGATAATGTCTGTCTGGGAGGGTTGGACTATAACACTGTCTTACATAGATAATGTCTGTCTGGGAGGGTTGGACTATAACAGTATCTTACATAGATAATGTCTGTCTGGGAGGGTTGGACTATAACACTGTCTTACATAGATAATGTCTGTCTGGGAGGGTTGGACTATAACACTGTCTTACATAGATAATGTCTGTCTGGGAGGGTTGGACTATAACACTGTCTTACATAGATAATGTCTGTCTGGGAGGGTTGGACTATAACACTGTCTTACATAGATAATGTCTGTCTGGGAGGGTTGGACTATAACACTGTCTTACATAGATCATGTCTGTCTGGGAGGGTTGGACTATAACAGTATCTTACATAGATAATGTCTGTCTGGGAGGGTTGGACTATAACACTGTCTTACATAGATAATGTCTGTCTGGGAGGGTTGGACTATAACAGTATCTTACATAGATAATGTCTGTCTGGGAGGGTTGGACTATAACACTGTCTTACATAGATAATGTCTGTCTGGGAGGGTTGGACTATAACACTGTCTTACATAGATAATGTCTGTCTGGGAGGGTTGGACTATAACACTGTCTTACATAGATCATGTCTGTCTGGGAGGGTTGGACTATAACAGTATCTTACATAGATAATGTCTGTCTGGGAGGGTTGGACTATAACACTGTCTTACATAGATAATGTCTGTCTGGGAGGGTTGGACTATAACACTGTCTTACATAGATCATGTCTGTCTGGGAGGGTTGGACTATAATAATGTCTTACATAGATAATGTCTGTCTGGGAGGGTTGGACTATAACAGTATCTTACATAGATCATGTCTGTCTGGGAGGGTTGGACTATAACAGTATATTACATACAGTAGATAATGTCTGTCTGGGAGGGTTGGACTATAACAGTATCTTACATAGATAATAGATCATGTCTGTCTGGGAGGGTTGGACTATAACAGTATCTTACATAGATAATGTCTGTCTGGGAGGGTTGGACTATAACAGTATCTTACATAGATAATGTCTGTCTGGAAGGGTTAGACTATAACACTGTCTTACATAGATAATGTCTGTCTGGGAGGGTTGGACTATAACAGTATCTTACATAGATAATAGATCATGTCTGTCTGGGAGGGTTGGACTATAACAGTATCTTACATAGATAATGTCTGTCTGGGAGGGTTGGACTATAACAGTATCTTACATAGATAATGTCTGTCTGGAAGGGTTAGACTATAACACTGTCTTACATAGATAATGTCTGTCTGGGAGGGTTGGACTATAACAGTATCTTACATAGATCATGTCTGTCTGGGAGGGTTGGACTATAACAGTATATTACATACAGTAGATAATGTCTGTCTGGAAGGGTTGGACTATAACACTGTCTTACATAGATAATGTCTGTCTGGGAGGGTTGGACTATAACAGTATCTTACATAGATAATGTCTGTCTGGGAGGGTTGGACTATAACAGTATCTTACATAGATAATGTCTGTCTGGGAGGGTTGGACTATAACAGTATTTTACATAGATAATGTCTGTCTGGGAGGGTTGGACTATAACACTGTCTTACATAGATAATGTCTGTCTGGGAGGGTTGGACTATAACAGTATCTTACATAGATAATGTCTGTCTGGGAGGGTTGGACTATAACACTGTCTTACATAGATAATGTCTGTCTGGGAGGGTTGGACTATAACACTGTCTTACATAGATCATGTCTGTCTGGGAGGGTTGGACTAGAACACTGTCTTACATAGATAATGTCTGTCTGGGAGGGTTGGACTATAACACTGTCTTACATAGATAATAGATCATGTCTGTCTGGGAGGGTTGGACTATAACAGTATCTTACATAGATAATGTCTGTCTGGGAGGGTTGGACTATAACACTGTCTTACATAGATAATGTCTGTCTGGGAGGGTTGGACTATAACAGTATCTTACATAGATAATGTCTGTCTGGGAGGGTTGGACTATAACAGTATCTTACATAGATAATGTCTGTCTGGGAGGGTTGGACTATAACAGTATCTTACATAGATAATGTCTGTCTGGGAGGGTTGGACTATAACACTGTCTTACATAGATGCAGTCCTTCTGGTAGCGCAGGTAAAGGTTGTACATGATGGCAGCCTCATGTAGTTCTGCCAGAGTAGACATGTCCTCTACTCCATTAATACTGGTGGGGTGCATAGGAAACACCTTGTCTCTGCTCAGCTCCCCCTGCTGCAGGTATATCACCTGAAACACAGAGACACAACAGGTAGTTAGTTTTACTGCAGCAGGTACATCACCTGAAACAAGTTCTCCTCAGCTTCCCTCCCCTCCCTGTCCAACTCCCTCCTCAGCCTCCCTGTCCAACTCCCTCCTCAGCCTCCCTGTTCAACTCCCCCCTCAGCCTCCATTCCCTCCCTGTCCAACTCCCTCCTCAGCCTCCATTCCCTCCCTGTCCAACTCCCTCCTCAGCCTCCATTCCCTCCCTGTCCAACTCCCTCCTCAGCCTCCATTCCCTCCCAACTCCCTCCTCAGCCTCCATTCCCTCCCAACTCCCTCCTCAGCCTCCATTCCCTCCCAACTCCCACCTCAGCCTCCATTCCCTCCCAACTCCCTCCTCAGCCTCCATTCCCTCCCAACTCCCTCCTCAGCCTCCATTCCCTCCCAACTCCCTCCTCAGCCTCCATTCCCTCCCAACTCCCTCCTCAGCCTCCATTCCCTCCCAACTCCCTCCTCAGCCTCCATTCCCTCCCAACTCCCTCCTCAGCCTCCATTCCCTCCCAACTCCCTCCTCAGCCTCCATTCCCTCCCAACTCCCTCCTCAGCCTCCATTCCCTCCCAACTCCCTCCTCAGCCTCCATTCCCTCCCAACTCCCTCCTCAGCCTCCATTCCCTCCCAACTCCCTCCTCAGCCTCCATTCCCTCCCAACTCCCTCCTCAGCCTCCATTCCCTCCCAACTCCCTCCTCAGCCTCCATTCCCTCCCAACTCCCTCCTCAGCCTCCATTCCCTCCCAACTCCCTCCTCAGCCTCCATTCCCTCCCAACTCCCTCCTCAGCCTCCATTCCCTCCCAACTCCCTCCTCAGCCTCCATTCCCTCCCAACTCCCTCCTCAGCCTCCATTCCCTCCCAACTCCCTCCTCAGCCTCCATTCCCTCCCAACTCCCTCCTCAGCCTCCATTCCCTCCCAACTCCCTCCTCAGCCTCCCTGTCCAACTCCCTCCTCAGCCTCCCTGTCCAACTCCCTCCTCAGCCTCCCTGTCCAACTCCCTCCTCAGCCTCCCTGTCCAACTCCCTCCTCAGCCTCCCTGTCCAACTCCCTCCTCAGCCTCCCTGTCCAACTCCCTCCTCAGCCTCCCTGTCCAACTCCCTCCTCAGCCTCCCTGTCCAACTCCCCCTCAGCCTCCCTGTCCAACTCCCCCTCAGCCTCCCTGTCCAACTCCCCCTCAGCCTACCTGTCCAACTCCCCCCTCAGCCTACCTGTCCAACTCCCCCCTCAGCCTACCTGTCCAACTCCCCCCTCAGCCTACCTCTCCAGGTCGGGACACTAGCAGCTAGGTCGGGACACTAGCAGCTAGGTCGGGACACTAGCAGCTAGGTCGGTACACTAGCAGCTAGGTCGGGACACTAGGAGCTAGGTCGGGACACTAGGAGCTAGGTCAGGAGTTGGAACACTAGCAGCTAGGCAGGACGATAGCAGCTAGGCCGGGACGATAGCAGCTAGGCCGGGACGATAGCAGCTAGGCCGGGACGATAGCAGCTAGGCCGGGACGATAGCAGCTAGGCCGGGACGATAGCAGCAAGGCCGGGACGATAGCAGCAAGGCCGGGACGATAGCAGCAAGGCCGGGACGATAGCAGCAAGGCCGGGACGATTGCAGCAAGGCCCGGGACGATTGCAGCAAGGCCGGGACGATAGCAGCTAGGACGGGACACTAGGAGCTAGGACGGGACACTAGGAGCTAGGACGGGACACTAGGAGCTAGGACGGGACACTAGGAGCTAGGTCAAAAGTCGGAACACTAGCAGCTAGGCCGGGACGATAGCAGCTAGGACGGGAGTCGGGACGATAGCAGCTAGGTCGGTACGATAGCAGCTAGGTCGGGACAATGGTCGGGACGATAGCAGCTAGGTCGGGACAATGGTCGGGAGTCGGGACGATAGCAGCTAGGTCGGGACGATTGCAGCTAGGTCGGGACAATGGTCGGGACGATTGCAGCTAGGTCGGGACAATGGTCGGGACGATAGCAGCTAGGTCGGGACAATGGTCGGGACGATAGCAGCTAGGTCGGGACAATGGTCGGGACGATAGCAGCTAGGTCGGGACAATGGTCGGGACGATAGCAGCTAGGTCGGGACAATGGTCGGGACGATAGCAGCTAGGTCGGGACAATGGTCGGGACGATAGCAGCTAGGTCGGGACAATGGTCGGGACGATAGCAGCTAGGTCGGGACAATGGTCGGGACGATAGCAGCTAGGTCGGGACAATGGTCGGGAGTCGGGACGATAGCAGCTAGGTCGGGACGATAGCAGCTAGGTCGGGACGATAGCAGCTAGGTCGGGACGATAGCAGCTAGGTCGGGACAATAGCAGCTAGATCGGGACAATAGCAGCTAGGTCGGGAGTCGGGACAATAGCAGCTAGGTCGGGAGTCGGGACAATAGCAGCTAGGTCGGGAGTCGGAACAATAGCAGCTAGGTCGGGAGTCGGAACAATAGCAGCTAGGTCGGGAGTCGGGACAATTACAGGCCATTAACAGCTAGGTCGGGAATCAGGACAAAAGATTGGCTTCCTGCCAGACCCCCACTCCCTCTGGTTGATAGTCACCCGGCAGCAACCCATCCCATATTAGACAGAGGACGGACAGACCACACACACACACACACAGAGGGTTCAGTCAGGAGAAAGCCATTTTTTTTTAAATAATCTAATTGTTGCAGTGTTATTATACGTTTCCATACTGATCAATCTAATTGTTTTATAGTGTTATTATAGCATCCATACTGATCAATCTAATTGTTTTATAGTGTTATTATAGCATCCATACTGATCAATCTAATTGTTTTATAGTGTTATTATAGCATCCATACTGATCAATCTAATTGTTTTATAGTGTTATTATAGCATCCATACTGATCAATCTAATTGTAAATACAGATGTATTTTAGTCAGAACTTGTAACAATCTGTATTTGCACGAGTCAATCATCAACTGTCAGCATCAATGCTCCAGTGTGGCTGAGGCAGCTATAGAGCTGGACAAACACTCAGGGTTCTGAGGGAAACATCTCCACTACCCTGTGGAGTACCTGAGGCAGCTATAGAGCTGGACAAACACTCAGGGTTCTGAGGGAAACATCTCCACTACCCTGTGGAGTACCTGAGGCAGCTATAGAGCTGGACAAACACTCAGGGTTCTGATGGAAACATCTCCACTACCCTGTGGAGTACCTGAGGCAGCTATAGAGCTGGACAAACACTCAGGGTTCTGAGGGAAACATCTCCACTACCCTGTGGAGTACCTGAGGCAGCTATAGAGCTGGACAAACACTCAGGGTTCTGAGGGAAACATCTCCACTACCCTGTGGAGTACCTGAGGCAGCTATAGAGCTGGACAAACACTCAGGGTTCTGAGGGAAACATCTCCACTACCCTGTGGAGTACCTGAGGCAGCTATAGAGCTGGACAAACACTCAGGGTTCTGAGGGAAACATCTCCACTACCCTGTGGAGTACCTGAGGCAGCTATAGAGCTGGACAAACACTCAGGGTTCTGAGGGAAACATCTCCACTACCCTGTGGAGTACCTGAGGCAGCTATAGAGCTGGACAAACACTCAGGGTTCTGAGGGAAACATCTCCACTACCCTGTGGAGTACCTGAGGCAGCTATAGAGCTGGACAAACACTCAGGGTTCTGATGGAAACATCTCCACTACCCTGTGGAGTACCTGAGGCAGCTATAGAGCTGGACAAACACTCAGGGTTCTGAGGGAAACATATCCACTACCCTGTGGAGTACCTGAGGCAGCTATAGAGCTGGACAAACACTCAGGGTTCTGAGGGAAACATCTCCACTACCCTGTGGAGTACCTGAGGCAGCTATAGAGCTGGACAAACACTCAGGGTTCTGATGGAAACATCTCCACTACCCTGTGGAGTACCTGAGGCAGCTATAGAGCTGGACAAACACTCAGGGTTCTGATGGAAACATCTCCACTACCCTGTGGAGTACCTGAGGCAGCTATAGAGCTGGACAAACACTCAGGGTTCTGAGGGAAACATCTCCACTACCCTGTGGAGTACCTGAGGCAGCTATAGAGCTGGACAAACACTCAGGGTTCTGAGGGAAACATCTCCACTACCCTGTGGAGTACCTGAGGCAGCTATAGAGCTGGACAAACACTCAGGGTTCTGAGGGAAACATCTCCACTACCCTGTGGAGTACCTGAGGCAGCTATAGAGCTGGACAAACACTCAGGGTTCTGATGGAAACATCTCCACTACCCTGTGGAGTACCTGAGGCAGCTATAGAGCTGGACAAACACTCAGGGTTCTGATGGAAACATCTCCACTACCCTGTGGAGTACCTGAGGCAGCTATAGAGCTGGACAAACACTCAGGGTTCTGAGGGAAACATCTCCACTACCCTGTGGAGTACCTGAGGCAGCTATAGAGCTGGACAGACACTCAGGGTTCTGAGGGAAACATCTCCACTACCCTGTGGAGTACCTGAGGCAGCTATAGAGCTGGACAAACACTCAGGGTTCTGAGGGAAACATCTCCACTACCCTGTGGAGTACCTGAGACAGCTATAGAGCTGGACAAACACTCAGGGTTCTGAGGGAAATATCTCCACTACCCTGTGGAGTACCTGAGGCAGCTATAGAGCTGGACAAACACTCAGGGTTCTGATGGAAACATCTCCACTACCCTGTGGAGTACCTGAGGCAGCTATAGAGCTGGACAAACACTCAGGGTTCTGAGGGAAACATCTCCACTACCCTGTGGAGTACCTGAGGCAGCTATAGAGCTGGACAAACACTCAGGGTTCTGAGGGAAACATCTCCACTACCCTGTGGAGTACCTGAGGCAGCTATAGAGCTGGACAGACACTCAGGGTTCTGAGGGAAACATCTCCACTACCCTGTGGAGTACCTGAGGCAGCTATAGAGCTGGACAAACACTCGGAGCTTTGTTTAGCCTGGAGCTAATGAATATGCATGTAGTGGGAGTGGCAGCAGACAGACCCAGCTGTATGGGGATCAATGGAAACCTGCAGGAGAAGTCAAACTGAATACAGAACACAAAACATGCACACACTAGGGCTGTGCCCGACAAAAACAAACAACAAAATGATTGGTCGACAAGCTTGGCACACCTGTATTTGGGGAGTTTCTCCCATTCTTCTCTGCAGATCCTCTCAAGCTCTGTCAGGTTGGATGGGGAGTGTCGCTGCACAGCTATTTTCAGGTCTATCCAGAGATGTTAGATCAGGTTCAAGTCCGGGCTCTGGCTGGGCCACTCAAGGACATTCAGAGACTTGTCCTGAAGCCACTCCTGCGTTGTCTTGGCTGTGTGCTTAGGGTTGTTGTCCTGTTGGAAGGTGAACCTTCACCCCAGTCTGGAGCAGGTTTTTATCAAGGTGATGCTTGAGTTAATTCTTGGTTTCATCAGACCACCATGCTTCACCGTAGGGATGGTAGCAGGTTTCCTCCAGATGTGACGCTTGGCATTGAACTCTTTGGCCTGAATCTTCGTTTTCATCAGACCAGAGAATCTGGTTTCTCATGGGGAAGCAGGGTAGCCTAGTGGTTAGAGCGTTGGACTGGTAACCGGAAGGTTGAAAGTTCAAACCCCCGAGCTGACAAGGTACAAATCTGTCGTTCTGCCCCTGAACATTGTAAATAAGAATTTGTTCTTAACTGACTTGCCTAGTAAAATAAAAATAAAAATGGTTTGAGAGTCCTTTAGATTCTTTTTGGCAAACTCCAAGCAGGCTGTCATGTGCCTTATACTGAGGAGTGGCTTCTGTCTGGCCTGATCATCCTTGAGTAGTTTCTACAACTTGATTTGATTCAACCTGTAGTAAATTCAATTGATTGGATATGGGAGGTGACCAAGAACCCAATGGTCACTCTGACAGAGCTCCATAAAGGCCTGATTGGTGGAGTGCTGCAGAGATGGTTGTCCTTCTGGAAGGTTCGCCCCTCTCCACAGAGGAACTCTGGAGCTATGTCAGAGTGTAGAAACATCTCAAGGATGATCAATGGAAACAGGATGCACCTGAGCTCAATTTAGAGACTCATAGCAAAGGGTCTGAATACTAAATAATAAATAGTAAATAAAGTAGTAAATAAATAGTAAATAAAGTATGTTTATGTTTATTTGCAAAAATAAATCTAAAAAACAGTTTTTGCTTTGTTATTATGGGGTATTGTGTGTAGATTGATGAGAAAAAAGTAGTATTTAATACATTTCTTAATTAGGCTGTACCCTAACAAAATGTGTTAAATGTCAAGGGGTTTGAACACTTCTCAAATGCACTGCTTTTCCCTATAACATCTAAAAATGTCAAGCAGACAACCAAAGAAAATTAACAACAAATGGTTTGATGAAGAACGAAATTGAGAAACCTAAACCCAACCAAAAACAGATACTCAGAAATCCTGAGCCTTCACTATGGTGAAATCACTAAAACAATACAGAAATACATGTGAAAGAGAAAGAGAGGACGACCTCTTCACATAATCAAAACCAGGGAAAAAGAAGGAGCATTCATATGAGGGATACATTCACACAACTGGAGATGGAGCTGGTAGAGCTCCTACAGCATTTCAACACCAGACAGCACAGACCCCAACACAACACCTCCTCAACTACAGACAGAGACAGACTGCACAGACCCCAAAACCTCAACTACAGACAGAGACAGACAGCACAGACCACAACACAATACCTCCTCAACTACAGACAGAGATAAACAGCACGGACCCCAACACAACACCCCCTCAACTACAGAGAGAGGTGTGTATATGTAGGAGACAGACAGAGAGACAGACAGAGACAGACAGAGAGAGGTGTCTGTACTCTGGTGAAAAGAACAGCAACAGGAGGGGGTGAAGAAAAAGCCCAGCTGAAGGAGGATGGGCAAAAGCTGCGATGCGACAAAGAAGAACTCATGAGACCTGGCCATCCCCCAAGATAAGCCAACAGAACAGCCCTCTGCAGACCCAGACTACAGGCAGGACAGACAAGATAGCAACCACCAACCCATCAGACCGCCCCCACCCCCGATAACCCCCACTGAGGACACACACAAGCCACAGATTGTACTGCTTACAAAACACCCAGTGCTCCTTATAGACTGAAATGGGAAAATACATGAATGAGAAAACAAAGTGGCAAAACTATTGTGCCCAAACACTAGGCGTGTCCTGGAGCTGCTGTCAGAGGACCGACTAGGAAAGTCACAGCACCCAAGGGAGTGATTGAAAATGGTTTGTCGTGTCTTTGGCCATGCCGGATTAAGTAATATGACATGCTATTCTATAAAATCATTTCTCCGTAATTAATATTACCTGATTGAGCTACTCATGTAAATGTAATTAACTAGAGTCGGGGCACCATGAAAGACTATAGAGCTGTTATCTTCCGAATAAACTCTTAAAAACCTAGCAATATTTTAATATTAATATTTAATATTTTACGTCAATATTAATTGTCATCTTATTTCAGTCTCATCTGAAAGTTGTAAATTCTTTGTCATCTTCACGAACTCTGGCTAACAAGTTGAATCAGCAATACAAAATTGGGTTTAATTATTTATTTACTAAATACCCAACTAATCACACAGAATTACATATACACAGAATGAATCATACCTTGATTACAAATGATGTCATAAAGGAAAACGTCCCTAGCGGACGGAACAGATATGACAGCTGGTTACACAAAGAAAATGTGCTGGGTTTGAGTGAAAGAGCGGGAAGACAGAAGAACAAAGGGAGAAGCTATGTCTATCGGGCCGTAGGCAGCTACTCTATCGTAAATACAGAATATTATGCATTCTAAATTACCGCCCATTTGGAAAAGGAAAATGCAATAAATATTTACTCTGAGCTGCGCTTCAATAGGTTGGTGGTAGATGGAAGGCCGTGTTGCCCTACAGAGTACTTTGAAGAGTGTCTCTGGTGGTGAACGGGAAACGTTTTAGTGTCGTCGTTGTGTGGTAGACGGGATAGGTCGTCCGTCCTTTCCTAGACCACATTTACAGCTGCTGTTTCTAACTCAACGGCTAGGATGTCTCACTTCTTTAGCGAATAAGAGTTCAAAGTTCATATCATTCGCAACCAAAGCTCACGCTGAGGTTTGCTTCGTTCTGTAGTTATTATCTGAATCCTTCTGACATCGGATCGTCATCCTAATGTACCCGGAACAGGAAGTTACATTTTCATCAAGGGCTTATATGGTGGAGGGAGAAGGGTGTGTTTTCATAGTTTATAATGAGTCTCTTCACAGGGGCGGGCCACTGAGTCGGGCATAATTCACTCATGAAAACCCAAAACTCTAATTTTAGAAGCTAAAATCACATTTCATCCCCTCACAAATAACTTCATATTCAAACATTTAAATTGCACAAGAATTCCATGTGAATCTGATAACTATCATGTGTAGACTTTCCACTGTACAGTTTATGTCATCCTATCATTGATGAGAATGTCTCAGATGACAACCGAACTGACATCATATTCATTAAGTACCAACGCATTATGTTCAACTGGTTGGATTACCAGTATTCATGACCGTCATAAACCTACCCCCAGGCCAACGTCATGACAGCTTCTTCCACTTTCCCTAAAACACGAGTGGCCATCTACCGCCTGCTACCACAAAAACACTTTCATCCTGCCACCATACAGCATGTGAATGGAAGCATTTCCTGTGACTGTGCTTCAAAACCCAACGTTTACCTGGCTCATCACCCCACCCTGGATTTGGACCGATCTACGACCAGGTACACCTCCACAAGACCAACCTGAAAGACATTGCACTCAGCCCCCCGAAACGAGCCCCGGGCGGAGCCAGCCCCCCCAAACGGGCCCCGGGCGGAGCCAGCCCCCCCAAACGGGCCCCGGGCGGAGTCAGCCCCCCCCAAACGGGCCCCAGGCGGAGCCGGGCCCCAGGCGGAGCCAACCCCCCCAAACGGGCCCCGGGCGGAGCCAACCCCCCCAAACGCGCCCGGGCGGAGCCAAGCCCCCAAACGCCCCAGGCGGGAGCCAACCCCTAAACGCGCCCCAGGCGGAGCCAACCCCCCAAACGCGCCCCAGGCGGAGCCAGCTAGTTCTGTAAGTGTGAGTAATGAGAATTAGTCTGTGAGCTATTTTATTTTCATTTCTAGGCTATTTTATATATTTTTTAGAGCCTATAGACCGACGGCCTGTATAGGTCTGGACCGATACACTTCTTTTTGTGTTTGTTTTTAAACAGTTAATAATTTAACACGTTTGTGTGTGTGTGTGTGTGTGTGTGTGTGTGGCCCTTTCCTGCAGTCAAATTACCTTCTCAATCTCTCCAGTCAAAGACTCAATCATGGACATTCTTACTGACAGTTGTGGCTGCTTTGCGTGATGTATTGTTGTCTCTACCTTCTTGCCCTTTGTCCTGTTGTCTGGGCCCAATAATGTTTTTAACCATGTTTTGTGCTGCTACCATGTTGTGTTGCTACCATGCTGTGTAGGCAAGGCAGCAACACATGACATGTTGTCGTCTTAGGTCTCTCTTTATTTAGTGTTGTGAAATATTCCCAAAATATACTCATTCAATACTCTAAGTCGCTCTGGATGAGAGCGTTCTCTCTGGATGGGAGGGGAGAGTTCTCTCTGGATGAGAGGGGAGAGTTCTCTCTGGATGAGAGGGGAGAGTTCTCTCTGGATGAGAGGGGAGAGTTCTCTCTGGATGAGAGGCGAGAGTTCTCTCTGGATGAGAGGCGAGAGTTCTCTCTGGATGAGAGGCGAGAGTTCTCTCTGGATGAGAGGCGAGAGTTCTCTCTGGATGAGAGGCGAGAGTTCTCTCTGGATGAGAGGGGAGAGTTCTCTCTGGATGAGAGTGGAGAGTTCTCTCTGGATGAGAGTGGAGAGTTCTCTCTGGATGAGAGTGGAGAGTTCTCTCTGGATGAGAGTGGAGAGTTCTCTCTGGATGAGAGTGGAGAGTTCTCTCTGGATGAGAGTGGAGAGTTCTCTCTGGATGAGAGTGGAGAGTTCTCTCTGGATGAGAGTGGAGAGTTCTCTCTGGATGAGAGTGGAGAGTTCTCTCTGGATGAGAGTGGAGAGTTCTCTCTGGATGAGAGTGGAGAGTTGTGGAGAGTTCTCTCTGGATGAGAGTGGAGAGTTCTCTCTGGATGAGAGTGGAGAGTTCTCTCTGGATGAGAGTGGAGAGTTCTCTATGGATGAGAGTGGAGAGTTCTCTATGGATGAGAGTGGAGAGTTCTCTATGGATGAGAGTGTCTGTTAAATGAACATAACGTCATGAAGCAACAATAACATGATGGGAAATGATATCCCCTAACCCCTGGGCCTGTATTATATACTCCCTCATGTAGGTGGAGCCAGTCCCATGACTGAAACATTCCTGTGATTCCTGCTCAGGATTCCTGAGAGAGACACACGCAAAGACAACCCCGAGTGACCTCAGAACATTCTTGGAGGATATGATGACAACATGTAAGAATTAAGATTAGATGGGGGAAGATGGGCAGGAATGTGGGAGGGATGGATGGGCAGGAATGTGGGAGGGATGGATGGGTAGGAATGTGGGAGGGATGGATGGGTAGGAATGTGGGAGGGATGGATGGGTAGGGGGGAGATGGGTAGGAATGTGAGAGGGATGGATGGGTAGGGGGGAGATGGGCAGGAATGTGGGAGGGATGGATGGGTAGGAATGTGGGAGGGATGGATGGGTAGGGGGAGATGGGCAGGAATGTGGGAGGGATGGATGGGTAGGGGGGAGATGGGCAGGAATGTGGGAGTGATGGATGGGTAGTGGGGGAGATGGGTAGGAGGAGCCAGTCCCATGACAGAAACTAACACATTACAGGTTATAGACCTACAGAGCTAGCAGGGCCTTCGTCCAGCCTTGACCTCTAACCCCTGAACCGCAGAGATCGGTTCCAACTGTGATATATGGCGTTTAGCTCTGTCACACCACACTGCTCTCTGGTTAGAACTCCCTCTGTAACTCCCCCTAAGAGACATCCTTAAGCCCAACCATAACTCATACTATGACCTGCTTTTACGTCTACAGTCCAACACAACATCCTGATATCTCCTAGGAAAACAGGAAGCGGAAGACCCACCAAGAGGAAGACCCACCAAGCGGAAGACCCACCAAGAGGAAGACCCACCAAGAGGAAGACCCACCAAGAGGAAGACCCACCAAGAGGAAGACCCACCAAGAGGAAGATCCACCAAGAGAAAGACCCACCAAGAGGAAGACCCAGGCAACCACACATGAAGCTGACGCTCCTTGCAAATAGATCAACTCTTCTCTAGTCACTGATTAACATGGTGGGGTCTGATCACTGCCTTCATGCCGTCTCCATGGTAACATGCGGAGTGGTGTATGGTTGGGTGGGGTTGGATAGCAGCCAGCCAGGAAGTTGGCCTACGATATTGGAGCTGATCTGCATTAGCCTTGGTCCCTTTGTGACAGTACAGTTACTTGGTCTGCCCTAGGAGAAACTAGAGTAGAAGCCACACTAGGCTAGAGTAGAAGCCACACTAGGCTAGAGTAGAAACCACACTAGATTACAGTAGAAGCCCCACTAGGCTAGATTACAGTAGAAGCCCCACTAGGCTAGATTACAGTAGAAGCCCCACTAGGCTAGATTACAGTAGAAGCCCCACTAGGCTAGATTACAGTAGAAGCCACACTAGGCTAGAGTAGAAGCCCCACTAGGCTAGAGTAGAAGCCCCACTAGGCTAGATTACAGTAGAAGCCACACTAGGCTAGAGTAGAAGCCACACTAGGCTAGAGTAGAAACCACACTAGATTACAGTAGAAACCCCACTAGGCTAGATTACAGTAGAAGCCCCACTAGGCTAGATTACAGTAGAAGCCCCACTAGGCTAGATTACAGTAGAAGCCCCACTAGGCTAGATTACAGTAGAAGCCCCACTAGGCTAGATTACAGTAGAAGCCACACTAGGCTAGAGTAGAAGCCACACTAGGCTAGAGTAGAAGCCACACTAGGCTAGATTACAGTAGAAACCACACTAGGCTAGATTACAGTAGAAACCACACTAGGCTAGATTACAGTAGAAGCCACACTAGGCTAGAGTAGAGTAGAAGCCACACTAGGCTAGAGTAGAGTAGAAGCCACACTAGGCTAGAGTAGAGTAGAAGCCACACTAGGCTAGAGTAGAAGCCACACTAGGCTAGAGTAGAAGCCACACTAGGCTAGAGTAGAAGCCACACTAGGCTAGAGTAGAAGCCACACTAGGCTAGAGTAGAAGCCACACTAGGCTAGAGTAGAAGCCACACTAGGCTAGAGTAGAAGCCACACTAGGCTAGAATAGAAACCCACACTAGGCTAGAGTAGAAACCCCACGAGATTACAGTAGAAGCCACACGAGATTACAGTAGAAGCCACACGAGATTACAGTAGAAGCCACACGAGATTACAGTAGAAGCCACACGAGATTACAGTAGAAGCCACACGAGATTACAGTAGAAGCCACACGAGATTACAGTAGAAGCCACACGAGATTACAGTAGAAGCCACACGAGATTACAGTAGAAGCCACACGAGGCTAGATTACAGTAGAAGCCACACGAGGCTAGATTACAGTAGAAGCCACACGAGGCTAGATTACAGTAGAAGCCACACTAGGCTGGATTACAGTAGAAACCACACTAGGCCCCTCTGGGAAGTACAGTACAGTCTCACAACTCAATTTCTGGAGCAGATTAGAGGGGCAGGAGACTCGTCTTAATTTCTGGAGCAGATTAGAGGGGCAGGAGACTCGTCTTAATTTCTGGAGCAGATTAGAGGGGCAGGAGAATTGTCTTAATCTCTGGAGCAGATTAGAGGGGCAGGAGAATGTAGATTGTAGATTCTGCAAATCTCATTACTGTGGTATTCACAGCACATCTAATAACAGTAGTCAGCTGCTGATGCTAGTGAAAACCATGCTATTTCAGTACACACATAGCTGATGCTAGTGAAAACCATGCTATTTCAGTACACACATAGCTGATGCTAGTGAAAACCATGCTATTTCAGTACACACATATCTGATGCTAGTGAAAACCATGCTATTTCAGTACACATAGCTGGAGGGCAGGTAGTTTTCCCCCGGTGATGTGTTGGGAAGACGGCACCACCCTCTGGAGAGCTCTGCGGTTGCGAGCGGCGCAGTTGCCATACCAGGCGGTGATACATCCTGACAGGATGCTCTCAATGGGTGCATTTGTAAAAGTTTGTGAGGGTCTTAGGAGGCTTTAGAAATTAGGCCCCTGAGGTTGAAGAGATGCAATTGCGCCTTCACCACACCATTTCAGATTGTCCGTGATGTGTACACTGAGGAACTTTAAGCTTTCCAACTTCTCCAGTGCGGTCCCTTCGATGTGGATAGGGGGGCTGCTCCCTCTGCTGTTCCCTGAAGTCCACGAGCAGCTCCTTCGTTATGTTGAAGTTGAGGGAGAGGTTATTTTCCTGCCACCACTCCGCCAGGGTCCTGACCTCCTCCCTGTAGGCTGTCTTGTCATTGTTGTAATCAGGCCCACTACTGTTGTGCCGTCTGCAAACTTTATGATTGAGTTGGAGGCGTGCGTGGCCACGCAATCATGGGTGAACAGGGCGTACAGGAGGGGGCTGAGCACACACCCTTGTGGGGCCTCTGTGTTGAGGATCAGCGAAGGGGAGGTGTTGTTTCCTACCTTCACCACCTGGGGGCCTCCTGTCAGGAAGTCCATGACCCAGTCGCATAGGGCAGGGTTCTGAACCAGGGCCCGAAGAATGAGAGACCACGGTCCGTGGGAGCGGACCAGGTCGGTGGCACAGTGTTATCCTCAAAACGTGCGAAGGTGTTTAGCTTGCCGTTAATCTTCACTTTATTTTCACAGAATGTATCCACTATCATTTCTTATAACAATAACTTTTTAACAACAGAGTTGCAATTACTTACCAATTCCAGCTGCAAATTTCATTTCGACTCATCTGGCCTGGGCTCTTTCGGTAATTCTGACCCAATTTCCGGGGTCGCAAGAGGCAACGCCAGTGGAACAGGGGCAGGAGAGGAGTCCTGGAGAGATTAAGATGAAGGGAAAACCGGCCACCTCTTCCCTCCACTCACTTGATAATAAGATGGATGGCCTCTGATAGTGTGGGGGCGGTGCTTCGGAAAAAGTGGGTGGGGTTATATCCTGCCTGTTTGGCCTTGTCCGGGGGTATCGTCGGATGGGGCCACAGTGTCTCCTGACCCCTCCTGTCTCAGCCTCCAGTATTTATGCTGCAGTAGTTTGTGTGTCAGGGGGCTAGGGTCAGTCTGTTATATCTGGAGTATTTGTCCTGTCTTATCTGGTGTCCTGTGGGAATTTAAGTATGCTCTCTCTAACTCTCTCTCGGAGGACCTGAGCCCTAGGACCATGCCTCAGGACTACCTGGCATGAAGACTCCTTGCTGTCCCCAGTCCACCTGGCCGTGCTGCTGCTCCAGTTCCTACTGTTGTGCCTGTGGCTATGGAATCCTGACCTGTTCACCGGATGTGCTACCTGTCCCACACCTGCTGTTTTCAACTCTCTAGAGAGAGCAGGAGTGGTAGAGATACTCTGAATGATCGGCTATGAAAAGCCAACTGACATTTACTCCTGAGGTGCTGACTTGCTGCACCCTCGACAACCACTGTGATTATTATTATTTTACCCTGCTGGTCATCTATAAACATTTGAAAATCTTGGCCATGTTCTGTTATAATCTCTACCCGGCACAGCCAGAAGAGGACTGGCCACCCCACATAGCCTGGTTCCTCTCTAGGTTTCTTCCTAGGTTCCGGCCTTTCTAGGGAGTTTTTCCTAGCCACCGTGCTTCTACACCTGCATTGCTTGCGGTTTGGGGTTTTAGGCTGGGTTTCTGTACTGCACTTTGAGATATCAGCTGATGTAAGAAGGGCTTTATAAATACATTTGATCGTGGAATTGCTACCAACAGGACTTTCATAACTGCAATATTCTCTGCTTTTCTGAAACGTGGCCAGACAAGATGGCGATGGATTCTCCATTCACCAAGCGGACAGGACAGTTGAGTCGGAGAAATCGAAAGGACAGTTTTGCCTCTTCAACAACTGATGTGCTTATATGAGCGCAGTGGATGTCTCGACCCACTGTTCACCCATCTTGGAATACCTGATGGCCAAAAACCAGTCTACCTTCCCGAGGGAGTTTTCAGCTGGTATCGTGACTGTTGTATACATTCCACCTCAGGACAAGAAATAAAAAGCTGACACTTAAACTGCATGAGGATATAAATAAGCAGGAAAACATATCTGGAGGCTGCGTCGCCACTGGCGAATTTAACTGCGTTATTAAGACACAACCTCCAACACTTCTTCGCCACTAGGGGGCGATAGTCCTAGACCACCGTTACTCTACCCACAAGCAAGCATACAAGACCATCCCTTGTCCGCCATTCAGGAAATCAGAGCACGACTCCATACTCCTGCTTCCTGTTTACAAGCAGAAGCTCAAACAGAAAGTACCCGTGACTCGCTCCATTGAGTTAAGCTGTGACCATGTAAAGAAACTCAGTACATCAGCAGAGTTAGCCGTCACTACAACACACATGCTGTTCATATTTAGATCCACCCTCAGAACAGCACAGGCCTCCAGAAATAGCATGAAGCCTGGGGTATGGGTGAGGTGGACAGCTGGGGTACAGACCCTAGGAATGGGGACGGGATGGGGCAGGGGGTCATGGTCCTCTGGGCCAGCTCTGAAGGCCTGGAGATATGGAGCTGCAGTGCATGATTAGCTAAACATACCAAGAACAGTCCAAGTTCAAAAGCTAAACATATTTACAGTAAAAGGGCATCTTTCAAGAACAAACAGCAGCTGAACCCAAAGACTTCACCCACAGCCGACTGCCTTCCTCACTCAACAGGATATCCTTCAGACACAAAGGTTTCCCTCGAGGCCAACAGATAAGTTCTGCATGGCTTGAGGAGAGTCCAATCCTACTATTCTAATCACACAAACTGCTAATCACCGTACTGCTAATCACCGTACTGCTAATCACCGTACTGCTAATCACCGTACTGCGCTAATCACCGTACTGCGCTAATCACCGTACTGCGCTAATCACCGTACTGCGCTAATCACCGTACTGCGCTAATCACCGTACTGCTAATCACCGTACTGCTAATCACCGTACTGCTAATCATTACCTTCTGAAAAACCCTGCATAGATTAGCATACATTACAAGCTGGTCAGTGCTGGTCTGATGCTGGCCAGTGTTGGTCTGATGCTGGCCAGTGCTGATGCTGGTCAGTGTTGGTCTGATGCTGGTCAGTGTTGGTCTGATGCTGGTCAGTGTTGGTCAGTGTTGGTCTGATGCTGGCCAGTGTTGGTCTGATGCTGGCCAGTGCTGGTCTGATGCTGGCCAGTGCTGGTCTGATGCTGGCCAGTCCTGGTCTGATGCTGGCCAGTGCTGGTCTGATGCTGGTCAGTGCTGGTCTGATGCTGGTCAGTGCTGGTCTGATGCTGGTCAGTGCTGGTCTGATGCTGGTCAGTGCTGGTCTGATGCTGGCCAGTGCTGGTCTGATGCTGGTCAGTGTTGGTCTGATGCTGGCCAGTGTTGGTCTGATGCTGGCCAGTGCTGATGCTGGTCAGTGTTGGTCTGATGCTGGTCAGTGTTGGTCTGATGCTGGTCAGTGTTGGTCAGTGCTGGTCTGATGCTGGCCAGTGTTGGTCTGATGCTGGTCTGATGCTGGTCAGTGTTGGTCTGATGCTGGCCAGTGCTGGTCTGATGCTGGCCAGTGCTGGTCTGATGCTGGTCAGTGCTGGTCTGATGCTGGTCAGTGCTGGTCTGATGCTGGTCAGTGCTGGTCTGATGCTGGTCAGTGCTGGTCTGATGCTGGTCAGTGCTGGTCTGATGCTGGCCAGTGCTGGTCTGATGCTGGCCAGTGTTGGTCTGATGCTGGCCAGTGCTGGTCTGATGCTGGCCAGTGCTGGTCTGATGCTGGCCAGTGCTGGTCTGATGCTGGTCAGTGCTGGTCTGATGCTGGTCAGTGCTGGTCTGATGCTGGTCAGTGCTGGTCTGATGCTGGTCAGTGCTGGTCTGATGCTGGCCAGTGCTGGTCTGATGCTGGCCAGTGCTGGTCTGATGCTGGTCAGTGCTGGTCTGATGCTGGTCAGTGCTGGTCTGATGCTGGTCAGTGCTGGTCTGATGCTGGTCAGGGTTGGGCTGATGCTGGTCTGACCAGCATGGTCTAACTGGTTATGCTGGCATGGTGATCAGCATTCGCTGTGTTTTTGCTAGTGACCAGCTGTCGCTGTGTTATGGATGGACACTGATGACAAGCATACATCCTATTGGAATCCAGCCGGAGTCGATTCCCGCAATCTGCATTCAGAATGACTGGGCTACAAAGATGAATGGATGAGACTCCCTAAACCATCTAAACCGGAACAAAGATCTCAGTAACAGTTGCAATAAGTCCAACTGACAGATTGGATTCGTTTATAATTTTTTTTGTTACTTATCTTTGTGTAGCATAAGACAAATGTATTGATGAATTAAATCAACACTGGTATAGCGCACACCCCCGCAGCCCCCCCTGGAGACCAGGCTAGGGTATCCAGACGTTCATATCATCACACAGTCCTCCTCTCATACCGAGATTTACAGTATTAATGGTTTAGTAAACAAGGGGTTGCCACAAAACAAAAAGCCTAACAACCTTAACACAAGTAATAGAGAATATCCATGGAGGCAGCTAGCTAAATATTCTAACACAAACAAAAATAAACTAATTGCAAAAACAGGTAATCCAGCTCATAAAGTTATACATATATAGGTAGGCGCTACCAAATGGCATTTTTGGTGAGTTTGCACATTCAAATCTAATGTATTTATAAAGCCCTTCTTACATCAGCTGATATCTCAAAGTGCTGTATAGAAACCCGGCCTCAAACCCCAAACAGCAAGCAATGCAGGTGTAGAAGCACGTTTACAAGCCAATGTGAGCGAAATACATTGTGCAAATGAATAAAGCTTTGACGCATGCTTGTCTGAAGGAAGAACAGTTCTGGCTCTGAAGCAGCATATCTACATGCTGTGTGTCTGGAGTCGCTAGGACAACGGGCCTGCCTGCTCTGAGAAGAGGGGGAGGAGCAGACGGCTGGAGAACGGAGAGAAGAAAAACAAGGAAATGAAGGGAAAGGGGGATACCTAGTCAGTTATACAACTGAATGCATTCAACTGAAATGTGTCTTATGCATTTAACCCAACCCCTCTGAATCAGAGAGGTGCGGGGGGGGCTCAGGGATTCAGGGATACAGTAGGCTCAGGGATTCTGCCCAACGCTCTAACCACTAGGCTACCTGCCACCGAAGATAGTGGCCACTATACAGAAGTCAAAGCTCTCTGGATGAGTTCTCTCAAAACACAAAACTAACCTAATATGATGCCCAGTCACTTTATTAATTCAGCCACTTACTTAGATTAACTAGAAAGGTAAACTTAGGGGGTCGCGTTAACACAGAATTCTACTTTTTTCACATAGAAAAAAAAGAATAAAACAATAAATATTGTGCTGAATTTTGTAAATGCAGATGGATGTAAAATGCTTCTTATTGTACTTTCTGCCTCAGACTAATGTGTCACACCTTGTAGACTTGTTTCCAAGCTGCTGTGCGGTTTGTTTCTTACTTTGCTACCTGCCAACTTTACGTTTAAAAAAAAAACGTTTTAATGACCGTTTTATATTTTTATTTCGCCCCCCCCCTGCTCAACTTTTTCACTCTGGACGCTTTATCTGGACGTGGTTCTACAGGACCTCCACCAGCCAACCAGTAGTAACATTAACATGATGCTTTATCTGGACGTGGTTCGACAGGACCTCCACCAGCCAACCAGTAGTAACATTAACATGATGCTTTATCTGGACGTGGTTCTACAGGACCTCCACCAGCCAACCAGTAGTAACATTAACATGATGCTTTATCTGGACGTGGTTCTACAGGACCTCCACCAGCCAACCAGTAGTAACATTAACATGATGCTTTATCTAGACGTGGTTCGTCAGGACCTCCACCAGCCAACCAGTAGTAACATTAACATGATGCTTTATCTGGACGTGGTTCATCAGGACCTCCACCAGCCAACCAGTAGTAACATTAACATGATGCTTTATCTGGACGTGGTTCGACAGGACCTCCACCAGCCAACCAGTAGTAACATTAACATGATGCTTTATCTGGACGTGGTTCGACAGGACCTCCACCAGCCAACCAGTAGTAACATTAACATGATGCTTTATCTGGACGTGGTTCTACAGGACCTCCACCAGCCAACCAGTAGTAACATTAACATGATGCTTTATCTGGACGTGGTTCATCAGGACCTCCACCAGCCAACCAGTAGTAACATTAACATGATGCTTTATCTGGACGTGGTTCACCAGCCAACCAGGACCTCCACCAGCCAACCAGTAGTAACATTAACATGATGCTTTATCTGGACGTGGTTCTACAGGACCTCCACCAGCCAACCAGTAGTAACATTAACATGATGCTTTATCTGGACGTGGTTCTATCAGGACCTCCACCAGCCAACCAGTAGTAACATTAACATGATGCTTTATCAACATCAGGACCTCCACCAGCCAACCAGTAGTAACATTAACATGATGCTTTATCTGGACGTGGTTCATCAGGACCTCCACCAGCCAACCAGTAGTAACATTAACATGATGCTTTATCTGGACGTGGTTCGACAGGACCTCCACCAGCCAACCAGTAGTAACATTAACATGATGCTTTATCTGGACGTGGTTCGACAGGACCTCCACCAGCCAACCAGTAGTAACATTAACATGATGCTTTATCTGGACATGGTTCATCAGGACCTCCACCAGCCAACCAGTAGTAACATTAACATGATGCTTTATCTGGACGTGGTTCTACAGGACCTCCACCAGCCAACCAGTAGTAACATTAACATGATGCTTTATCTAGACGTGGTTCGTCAGGACCTCCACCAGCCAACCAGTAGTAACATTAACATGATGCTTTATCTGGATGTGGTTCTACAGGACCTCCACCAGCCAACCAGTAGTAACATTAACATGATGCTTTATCTGGACGTGGTTCTACAGGACCTCCACCAGCCAACCAGTAGTAACATTAACATGATGCTTTATCTGGACATGGTTAACATGATGCTTTATCAGGACCTCCACCAGCCAACCAGTAGTAACATTAACATGATGCTTTATCTGGACGTGGTTCGTCAAGACCTCCACCAGCCAACCAGTAGTAACATTAACATGATGCTTTATCTGGACGTGGTTCGTCAGGACCTCCACCAGCCAACCAGTAGTAACATTAACATGATGCTTTATCTGGACGTGGTTCGACAGGACCTCCACCAGCCAACCAGTAGTAACATTAACATGATGCTTTATCTGGACGTGGTTCGTCAGGACCTCCACCAGCCAACCAGTAGTAACATTAACATGATGCTTTATCTGGACATGGTTCTACAGGACCTCCACCAGCCAACCAGTAGTAACATTAACATGATGCTTTATCTGGACGTGGTTCTACAGGACCTCCACCAGCCAACCAGTAGTAACATTAACATGATGCTTTATCTGGACGTGGTTCATCAGGACCTCCACCAGCCAACCAGTAGTAACATTAACATGATGCTTTATCTGGACGTGGTTCTACAGGACCTCCACCAGCCAACCAGTAGTAACATTAACATGATGCTTTATCTGGACGTGGTTCTACAGGACCTCCACCAGCCAACCAGTAGTAACATTAACATGATGCTTTATCTGGACATGGTTCATCAGGACCTCCACCAGCCAACCAGTAGTAACATTAACATGATGCTTTATCTGGACGTGGTTCGTCAGGACCTCCACCAGCCAACCAGTAGTAACATTAACATGATGCTTTATCTGGACGTGGTTCTACAGGACCTCCACCAGCCAACCAGTAGTAACATTAACATGATGCTTTATCTGGACGTGGTTCATCAGGACCTCCACCAGCCAACCAGTAGTAACATTAACATGATGCTTTATCTGGATGTGGTTCTACAGGACCTCCACCAGCCAACCAGTAGTAACATTAACATGATGCTTTATCTGGACGTGGTTCTACAGGACCTCCACCAGCCAACCAGTAGTAACATTAACATGATGCTTTATCTGGACGTGGTTCGTCAGGACCTCCACCAGCCAACCAGTAGTAACATTAACATGATGCTTTATCTGGACATGGTTCGTCAGGACCTCCACCAGCCAACCAGTAGTAACATTAACATGATGCTTTATCTGGACATGGTTCTACAGGACCTCCACCAGCCAACCAGTAGTAACATTAACATGATGCCTTCTAATTGCAGTCGCTGTACTCATAATATACAGGAGAACGATCGCCTTATGGCGAGGATAGCTGTGCTACAAGCCCAGCTTCAGACGCAATCTTTAGGCAATAGGGTAATTTCAGTGTAGGAAAGGATGAAACAGCGTCTGTGTCACCAGAGCAATACAGAAATTTAATAAATTAACTGAGCAAACTAGAAACATTTCAATATATACATTTAAACATGATTTTAAAACAATTTAAATATAGTGTATAGAAATGTTGTGGGATTATAGTAGATGAAGAATCAATATTTTTTTGGATTGAGTATTTATTGGGTCATTATGCTAGTGTATTATGTATGTTTGTAATAGTGTGTTATATGTGAAAGTGTGTTTAGATCATAAATTGTATTTTAATGTTTAAGGACTCTTGGAAGATTAGTCCAAATGGGGACTAAAAGAGATCCAAATCAAATCAACCAGTAAGTACAGATGGTAACGTGTAAATCCTCTCGCACAGTCCCCGCAGCCGGACAACTTTCTCATTGCTTCTGGAGGGAAATGCTGTAGGAACGCTCAACCGGGGTCGCTCATTCAGCCGACAGAAACTTTTAACCGGTTTTCCCCATTAAGCAGCGAGTCGGAGTCAGAGGCCGAGCCTTCTCTTGTCTCTACTCCTCCCTTTACTGGTCTCTACTCCTCCCTTTACGGGGTCTGAGACGCCAAAGGCTCCCACCATTAGCTCTGACAAATTGAAAACTCTAGTCATTGGCGACTCCATTACCCGTAGTATTAGACTTAAAGCGAATCATCCAGCGATCATACACTGTTTACCCGGGGGCAGGGCTACCGACGTTAAGGCTAATCTGAAGATGGTGCTGGCTAACGCTAAAACTGGCGAGTGTAGAGAGTATAGGGATATTGTTATCCACGTCGGCACCAACGATGTTAGGATGAAACAGTCAGAGGTCACCAAGCGCAACATAGCTTCAGCGTGTAAATCAGCTAGAAAGATGTGTCGGCATCGAGTAATTGTCTCTGGCCCCCTCCCAGTTAGGGGGAGTGATGAGCTCTACAGCAGAGTCTCACAACTCAATCGCTGGTTGAAAACGTTTTTCTGCCCCTCCCAAAAGATAGAATTTGTAGATAATTGGCCTTCCTTCTGGGACTCACCCACAAACAGGACCAAGCCTGACCTGCTGAGGAGTGACGGACTCCATCCTAGCTGGAGGGGTGCTCTCATCTTATCTACCAACATAGACAGGGCTCTAACTCCCCTAGCTCCACAATGAGATTGCAGGCCAGGCAGCAGGCTCCCTGTCAGCCAGCCTACCAGCTTAGTGGAGTCTGCCACTAGCACAATCAGTGTAGTCAGCTCAGCTATCCCCATTGAGACCGTGTCTGTGCCTCGACCTAGGTTGGGCAAAACTAAACATGGCGGTGTTCGCCTTAGCAATCTCACTAGGATAAAGACCACCTCCATTCCTGTCATTACTGAAAGAGATCGTGATACCTCACATCTCAAAATAGGGCTACTTAATGTTAGATCCCTCACTTCCAAGGCAGTTATAGTCAATGAACTAATCACTGATCATAATCTTGATGTGATTGGCCTGACTGAAACATGGCTTAAGCCTGATGAATTGACTGTGTTAAATGAGGCCTCGCCTCCTGGTTACACTAGTGACCATATCCCCCATGCATCCCGCAAAGACGGAGGTGTTGCTAACATTTACGATAGCAAATTTAAAAATAAAACATTTGTCTTTTGAGCTTCTAGGCAGCCTACTCAATCACTTTTTATAACTACTGTTTACAGGCCTCCTGGGCCATATACACCGTTCCTCACTGACTTCCCTGAATTCCTATCGGACCTTGTAGTCATGGAAGATAATATTCTAGTTTTTGGTGACTTTAATATTCAAATGGAAATGTCCACAGACCCACTCCAAAAGGCCTTCGGAGCCATCATCGACTCCATGGGTTTTGTCCACCGTGTCTCTGGACCTACTCACTGCCACAGTCATACTCTGGACCTAGTTTTGTCCCATGGATCTCTGTTGTGGATCTTAATGTTTTTCCTCATAATCCTGGACTATCGGACCACCATTTTATTACGTTTGCAATCGCAACAAATAATCTGCTCAGAACCCAACCAAGAATCATCAAAAGCTGTGCTATAAATTCTCGGACGACACAAAGATTCCTAGATGCCCTTCCAGACTCCCTCCGCCTACCCAAGGACGTCAGAGTACAAAAATCAGTTAACCACCTAACTGAGGAACTCAATTTAACCTTGCGCAATACCCTAGATGCAGTCGCAACCCTAAAAACATTTGTCATAATAAACTAGCTCCCTGGTATACAGAAAATACCCAAGCCCTGAGCAAGCTTCCAGAAAATTGGAACGGAAATGGCGCTACACCAAACTGGAAGTCTTCTGACTAGCTTGGAAAGACAGTACCGTGCAGTACCGAAGAGCCCTTACTGCTGCTCGTTCATCCTATTTTTTCAAACTTAATTGAGGAAAATCCTACATTTATTTTTGATACGGTCGCAAAGCTAACTAAAAAGTAGCATTCCCCAAGAGAGGATGGCTTTCACTTCAGCAGTGATAAATTCATGAACTTCTTTGAGGAAAAGATAATGAAAGCAAATTACGGACTCCTCTTTAAATCTACATATTCTTTGTCCTGAGACTGCCAGGACCTAGGATCAAGGGAGACAAGTGTTTTAATACTATATCTCTTGACACATTAGTGAAAATAGTCATGGCATCTAAACCTTCAAGCTGCATACTGGACCCTATTCCAACTAAACTACTGAAAGAGCTGCTTCCTGTGCTTGGCCCTCCTATGTTGAACATAATAAACATCTCTCTATCCACCGGATGTGTACCAAACGTGGCAGTAATAAAGCCTCTCTTGAAAAAGCCAAAACTTGACTGAGAATTTATTTTAATTTTTTTTAAACGTTCTATATTGAATATCCCATTTCTCTCAAAAATGTTAGAAAAGGCTGATGCGCAGCAACTCACTGCCTTCCTGAAGACAAACAATGTATATGAAAAGCTTCAGTCTGGTTTTAGACCCCATCATAGCACTGAGACTGCACTTGTGAAGGTGGTAAATTACCTTTTAGTGGAGTCAGACCGAGGCTCTGCATCTGTCCTTGTGCTCCTAGACCTTTTGATACCATCGATCACCACATTCTTTTGGAGAGATTGGAAACCCAAATTGGTCTACACAGACAAGTTCTGGCCTGGTTTAGATCTTATCTGTGGGAAAGATATCAGTTTGTCTCGGGGGATGGTTTGTCCTCTGACAAATCAACTGTAAATGTTGGTGTTCCTCAAGGCTCTGTTTTAGGACCACTATTGTTTTCTCTATTTTACCTCTTGGTGATGTCATTCGAAAACATAATGTAAACTTTCACTGCTATGCGGATGATACATTCAATGAAACATGGTGAAGCCCCAAAATTGAACTCCCTGGAAGCCTGTGTTTCAGACATAAGGAAGTGGATGGCTGCAAATGTTCTGCAAATGTTCTACTTTTAAACTCGGACAAAACAGAGATGCTTGTTCTAGGTCCCAAGAAACAAAGAGATCTTCTGTTGAATCTGACAATTAATCTTGATGGTTGTACAGTCATCTCAAATAAAACTGAAGGACCTCGGCGTTACTCTGGACCCTGATCTCTCTTTTGAAGAACATATCAAGACCATTTCAAGGACAGTTTTCTTCCATCTACATAACATTGCAAAAATCAGAAACCTTCTGTCCAAAAATGATGCAGAAAAATTAATCCATGCTTTTGTTACTTCTAGGTTAGACTACTGCAATGATCTACTTTCCGGCTACCCGGATAAAGCACTAAATAAACTTCAGTTAGCACTATGGCAACACGATGGCAACACCCACCCATAGCACGCGCTCCAGCAGGTGTATCTCACTGATCATCCCTAAAGCCAACACCTCATTTGGCCGCCTTTCGTTCCAGTTCTCTGCTGCCAGTGACTGGAACGAATTGCAAAAGTCACTGAAGTTGGAGACTTTTATCTCCCTCACCAACTTCAAACATCTGCTATCTGAGCAGCTAACCGATCGCTGCAGCTGTACATAGTCTATCGGTAAATAGCCCACCCAATTTCACCTACCTCATCCCCATAATGTTTATATTTATTTACTTTTCTGCTCTTTTGCACACCAATATCTCTACCTGTACATGACCATCTGATCATTTATCACTCCAGTGTTAATCTGCAAAATTGTAATTATTCGCCTACCTCCTAATGCCTTTTGCACACAATGTATATAGACTTTTTTTTTCTACTGTGTTATTGACTTGTTAATTGTTTACTCAATGTGTAACTCTGTGTTGTCTGTTCACACTGCTATGCTTTATCTTGGCCAGGTCGCAGTTGCAAATGAGAACCTGTTCTCAACTAGCCTACCTGGTTAAATAAAGGTGTTCTCAACTAGCCTACCTGGTTAAATAAAGGTGTTCTCAACTAGCCTACCTGGTTAAATAAAGGTGTTCTCAACTAGCCTACCTGGTTAAATAAAGGTGTTCTCAACTAGCCTACCTGGTTAAATAAAGGTGTTCTCAACTAGCCTACCTGGTTAAATAAAGGTGTTCTCAACTAGCCTACCTGGTTAAATAAAGGTGTTCTCAACCTGGTTAAATAGGTGTTCTCAACTAGCCTACCTGGTTAAATAAAGGTGTTCTCAACTAGCCTACCTGGTTAAATAAAGGTGTTCTCAACTAGCCTACCTGGTTAAATAAAGGTGTTCTCAACTAGCCTACCTGGTTAAATAAAGGTGTTCTCAACTAGCCTACCTGGTTAAATAAAGGTGTTCTCAACTAGCCTACCTGGTTAAATACAGGTGTTCTCAACTAGCCTACCTGGTTAAATAAAGGTGTTCTCAACTGGCCTACCTGGTTAAATAAAGGTGTTCTCAACTGGCCTACCTGGTTAAATAAAGGTGTTCTCAACTAGCCTACCTGGTTAAATAAAGGTGTTCTCAACTAGCCTACCTGGTTAAATAAAGGTGTTCTCAACTAGCCTACCTGGTTAAATAAAGGTGTTCTCAACTAGCCTACCTGGTTAAATAAAGGTGTTCTCAACTAGCCTACCTGGTTAAATAAAGGTGTTCTCAACTGGCCTACCTGGTTAAATAAAGGTGTTCTCAACTAGCCTACCTGGTTAAATAAAGGTGTTCTCAACTAGCCTACCTGGTTAAATAAAGGTGAAATAAAAATAATAAAATAAACTAGAATCTTGACTATAACCAACATTTATTATCATATTACTCACACAGTCGTCTCAAATAAGTGAAGGACCTCGGCGTTACTCTGGACCCTGATCTCTCTTTTGACGAACATATCAAGACATTTTCAAGGACAGCTTGAATCCATGCTTTTGTTACTTCTAGGTTAGACTACTTCAATGCTCTACTTTCTGGCTACCCGGATAAAGCACTAAATAAACTTCAGTTAGTGCTAAATACGGCTGCTAGAATCCTGACTAGAATCAAAACATTTGATCATATTACTCCAGTGCTAAGCCTCCCTACACTGGCTTCCTGTTAAGGCTAGGGCTGATTTCAAGGTTTTACTGCTAACCTACAAAGCATTACATGGGCTTGCTCCTACCTATCTCTCTGATTTGGTCCTGCCGTACATACCTACATGTACGCTACGGTCACAAGACGCAGGCCTCCTAATTGTCCCTAGAATTTCTAAGCAAACAGCTGGAGGCAGGGCTTTCTCCTATAGAGCTCCATTTTTATGGCATGGTCTGCCTATCGATGTGAGAGACGCAGACTCGGTCTCAACCTTTAAGTCTTTATTGAAGACTCATCTCTTCAGTGGGTCATATGATTGAGTGTAGTCTGGCCCAGGAGTGTGAAGGTGAACGGAAAGGCTCTGGAGCCACGAACCGCTCTTGCTGTCTCTGTCTGGCCGGTTCCCCTCTTTCCACTGGGATTCTCTGCCTCTAACCCTATTACAGGGGCTGAGTCACTGGCTTACTGGCTCTTACGTTCCCTAGGAGGGGTGCGTAATAATAGTTTGTGTCGGGGGGCTAGGGTCTGTTATATCTGGAGTATTTCTCCTGTCTTATCCGGTGTCCTGTGTGAATTTAAGTATGCTCTCTCTAATTCTCTCTCTCTGAGAACTTGAGCCCTAGGACTGATGACTCCTTGACCTGTTGCACCCACGACATCCACTGTGATTATTATTATTATTATTTTACCCTGCTGGTCATGTATGAACATTTGAACATCTTGGCCATGTTCTGTTATAATCTCTACCGGGCACAGTCAGAAGAGGCCACCCCTCATAGCCTGGTTCCTCTCTAGGTTTCGGCCTTTCTAGGTAGTTTTTCCTAGCCAACGGGCTTCTTCCTGCATTGCTTGCTGTTTTTGGGGTTTTAGGATGCGCGATGTACAAAAGTGAGTTAGTTGCTCTATTGAAACCAACAAAAAAAAAAAACACTTGACTTTCATTATAAAATGTGACCCCTGTCAATACACAGCTGGTCTCACCAGCTCTCATATTCTCCTGTCGTTTACAAACACCTGACTGTTCTGGGGAAAACGGTAAACGTCATAATGTCAAATCATGTGACATGAAGAAAGTAAACATATTTACATAAAAAGTATTTACAATTATTCAAAATGTATTAAGAAAAATAGTTTCAATTGAATTGAAAAACCATCCAATGGCTATTTCCAAATACCCCGGTATACTGCCCAAGCCTAGAGGGCCAACAGGGTCTTTTCTCTCAGCCACATTACAAAATGTGTAGAATAGCATGAGCTATAAAATGTGTAGAATAGCATGAGCTACAAAATGGCACATTCTCTCTTTACCCCATGGCAATGTGTGTATAATTGCAGGAAATTTGCTTTTCAAAACAGCAAAGTCGCTAAACTGAGGGACGCCACTGTAAATAAAAGTGAAAAAACACAGCTATTGAAGGAATCTATTTTTTAATTTTTTAAAAATCTACCTGGCATAGAGCATGCTGGGAAATGTGATAATGATGGGCGTGGTTTTTGCAGACCAGCAAAATTAGATTACTTGGGAGTCAATCTCGCTTGGGATTTAAAAGAGGTCGGCATACCCCTGGAGGTCGGGCCCCTCACCATTTGAAAATGTGACGCACACAAAATGTATGGTCACAGTTGTGTTTATTTATTATTATTATTATTTTTTTTTTAAGAAATGGTTTTATTATTTGAGAGCCAATAATTGTACTACTTTTACTTCCTTATTGTAGTCCCCCAGGTTTATGCATTAATATAACTTGTAACGGTGTTGGTACCATTAGGCGGAGGCAGCAGATCGGTTGGTTGGTGGCCTTTACAATGGTTATGGCCACACTTCCTCATTCTATTGACAGAACTTTTTTCTGAAGCTAATTTTCTCATCTCATCATTTCTTTTACAGATTTGTAATGTATAACTATGCAAAATATACCTTGTAAGATAACCCATGAAAGTTAGCAAAACATGTGATGTTTAAGGTTTTTTAAAAAGAAAGCTGTTTTTGTCCAAGGTAGATAATGTGTCCTCGTTATATGTTTAGAGGTTAACCTAACAAAATGGATGTTTTGGGGACTTTGAAGTTAGAAGATTTAGTTTGCAGTACTTAATGGTTAGAAAATTCACTAGCTAGCCTCATGCTAAGAGCTAGTTTAAATTTAGCTGTATGAAACTGAAGCCACATGTGGAATTTGCGTTCACCTTCAAAATAAAAGTCCAACTGAAAGTGATTAAAAACAGATCCAAATCATGTCATATTTGATCATGCTAAACAAGGTCAGAATGTAAATATAAATTCAACAAAAGTTGTCACAAAAAAAGTTTAAATGTGTTGAAATTGCACTGTGGATGTATTAGACCTCAGAATTATATTGGTGCATTCATAAAGAACTCTCAACTTTCCACATTTTGTTACCTTAGAGCCTTATTCTAAAATTGATTAAATAAAAAAATATCCTCAATCAATTGAATTTACCACAGGTTGACTCCAAGTTGTAGAAACATCTCAAAGATGATCAATGGAAAAAGGAAGCACCTGAGCTCAATTTAGAGTCTCATAAAGTCTGAATACTTATGTAAATATGGTGTTTATTTATTTATTTTTTAGAAGAAAAAAAATTATCTAAAAACCTGTTTTGACTTTGTCATTCTGGGGTATTGTGATGTCATCATGGGTTATTGTGATGTCATCATGAGGTATTGTGATGTCATCATGGGGTATTGTGATGTCATCATGGGGTATTGTGATGTCATCATGGGGTATTGTGTGTAGATTGATGAGGGAAAAATCTAAATCAATCCATTTCAGAATTAGGTTGTAATGTAACAAAATGTGGGAAAAGCCAAGGAGTCCGAATGCACCGTACTTATATGCACTGAGCAGCCTTACCTACGGGCCTTAGGTGATCAGCCTACTCAGTGACACCCACAGAACACTAATATCCATGGTCCTAAGATCCATACTTAAGGCTGTACACGGACCCCTGCTCAGATGAAACCTCTCTCCTGGATGAAACAATAATCACCACCTGTACTCCTGGCTGAGTGAGTTAATGTAAACACACCACTATTTATCTATTTCAATCTGTATACTGACTTGCCTTTTTAAAGAAATCCTGAACATGCTGAAAAAACTATATTGTGGCCCCACAAGTGTCTGTAGGCGATCCAGGGTAGAGGTCGACCTCTAATCCAGGGTCTTCAAAATCTGGACATAACTACTAGACATGTACAACAATTGTATTTATTTCACCTTTTCATGCTACACAAAGATAAATAACACATGTTGGTAAACTAACCTAATCTGCTAGGTGGACTTACTACACCTGTTGCTGAGATGTTAGACTACAGCTAGAAACCTAATCTGCTAGGTGGATTTACTACACCTGTTGCTGAGATGTTAGACTACAGCTAGAAACCTAATCTGCTAGGTGGATTTACTACACCTGTTGCTGAGATGTTAGACTACAGCTAGAAACCTAATCTGCTAGGTGGATTTACTACACCTGTTGCTGAGATGTTAGACTACAGCTAGAAACCTAATCTGCTAGGTGGATTTACTACACCTGTTGCTGAGATGTTAGACTACAGCTAGAAACCTAATCTGCTAGGTGGATTTACTACACCTGTTGCTGAGATGTTAGACTACAGCTAGAAACCTAATCTGCAAGGTGGACTTACTACACCTGTTGCTGAGATGTTACAGTCAACATAGGCCCTACAACACAGAGTAATTAGCCTGATGAAGACCATCTTGGTTAGTGAAGATAGTTTGGTGTGTCCCAGTACGTAGTTTGTCCTCCTTACCTTTCCGTAGTCGGTTGTAAGGACCAGGTATCCGTCGTCGTGGGAACAGGAGCTGACAGTAGTAGGGAGGAGCAGCTCTTTGTCCCGCAGCCAGACACGGGCCCCCTGAAACACAACGGAACATCAGCCTCTGGGAGCACAGAGGACATTACTAGAATCTGATGCCCCTGAATGTCAACAACTACTAGAATGTGTCAATGTCAAGGGCCACTTCAGCAGGGGCATGGCACCCCATACACATGCCATAAGACAAACATTCATTATTTCCCAATCCTGGTTCTACAGAATAGACACCAACATTTCAGAGAGAAAACATAAGCTAGAAAGATAGACGGTCTTCAACAGTATAAGTGACATTTGAATACAACAGACTGCCACCAGTCAGTCCCTGACTCAGGTTCTGACCAGTTGGAGAGGTCCTTGACACTTAGTCTCACAATCCTGCCACATAGCACAGCTTAGTCATTAGCCATACCGGGCTGGCAGGCTCAGAGCACAGGGCTGCAGTGTCATAGTGTCCACTGTGTTCTACTGAGGGCTGCAGTAACATAGTGTCCACTGTGTTCTACTGAGGGCTGCAGTACCATAGTGTCCACTGTGTTCTACTGAGGGCTGCAGCGTCATAGTGTCCACTGTGTTCTACTGAGGGCTGCAGTACCATAGTGTCCACTGTGTTCTACTGAGGGCTGCAGTAACATAGTGTCCACTGTGTTCTACTGAGGGCTGCAGTAACAGTGTCCACTGTGTTCTACTGAGGGAGGGCTGCAGCACCATAGTGTCCACTGTGTTCTACTGAGGGAGGGATGCAGCACCATAGTGTCCACTGTGTTCTACTGAGGGAGGGCTGCACTAACATAGTGTCCACTGTGTTCTACTGAGGGCTGCAGTAACATAGTGTCCACTGTGTTCTACTGAGGGAGGGGTGCAGTAACATAGTGTCCACTGTGTTCTACTGAGGGAGGGGTGCAGTAACATAGTAGAACACAGTGGACACTGAGGGAGGGCTGCAGCACCATAGTGTCCACTGTGTTCTACTGAGGGAGGGCTGCAGCACCATAGTGTCCACTGTGTTCTACTGAGGGAGGGATGCAGCACCATAGTGTCCACTGTGTTCTACTGAGGGAGGGCTGCACTAACATAGTGTCCACTGTGTTCTACTGAGGGCTGCAGTAACATAGTGTCCACTGTGTTCTACTGAGGGAGGGGTGCAGTAACATAGTAGAACACAGTGGACACTGAGGGAGGGGTGCAGTAACATAGTGTCCACTGTGTTCTACTGAGGGAGGGCTGCAGTAACAGTGTCCACTGTGTTCTACTGAGGGCTGCAGTAACAGTGTCCACTGTGCTCTACTGAGGGAGGGCTGCAGTACCATAGTGTCCACTGTGCTCTACTGAGGGAGGGCTGCAGTACCATAGTGTCCACTGTGTTCTACTGAGGGAGGGCTGCAGTACCATAGTGTCCACTGTGTTCTACTGAGGGCTGCAGTACCATAGTGTCCACTGTGTTCTACTGAGGGAGGGCTGCAGTAACATAGTGTCCACTGTGTTCTACTGAGGGAGGGCTGCAGTAACATAGTAGAACACAGTGGACACTGAGGGAGGGCTGCAGTAACATAGTGTCCACTGTGTTCTACTGAGGGAGGGCTGCAGCACCATAGTGTCCACTGTGTTCTACTGAGGGAGGGTGGCAGCGTCATAGTGTCCACTGTGTTCTACTGAGGGAGGGTGGCAGCGTCAGTGTCCACTGTGTTCTACTGAGGGAGGGTGGCAGCGTCATAGTGTCCACTGTGTTCTACTGAGGGAGGGCTGCAGTACCATAGTGTCCACTTTGTTCTACTGAGGGAGGGCTGCAGTAACATAGTTTCCACTGTGTTCTACTGAGGGAGGGCTGCAGTAACATAGTGTCCACTGTGTTCTACTGAGGGCTGCAGTAACCTAGTGTCCACTGTGTTCTACTGAGGGAGGGCTGCAGTAACATAGTGTCCACTGTGTTCTACTGAGGGAGGGGTGCAGTAACATAGTGTCCACTGTGTTCTACTGAGGGAGGGCTGCAGTACCATAGTGTCCACTGTGTTCTACTGAGGGAGGGCTGCAGTACCATAGTGTCCACTGTGTTCTACTGAGGGAGGGCTGCAGTAACATAGTGTCCACTGTGTTCTACTGATGGAGGGGTGCAGTACCATAGTGTCCACTGTGTTCTACTGAGGGAGGGCTGCAGTAACATAGTGTCCACTGTGTTCTACTGAGGGAGAGGTGCAGTAACATAGTAGAACACAGTGGACACTGAGGGAGGGCTGCAGTAACATAGTGTCCACTGTGTTCTACTGAGGGAGGGTGGCAGCGTCATAGTGTCCACTGTGTTCTACTGAGGGAGGGTGGCAGCGTCATAGTGTCCACTGTGTTCTACTGAGGGCTGCAGCACCATAGTGTCCACTGTGTTCTACTGAGGGAGGGCTGCAGTAACATAGTGTCTACTGTGTTCTACTGACGGCTGCAGTACCATAGTGTCCACTGTGTTCTACTGAGGGAGGGCTGCAGTAACATAGTGTCCACTGTGTTCTACTGAGGGAGGGCTGCAGCACCATAGTGTCCACTGTGTTCTACTGAGGGAGGGCTGCAGTACCATAGTGTCCACTGTGTTCTACTGAGGGAGGGGTGCAGTAACATAGTGTCCACTGTGTTCTACTGAGGGCTGCAGTAACAGTGTCCACTGTGTTCTACTGAGGGTTGCAGTAACAGTGTCCACTGTGTTCTACTGAGGGCTGCAGTACCATAGTGTCCACTGTGTTCTACTGAGGGAGGGCTGCAGTAACAGTGTCCACTGTGTTCTACTGAGGGCTGCAGTAACAGTGTCCACTGTGTTTTACTGAGGGAGGGCTGCAGTAACATAGTGTCCACTGTGTTCTACTGAGGGAGGGCTGCAGTAACAGTGTCCACTGTGTTCTACTGAGGGCTGCAGTAACAGTGTCCACTGTGTTTTACTGAGGGAGGGCTGCAGTAACATAGTGTCCACTGTGTTCTACTGAGGGAGGGCTGCAGTAACATAGTGTCCACTGTGTTCTACTGAGGGAGGGGTGCAGTACCATAGTGTCCACTGTGTTCTACTGAGGGCTGCAGTACCATAGTGTCCACTGTGTTCTACTGAGGGAGGGCTGCAGTACCATAGTGTCCACTGTGTTCTACTGAGGGAGGGCTGCAGTAACATAGTGTCCACTGTGTTCTACTGATGGAGGGGTGCAGTACCATAGTGTCCACTGTGTTCTACTGAGGGAGGGGTGCAGTAACATAGTAGAACACAGTGGACACTGAGGGAGGGCTGCAGTAACATAGTGTCCACTGTGTTCTACTGAGGGAGGGTGGCAGCGTCATAGTGTCCACTGTGTTCTACTGAGGGAGGGTGGCAGCGTCATAGTGTCCACTGTGTTCTACTGAGGGAGGGCTGCAGTACCATAGTGTCCACTGTGTTCTACTGAGGGAGGGCTGCAGTACCATAGTGTCCACTGTGTTCTACTGAGGGAGGGCTGCAGTACCATAGTGTCCACTGTGTTCTACTGAGGGAGGGGTGCAGTAACATCGTGTCCACTGTGTTCTACTGAGGGAGGGCTGTAGTAACAGTGTCCACTGTGTTCTACTGAGGGAGGGCTGCAGTACCATAGTGCCCACTGTGTTCTACTGAGGGAGGGCTGTAGTAACATAGTGTCCACTGTGTTCTACGGAGGGCTGCAGCACCATAGTGTCCACTGTGTTCTACTGAGGGAGGGCTGCAGTACCATAATGTCCACTGTGTTCTACTGAGGGAGGGCTGCAGTACCATAGTGTCCACTGTGTTCTACTGAGAGCGGGCTGCAGTAACATAGTGTCCACTGTGTTCTACTGAGGGAGGGCTGCAGTAACAGTGTCCACTGTGTTCTACTGAGGGAGGGCTGCAGTACCATAGTGCCCACTGTGTTCTACTGAGGGAGGGCTGCAGTAACATAGTGTCCACTGTGTTCTACTGAGGGAGGGCTACAGTAACATAGTGTCCACTGTGTTCTACTGAGGGCTGCAGTACCATAGTGTCCACTGATTATCAAAACTACCCACCAACCCATGAAGCATTGCAGCACAGAGCCACAATTTCCTGTTTTCCTGTCTGTTAAAAAAACAGATGGGTGGTCTGGGTGGTCTGCTCCAGACTGGAGTCAACGACCGCCCACCCATGTGATGGGTTCTGACTTTTACACCAGAAATATACTTATTCATGTCACTGAGGGAGAGAGGGGAATGTATAACGTTTACATTCTGTCAGGATATGTTATTGTTAGACATCAGGGATCCTCTGTGAGGAGAAGAGACACAGTCTGGTACCAGGCACCATGACAGCCATGAGTTGGGGAGGAGTGAGCACTTTGGGGCAGAGGTCAGGTTAGATGAAGTGAGGAAGAACAGATCAGTAATCTTCAGAGGTGTAAGGAGAGGCACGGCAGGGTAGCCTAGTGGTTAGAGCGTTGGACTAGTAACCGGAAGGATGCAAGTTCAAACCCCCGAGCTGACAAGGTACAAATCTGTCGTTCTGCCCTGAACAGGCAGTTAACCCACTGTTCCTAGGCTGTCATTGAAAATAAGAATGTTCTTCATTGACTTGCCTAGTAAATAAAAATGGTCAAATAAAAAAATAAACAGGACAAAGAGTTAATATGTTCCTTGTCTTATGCAGCTGTATTTGGTTTGAGCTTTAATAAGAATCCATGAGTTTTACTCTTTATCAAGAACCTAACATGTTACTGGGGAGTGAGGAAGAGGAGCCAGGTCTGCAGTAACAATAACCACTAGCTGGCTGGGGAATGAGGAAGAGGAGCCGGGTCTGCAGTAACAAGAACCACTAGCTGACTGGGGAGTGAGGAAGAGGAGCCGGGTCTGCAGTAACAAGAACCACTAGCTTACTGGGGAGTGAGGAAGAGGAGCCGGGTCTGCAGTAACAGGAACCACTAGCTGACTGGGGAGTGAGGAAGAGGAGCCAGGTCTGCAGTAACAGGAACCACTAGCTGACTGGGGAGTGAGGAAGAGGAGCCAGGTCTACAGTAACAGGAACCACTAGCTGACTGGGGAGTGAGGAAGAGGAGCCGGGTCTGCAGTAACAGGAACCACTAGCTGACTGGGGAGTGAGGAAGAGGAGCCAGGTCTGCAGTAACAGCTGACTGGGGAATGAGGAAGAGGAGCCAGGTCTGCAGTAACAGCTGACTGGGGAGTGAGGAAGAGGAGCCAGGTCTGCAGTAACAGGAACCACTAGCTGACTGGGGAGTGAGGAAGAGGAGCCAGGTCTGCAGTAACAGCTGACTGGGGAGTGAGGAAGAGGAGCCAGGTCTGCAGTAACAGGAACCACTAGCTGAAAGGGGAATGAGGAAGAGGAGCCGGGTCTGCAGTAACAGGAACCACTAGCTGACTGGGGAGTGAGGAAGAGGAGCCAGGTCTGCAGTAACAGGAACCACTAGCTGACTGGGGAATGAGGAAGAGGAGCCAGGTCTGCAGTAACAGCTGACTGGGGAATGAGGAAGAGGAGCCAGGTCTGCAGTAACAGGAACCACTAGCTGACTGGGGAGTGAGGAAGAGGAGCCAGGTCTGCAGTAACAGCTGACTGGGGAGTGAGGAAGAGGAGCCAGGTCTGCAGTAACAGGAACCACTAGCTGACTGGGGAGTGAGGAAGAGGAGCCAGGTCTGCAGTAACAGGAACCACTAGCTGACTGGGGAGTGAGGAAGAGGAGCCAGGTCTGCAGTAACAGGAACCACTAGCTGACTGGGGAGTGAGGAAGAGGAGCCAGGTCTGCAGTAACAGGAACCACTAGCTGACTGGGGAGTGAGGAAGAGGAGCCAGGTCTGCAGTAACAGGAACCACTAGCTGACTGGGGAGTGAGGAAGAGGAGCCAGGTCTGCAGTAACAGCTGACTGGGGAATGAGGAAGAGGAGCCAGGTCTGCAGTAACAGCTGACTGGGGAATGAGGAAGAGGAGCCAGGTCTGCAGTAACAGCTGACTGGGGAATGAGGAAGAGGAGCCAGGTCTGCAGTAACAGCTGACTGGGGAGTGAGGAAGAGGAGCCAGGTCTGCAGTAACAGGAACCACTAGCTGACTGGGGAGTGAGGAAGAGGAGCCAGGTCTGCAGTAACAGCTGACTGGGGAGTGAGGAAGAGGAGCCAGGTCTGCAGTAACAAGAACCACTAGCTGACTGGGGAGTGAGGAAGAGGAGCCAGGTCTGCAGTAACAGGAACCACTAGCTGACTGGGGAGTGAGGAAGAGGAGCCAGGTCTGCAGTAACAGCTGACTGGGGAGTGAGGAAGAGGAGCCAGGTCTGCAGTAACAGCTGACTGGGGAGTGAGGAAGAGGAGCCAGGTCTGCAGTAACAGGAACCACTAGCTGACTGGGGAGTGAGGAAGAGGAGCCAGGTCTGCAGTAACAGGAACCACTAGCTGACTGGGGAGTGAGGAAGAGGAGCCAGGTCTGCAGTAACAGCTGACTGGGGAGTGAGGAAGAGGAGCCAGGTCTGCAGTAACAGGAACCACTAGCTGACTGGGGAGTGAGGAAGAGGAGCCGGGTCTGCAGTAACAGGAACCACTAGCTGACTGGGGAGTGAGGAAGAGGAGCCAGGTCTGCAGTAACAGCTGACTGGGGAGTGAGGAAGAGGAGCCAGGTCTGCAATAACAGGAACCACTAGCTGACTGGGGAGTGAGGAAGAGGAGCCAGGTCTGCAGTAACAAGAACCACTAGCTGACTGGGGAGTGAGGAAGAGGAGCCAGGTCTGCAGTAACAGCTGACTGGGGAATGAGGAAGAGGAGCCAGGTCTGCAGTAACAAGAACCACTAGCTGACTGGGGAGTGAGGAAGAGGAGCCAGGTCTGCAGTAACAGCTGACTGGGGAATGAGGAAGAGGAGCCAGGTCTGCAGTAACAAGAACCACTAGCTGACTGGGGAGTGAGGAAGAGGAGCCAGGTCTGCAGTAACAAGAACCACTAGCTGACTGGGGAGTGAAGTTGGAGAAACATCTCAAGAATGTTGAGGACTAGAGGACTAGAGCTCAATTTAGTCTCCTAGCAAAGGGTCTGAACACTTATATAAATATTTATTTTTTAATAAATTTGCTAAAATTTCTAACAACCAGTTTTTGCTTTGTCATTATGGGGTAGTGTGTGTAGATTGACGAGATATTTTCTTTAATCTATTTTAGAATAAGGCTATAACGTAATGTTTCCAGTCCTCTCCCCAGCCCATTTTGCAAACCACTGACCAGGTCTAGCTAATAGGTATGAAGCAAGCCAGTAGACTGGAGTGAGTCGTTTGTCCAACAGGAGAGCAGAGTCGTTTGTCCAACAGGAGAGCAGAGTCGTTTGTCCAACAGGAGAGCAGAGTCGTTTGTCCAACAGGAGAGCAGAGTCGTTTGTCCAACAGGAGAGCAGAGTCGTTTGTCCAACAGGAGAGCAGAGTTGTTTGTCCAACAGGAGAGCAGAGTTGTTTGTCCAACAGGAGAGCAGAGTTGTTTGTCCAACAGGAGAGCAGGGTCGTTTGTCCAACAGGAGAGCAGAGTCGTTTGTCCAACAGGAGAGCAGAGTCGTTTGTCCAACAGGAGAGCAGAGTCGTTTGTCCAACAGGAGAGCAGGGTCGTTTGTCCAACAGGGCATGAAAATGAACAGATCTGTAAAGCCTGTGTTCTGTGAAGATGAAACCCTAGAGCTCAACCCTAAACAATGTTATGCCTCGGCCTCTGACATCAATCCTCAGGAAATACTAAAAACATGCACCTCCACGTGCTGCAGGACAGACACGGGAACTAGGTAGTGTGGCTGTGTAGGCAACACGTTTTAATTAAGGCATTTGGATATTACTTCAAATAACACCTGGTCTTGTCATTTACATCACCAGAGTAAAGAGCACATTGAAGAAATCCATCCATAAGGAGTCAATATGGATCAGAGAATACACAAACTGAAGGGAAATTTAAAAATACATTTGTTCATTGCTTCCACATTATATTGTCCAGTGGCCTTTTTCCCTTTGTGCTTTTTGGTGTAATGATTAGCAGGCCATTAGAGAGACAAAGCAGTTAGGCAGCAGCACCACCTATTCCACTGTTGTGTTAATGCAGCAACACCAAGGCCCAGGGGACAGAACCAGGCAGTGAGTAGACTAGAGGGGAGGGGGCAAGGTCAGCGGACTGCAGAGTAACTGAGGAGGAGGAGAGGAAGGCTGGGGGGGGGGGGCACCTGAAAATACTCTGTCCCATTGTCTAGATGGTTACAAGAGGTTACTATAGAAACATGGAGCTAGAGACAACACCGCCGTTATGATCAATCAACCATATGGCCCAGAGAACAGACTGACGAATGGCAACTTAATGAAATACCTTGTACAGTTGAGTCACAAATCACCTATCAACCACACCAGGTGTCAGTCTATGGCTTTGGGTGACTGGAGTCAGACAATTTTATGGGCTTTCCTCTGACACCACCTATTATATAGGTCCTGGATGGCAGGAAGCTTGGCACCAGTGATGTATTGGGCTGTTCTCACAACCCTCTGTAAAGCCTTGCAGTCGGAGGCCGAGTAGTTGCCATACCAGGCGGTGATGCAACCGGTCAGGATGCTCTCGATGGTGCAGCTGTAGAACCTTTTGAGGATCTGGGGATACATGCCAAATCTTTTCAGTCTCCTGCGGGGGAAAAGATTGTCGTGCCCTCTTCACGACTGTCTTGGTATGTTCGGACCATGATAGTTCGTTGGTGATGTGGACTCTCGACCCGCTCCACTACAGCCCCATCGATGTGAAATTTGGGCCTGCTCAGCCCGCCTTTTCCTGTAGTCCATGATCAGCTCCTTTGTCTTGCTCACAGAGGTTGTCTCTGACCTCCTCCCAATAGACATTCTTATCGTATGTCGGTGATCAGGCCTACCACTGTTGTGTCGTCAGAAAAATGAATGGTGGTGTTGGAGTCATGTTTGGTCACGCAGTCGTGGGTGAACAGGGAATACAGGAGGGGACTAAGTACACACCCCTGAGGGGCCCCTGTGTTAGGGATCAGCATGGCAGACATGTTGTTGCCTACTCTTACCACCTGGGGTGGCCCGTAAGTAAGTCCAGGATCCAGTTGCAGAGGGAGTTGTTTCGTCCCAGAGTTCTTAGCTTATTGATGAGCTTCGTGGCCACTATGGTTTTGAAGGCTGAGCTGTAGTCAATGAACTGCATTTTCACAAAGGTGTTCCTTTTGTCCAGGTGTGAAAGGGCAGTGTGTAGTGCAATAGAGATTGCATCATCTGTGGATCTGTTGGGGCGGTATGCGAAATGGAGTGGGTCTAGGGTGTCCGGGAGGATGCTGTTGATGTGAGTCATGACCAGCCTTTCAAATCACTTCATGGCTACCGACGTGAGTGCCACGGAGCGGTAATGATTTAGGCAGGTTACCTTTGCATCCTTGGGCACAGGGACTATGGTGGTCTGCTTTAAACATGTAGATATTACAGACTAGGTCAGGGAGAAAATGTCAGTGAAGACACTTGACAGTTGGTCCGTGCGTGCTTTGAGTACACGTCCTGGTAATCCATCTGGCCCAGCGGCTTTGTGAATGTTGACCTGTTCACATCGGCTACTGAGGAGGTTATCACAGTCATCCAGAACAGCTGGTGCTCTCGTGCACGCTTCAGTGTTGCTTGCCTCGAAGCGAGCATAAAAAAGCATTCAGCTCGTCTGGTCGCGTCACTGGGCAGCTTGCGTCTGGGTTTCCCTTTGTAGTCTGTAATAGTTCTCAAGCCACATCCGACAAGCATCTGAATCCAACTGAATCCTGTATTGATACTTTGCTCATTTGATGGGTCGTCTGAGGGCATAGCAGGATCCAACTGAATCCTGTATTGATACTTTGCTCATTTGATGGGTCGTCTGAGGGCATAGCAGGATTTCTTATAAACGTCCGGATTAGTCTCCCTCTCCTTGAAAGCGGTGGCTCTAGCTTTTAGCTCGATGCGGATGTTGCCTGTTGGCTCCTGGTTGGGGTATGTACATATAGTCACTGTGGGGACGACGTCATCGATGCACTTATTGATGAGGTGGTGTATTACTCAATGCCATTGGATGAATCCCGGAACATGTTCCAGTCTGTACAGTTCTGTTGTGTAGCATCCGCGTCGTATTGAGAGAGTCACTGGTACAAACTGCTTTAGGTTTTGCTTGTAAGCAGGAATCAGGAGGATAGAATTATGGTCAGATTTGCCAAATGGAGGGCGGGGGAGAGCTTTGTACGCATCTCTGTGTGTGGAGTAAAGGTGGTCTAGAGTTTTTTTCCCCCTGGTTGCACGTGACATGCTGGTAAAAAAAAAATGGTAAAACTGATTTAAGTTTGCCTGCATTAAAGTCCCCGTACACTAGGAGCACCGCTTCTGGGTGAGCATTTTCTTCTTTGCTTATGACCTTATAGAGTTGGTTGAGAGTGGTCTTAATGCTTCACTTTGTGGTAAATAGAAGGCTACGAATAATACAGACTCTCTTGGTAGATGTTGTGGTCTACAGCTTGTCATACAGTACTCTACCGCAGGCGAGCAATACCTCGAGAATTCTTTAATATAAAGACATTGCGCACCAGCTGTTTCTGACAAAAAGACAACCCCATCCCTCATCTTACCAGAGGTAGCGTCTCTGTTCTGCCGGTGTAAAATCCCGCTAGTTCTATATTGTCTGTATCTTCATTCAGCCACATCTCGGTGAAACATAAGATGTTACAGTTTAATGTCCTTTGGTAGGATAATCTTAAATCATAGGTCATCAATTTTATTTTCCAATGTTTGCCTTCCATTGTTATTGGTAAAGTGCAATGTGAGTTTAAGCGCTCGTCTCCGGATTCTCAGAAGGCCCTGCTGCGGCCTTTTTCCAGGCGTCTTTTCTTCAAAAGGCTCTGGGTCTGGGTTCCAGTGAAAGCAAGATATCCTTCTAGTCGGACTCGTTAAAGGAAAACATTTCTTCCAGTCTGAGTAATCGCTTTTCTGATGTCCAGAAGTAATTTTCGGTCATAAAAGATGGCAACAGCAACATTATATACACAATAAGTTCAAAAATAAGTTACACAAAAAAGCTTATTTTTTTTACAAAAATAGAACAATTGGTTTGGATAATATAAAACGTCAGCCTTGTTCTTCGGCACCATCTTCAATAATTCTGGGATAATAGTGTGAGAAATAACAAAACAAAAATATATACAAACTGCAAAGATGCTTAGGAGCCAGAAACTTTTATTTTTTATTTTATTTATCCATTATTTTACCAGGTAAATTGACTGAGAACACGTTCTCATTTGCAGCAACGACCTGGGGAATAGTTACAGGGGAGAGGGGGATGAATGAGCCAATTGTAAACTGGGGATTATTAGGTGACCGTGATGGTTTGAGGGCCAGATTGGGAATTTAGCCAGGACACCGGGGTTAACACCCCTACTCTTACAATAAGTGCCATGGGATCTTTAATGACCTCAGAGAGTCAGGACACCCGTTTAACGTCCCATCCGAAAGACGGCACCCTACACAGGGCAATGTCCCCAATCACTGCCCTGGGGCATTGGGATATATTTTTAGACCAGAGGAAAGAGTGCCTCCTATTGGCCCTCCAACACCACTTGGAGGGCCAATGGTCAGTCCCTGGTCTCCCATCCAGGGACTGACCAGGACCAACCCTGCTTAGCTTCAGAAGCAAGCCAGCAGTGGTACGCAGGGTGGTATTGTGCTGGCAAAAAGAGCGGCCGTGTGTATCGGCGCCATCTTGCTGATGAGAAGGATATGCTACAACGTCCAGAGCCAACGCCGGTGTAGAGGAGCCAACGCCGGTGTAGAGGAGCCAACGCCGGTGTAGAGGAGCCAACGCCGGTGTAGTGGAGCCAACGCCGGTGTAGTGGAGCCAACGCCGGTGTAGTGGAGCCAACGCCGGTGTAGTGGAGCCAACGCCGGTGTAGAGGAGCCAACGCCGGTGTAGTGGAGCCAACACCGGTGTAGTGGAGCCAACGCCGGTGTAGTAGAGCCAACGCCGGTGTAGTAGAGCCAACGCCGGTGTAGAGGAGCCAACGCCGGTGTAGAGGAGCCAACGCCGGTGTAGAGGAGCCAACGCCGGTGTAGTAGAGCCAACGCCGGTGTAGTAGAGCCAACGCCGGTGTAGAGGAGCCAACGCCGGTGTAGTAGAGCCAACGCCGGTGTAGTAGAGCCAACGCCGGTGTAGAGGAGCCAACGCCGGTGTAGAGGAGCCAACGCCGGTGTAGTAGAGCCAACGCCGGTGTAGTAGAGCCAACGCCGGTGTAGTGGAGCCAACGCCGGTGTAGTAGAGCCAGAAGCAAGCCAGCAGTGGTACGCAGGGTGGTATTGTGCTGGCAAAAAGAGCGGCCGTGTGTATCGGCGCCATCTTGCTGATAAGGATATGCTACAACGTCCAAAGACAACGCCGGTGTAGTAGAGCCAACGCCGGTGTAGTAGAGCCAACGCCGGTGTAGTAGAGCCAACGCCGGTGTAGTAGAGCCAACGCCGGTGTAGTGGAGCCAACGCCGGTGTAGTGGAGCCAACGCCGGTGTAGTGGAGCCAACGCCGGTGTAGTGGAGCCAACGCCGATGTAGTGGAGCCAACGCCGGTGTAGAGGAGCCAACGCCGGTGTAGACGAGCCAACGCCGGTGTAGAGGAGCCAACGCCGGAGTAGTGGAGCCAACGCCGGAGTAGTGGAGCCAACGCCGGTGTAGTGGAGCCAACGCCGGTGTAGAGGAGCCAACGCCGGTGTAGAGGTGCCAACGCCGGTGTAGAGGAGCCAACGCCGGTGTAGAGGAGCCAACGCCGGTGTAGAGGAGCCAACGCCGGTGTAGTGGAGCCAACGCCGGTGTAGAAGAGCCAACGCCGGTGTAGTAGAGCCAACGCCGGTGTAGTAGAGCCAACGCCGGTGTAGTGGAGCCAACGCCGGTGTAGTGGAGCCAACGCCGGTGTAGTGGAGCCAACGCCGGTGTAGTGGAGCCAACGCCGATGTAGTGGAGCCAACGCCGGTGTAGAGGAGCCAACGCCGGTGTAGACGAGCCAACGCCGGTGTAGAGGAGCCAACGCCGGAGTAGTGGAGCCAACGCCGGAGTAGTGGAGCCAACGCCGGTGTAGTGGAGCCAACGCCGGTGTAGAGGAGCCAACGCCGGTGTAGAGGTGCCAACGCCGGTGTAGAGGAGCCAACGCCGGTGTAGAGGAGCCAACGCCGGTGTAGAGGAGCCAACGCCGGTGTAGTGGAGCCAACGCCGGTGTAGACGAGCCAACGCCGGTGTAGAGGAGCCAACGCCGGTGTAGTGGAGCCAACGCCGGTGTAGTGGAGCCAACGCCGGTGTAGTGGAGCCAACGCCGGTGTAGTGGAGCCAACGCCGGTGTAGAGGAGCCAACGCCGGTGTAGTAGAGCCAACGCCGGTGTAGTAGAGCCAACGCCGGTGTAGTAGAGCCAACGCCCCAACGCCGGTGTAGAGGAGCCAACGCCGGTGTAGAGGAGCCAACGCCGGTGTAGTAGAGCCAACGACGGTGTAGAAGAGCCAACGCCGGTGTAGAGGAGCCAACGCCGGTGTAGAGGAGCCAACGCCGGTGTAGTAGAGCCAACGCCGGTGTAGTGGAGCCAACGCCGGTGTAGTAGAGCCAACGCCGGTGTAGAAGAGCCAACGCCGGTGTAGTAGAGCCAACGCCGGTGTAGTAGAGCCAACGCCGGTGTAGAAGAGCAAACGCCGGTGTAGTAGAGCCAACGCCGGTGTAGTAGAGCCAACGCCGGTGTAGTAGAGCCAACGCCGGTGTAGAAGAGCCAACGCCGGTGTAGTAGAGCCAACGCCGGTGTAGTAGAGCCAACGCCGGTGTAGTAGAGCCAACGCCGGTGTAGTACAGCCAATGCTACATTTTCAAACATGACCATTTTTTTGGTACTACTTTTATTATAAATAAATGTGTCTAGCACTGTGGAGGACAGCCTTCAAGTAAGAATTTCACCGTTTACACCCGGTATCCTGTTCACAGGACCAATAAACTTTGATTTGATTTACTAAATGTCTCACATAAATAGACAAGAATACATTTAAAGTGCCATAAGGTCACCCTTGACAACAACAGAGTAGGTGTGGCCAATGGCACCGACTGTCAGGGCAGGAACCAATGACATGTCTAAAGCAGGAACCAATGACATGTCTAAAGCAGGAACCTGCAACCTCATTTTATTGTTTTGCCTTTCTCTCTGAACAGAGCAGTCTGGCTGCAGAGGAACAGGCGATGACTTCAGGATGTCCTCTATAGCCAATACATCTCAGCTATGCGGGAGGAAGTGACAGAGTTACAATCGAGGGAGAAGAAATGTTACCACTCAGTGACTCAGTAACCAGAGAATGCGGAGTCTGACCCAACATACCAGCACATGGTTCCTACTTCTAAGACAGAGTCAGAGGACTGGCAGGACTATGTCTGCAGGAGTTGTTTTATGATGAGAGGAGAGAATGTAGAGGGGTTGAGGGTGTGAAACCTAATGCCTTGCCACCTCAGGCCTGTGGGATGGGGGTGAGCAGAGGGGAGAGAGGAGAGCGATGGCTATGACCTGGAATCTAAGGTTCAGGGTTGGGAATCTGGGAATCCCAAGATGGGAACGTCTGAAGGGGAAAAATGTTGAGAGCGACAGAAGGAACCCTCTTCCGGAGAAGAGTGTGAGCCAGTGTGCTTTTACCCGTGAATACCAGCCGTCCCATAGAGAGAATAAATTACATTTAGAAATATATTTCTGGGATTCACCCTCAGCTCAATAACCGAGGTGTAAAATGGTTGATTTCTCCTGCTGGCTGTGCGAGAGACAACAGAGTTGTCTGAGAGGCACAAAGACACGGTCTCAGCCCCACAACAGAACAATCAGATCAGATGAAAAACACAGTGAACACAGCCCAGAGTGAGAGTCCCCTGTTCACCTTAAGTAGCCTACACACACTCACAGCATGCTCCAGCACAGCAGGCAGTAGGTCGGCAGGCAGCCTAGCTGTTAGAGCAGACAGTAGGGTGGAAGGTAGCCTAGCCTATGTTCCCCAGGCCACACAGCTTAGAGGATAACCCAGCCTTCCAGCAGTATGTTCCCCAGGCCACACAGCTTAGAGGATAACCCATCCTTACAGCAGTATGTTCCCCAGGCCACACAGCTTAGAGGATAACCCAGCCTTACAGCAGTATGTTCCCCAGGTCACACAGCTTAGAGGATAACCCAGCCTTCCAGCAGTATGTTCCCCAGGCCACACAGCTTAGAGGATAACCCAGCCTTACAGCAGTATGTTCTTTAGGTCACACAGTAGAGGATAACCCAGCCTTCCCAGGTTCACACAGCTATGTTCCCCAGGCCACACAGCTTGAGATAACCCAGGATAACCCAGCCTTCCAGCAGTATGTTCCCCAGGCCACACAGCTTAGAGGATAACCCAGCCTTCCCAGCAGATAACCCAGCCTTCCAGCAGTTCCCCAGGCCACACAGCTTAGAGGATAACCCAGCCTTACAGCAGCATGTTCCCCAGGTCACACAGCTTAGAGGATAACCCAGCCTTATCCTTACAGCAGTATGTTCCCAGGTCACACAGCTTAGAGGATAACCCATCCCAGTTCCCCAGCCACACATAGAGGATAACCCATCCTTACAGCAGTATGTTCCCAGGCCACCTTAACCCAGCCCAGCAGTATGTTCCCAGGCCACACAGCTTAGAGGATAACCCAGCCTTCCAGCAGTATGTTCCCAGGTCACACAGCTTAGAGGATACAGCAGTACCCAGGTCACACAGCTTAGAGGATAACCCAGCCTTACAGCAGTATGTTCCCCAGGTCACACAGCTTAGAGGATAACCCAGCCTTCCAGCAGTATGTTCCCAGGTCACACAGCTTAGAGTATGTTCCTTACAGCAGTATGTTCCCAGGTCACACAGCTAGAGGATAACCCAGCCTTCCAGGATGTTCCCCAGGCCACACAGCCATCCCAGCAGATGTTCCCAGGTCACACAGCTTAGAGGATAACCCAGCCTTCCAGCAGTATGTTCCCCAGGCCACACAGCTTAGAGGATAACCCAGCCTTCCAGCAGTATGTTCCCCAGGTCACACAGCTTAGAGGATAACCCAGCCTTCCAGCAGTATGTTCCCCAGGTCACACAGCTTAGAGGATAACCCAGCCTTCCAGCAGTATGTTCCCCAGGCCACACAGCTTAGAGGATAACCCAGCCAGTATGTTCCCAGGCCACACAGGCTTCCAGCAGTATGTTCCCCAGGTCACACAGCTTAGAGGATAACCCAGCCTTCCAGCAGTATGTTCCCCAGGCCACACAGCTTAGAGGATAACCCAGCCTTACAGCAGTATGTTCCCCAGGTCACACAGCTTAGAGGATAACCCAGCCTTACAGCAGTATGTTCCCCAGGCCACACAGCTTAGAGGATAACCCAGCCTTTCAGCAGTATGTTCTTTAGGGCCTTCACACAGCTTAGAGGATAACCCAGCCTTCCAGCAGTATGTTCCCCAGGCCACACAGCTTAGAGGATAACCCATCCTTACAGCAGTATGTTCCCCAGGCCACACAGCTTAGAGGATAACCCAGCCTTCCAGCAGTATGTTCTTTAGGTCACACAGCTTAGAGGATAACCCATCCTTACAGCAGTATGTTCCCCAGGCCACACAGCTGCATATCAGGGTCCAAAAGAGCATAACGAAACGAATTTGTCTCTGTTACATCTACGTTCCTTTAGGAGGACATGTAATACCAAAATGGGACAGTGGCCAATGAGGCCTGATCTTTTAGTCATCTCTGCATTCCATGGAGTCACAGTGAGGGAGGTTACGTGCAATGCTATTCTTTAACTCCCTTGACTTGTTGGATTCCAGATGAATTAAATCTGGTTGTTTTATAGGACTAGGGTTATCACACGTCTATCGACATGCCTGTAGTCCTTTGAGTCACAGGTAACTAGGTCCCTAAAATAGAATGCCCTTATGGATCGATGTTCAGTAACAATATATTGGCTGTATACACAGGGTAACAATGTTTTGGATAAAGTAATCCCCCCCCCCCCCTTAAAAGATTTAGATGCACTATTGTAAAGTAGCTGCTCCACTGGATGTCATAAGGTGAATGCACCAATTTGTAAGTCGCTCTGGATAAGAGCGTCTGCTAAATGACTTAAATGATGTCATAAGGTGAAAGCACCAATTTGTAAGTCGCTCTGGATAAGAGCGTCTGCTAAATGACTTAAATGTAAATGTACCAGGCTATATACACGGGGCGCCGGGCTATATACACGGGGCGCCGGGCTATATACACGGGGCGCCGGGCTATATGCACGGGGCGCCGGGCTATATGCACGGGGCGCCGGGCTATATGCACGGGGCACCGGGCACGGGGCGCCGGGCTATATACACGGGGTACCAGGCTATATACACAGGGTACCAGGCTATATACACTGGTACCAGGCTATATACACAGGGTACCATGCTATATACACAGGGTACCATGCTATATACACAGGGCACCAGTACTGAGTCGATGTGCAGGGATACCAGGCTATATACACAGGGTACCATGCTATATACACAGGGTACCAGGCTATATACACAGGGTACCAGTTCTGAGTCGATGTGCAGGGATACCAGGCTATATACACAGGGTACCATGCTATATACACAGGGTACCAGGCTATATACACAGGGTACCAGGCTATATACACAGGGTACCAGGCTATATACACAGGGCACCAGTACTGAGTCGATGTGCAGGGATACCAGGCTATATACACAGGGTACCATGCTATATACACAGGGTACCAGGCTATATACACAGGGCACCAGTACTGAGTCGATGTGCAGGGATACCAGGCTATATACACAGGGTACCATGCTATATACACAGGGTACCAGGCTATATACACAGGGCACCAGTACTGAGTCGATGTGCAGGGATACCGGGTAATTGAGGTAGATGTGTACATATGGTCGAGATAGTGACTAGGCAGCAGGATAGATATTAAACAGGGACAGCAGCGGTGTGACGAGTCAGAAGAGTGTACTGTGTGTCTGTAAACTTGTCATCCCGATCGACACAGTCCAGCTGCGTCCTGTGTACCTCATCTACCTTGTACCCCTGCACATTGACTCGTTGCGGGTACTCATATTATATATAGCCTCGCTGTTGTTATTTATTGTGTTACTATTTTACATTTTTGTTCGTTACATTTCCATACTTTTTAACTCTGCGTTGTTGGAAAAGGGCTCGTAAGTAAGTCATTTCTCGGTAAAAGTCTACACCGGTCTGATTCTGCGCATATAAGAAATCAGGTCTGATTAGTGGTCGAGCTGTCCTGTGTACCTCATCTACCTTGTACCCCTGCACATTGACTCGTTACTGGTCCCAGAGCAGCATGCTGGTGACTGACTGAAGACAGCAGCAGCCTGTTATACACAAACTACTGGAAACATGTGTTGCTCAACTGCATCTACTCATTGAGAAATAACCAGTGATCATTTCACTTCGCAGGCGAAAGGGACCGCAAAAAAAAGTAATTAATTATACCACCCAAAAAACTGCTGGACAAAAGTGTTCACTGCTCGTAAAGATGTAACAAAAGACGGTCCCGTCTCCTACAATCACTTTGGAATGAAACAATGTTTTGGAGCCGCAACAACTTCCCAAAAATATAACACGTAGAGACTTTGACTTACCTCTACAAAGAAGGAATCCATTTACAATGAATGATCCTGCAAGAAACTCTTCTGATCTTAGATTCCAGGTCCCACCGTGGAGCGGAGGACGAACATGTATTTCCTGACGCTTTCCATTCGCGAACAGAGGTCAAGATGAGAGACGTTTCCTTCGCTCTCTTTCTTCTCCTAACCGGAATACACACCGAGTAAACCAAGAAATTCCTATTAGCGTCCCAGTCAGAAATCAGTTGTAAACGGGATTTAAAACACCTCAACACAAATAGACACAGCGTCCGTCTGTTTCACTCGTGTAGTGTGTCCGGTATGAATGAGTCCGGTATGAATGAGCCCGGTATATCACTGAAGGCGGAGCTTGAAACGGTAGACTCGCCCATGAACCACGCCCTTATTGGAACAATGTAACAGCAGCGTAAATCTAATGAACTGATGATGATGCGTTTGTTGTCATTTTCATTTAAATTATTAGTAGTTTAGTACACTATATATACAAAAGTATGTGGACACGCCTTCAAATTAGTGGATTCATCCATTTCAGCTACATCCCTTGCTGACAGGTGTATAAAATCGAGCACACAACCATGCAATCTCCATAGACAAACATTAGCAGTAGAATGGCCTGTACTGAAGAGCTCAGTGACTTTTAACGTGGCACTGTCATAGGATGCCACCTTTCCAACAAGTCAGTTTGTAAGATTGCTGCCCTGCTAGAGCTGTAAGTGCTGTAAGTGCTGTTATTGTGAAGTGGAAATGTCTAGGAGCAACAACGGCTCAGCCGTCAAGTGGTAGGCCACACAAGCTCACAGAACGGGACTGCTGAGTGCTAAAGCACGTAAAAATACAAACAAAAAGTATCTGTCCTCAGTTGCAACACTCACTATCGAGTTCCAAACTGCCTCTGGAAGCAACACTCACTACTGAGTTCCAAACTGCCTCAGGAAGCAACACTCACTACCGAGTTCCAAACTGCCTCTGGAAGCAACACTCACTACTGAGTTCCAAACTGCCTCTGGAAGCAACACTCACTACTGAGTTCCAAACTGCCTCAGGAAGCAACACTCACTACCGAGTTCCAAACTGCCTCTGGAAGCAACACTCACTACCGAGTTCCAAACTGCCTCTGGAAGCAACACTCACTACTGAGTTCCAAACTGCCTCAGGAAGCAACACTCACTATCGAGTTCCAAACTGCCTCTGGAAGCAACACTCACTACCGAGTTCCAAACTGCCTCTGGAAGCAACACTCACTAGTGAGTTCCAAACTGCCTCTGGAAGCAACACTCACTACTGAGTTCCAAACTGCCTCTGGAAGCAACACTCACTACTGAGTTCCAAACTGCCTCTGGAAGCAACACTCACTACTGAGTTCCAAACTGCCTCTGGAAGCAACACTCACTACTGAGTTCCAAACTGCCTCTGGAAGCAACACTCACTACCGAGTTCCAAACTGCCTCTGGAAGCAACACTCACTACTGAGTTCCAAACTGCCTCTGGAAGCAACACTCACTACCGAGTTCCAAACTGCCTCTGGAAGCAACACTCACTACTGAGTTCCAAACTGCCTCTGGAAGCAACACTCACTACTGAGTTCCAAACTGCCTCTGGAAGCAACACTCACTACTGAGTTCCAAACTGCCTCTGGAAGCAACACTCACTACTGAGTTCCAAACTGCCTCTGGAAGCAACACTCACTACAGAGTTCCAAACTGCCTCTGGAAGCAACATCAGCACAAGAACTGTTGATCGGGAGCTTCATGAAATGGGTTTCCTTGGCAGAGCAGCCGCACAGAAGCCTAAGATCACCATGGGGTGGCAGGGTAGCCTAGTGGTTAGAGCGTTGGACTAGTAACCGAAAGGTTGCAAGTTCTAATCTCCGAGCTGACAAGGTACAAATCTGTCGTTCTGCCCCTGAACAGGCAGTTAACCCACTGTTCCTAGACCAGTTAACCCACTGTTCCTAGACCAGTTAACCCACTGTTCCTAGACCAGTTAACCCACTGTTCCTAGACCAGTTAACCCACTGTTCCTAGACCAGTCAACCCACTGTTCCTAGGCCAGTTAACCCACTGTTCCTAGACCAGTTAACCCACTGTTCCTAGGCCAGTTAACCCACTGTTCCTAGACCAGTTAACCCACTGTTCCTAGACCAGTTAACCCACTGTTCCTAGACCAGTTAACCCACTGTTCCTCGGCTGTCATTGAAAATAAGAATTTGTTCTTAATTGACTTGCCTAGTTAAATAAAGGTAAAATAAAAAATGCGCAATGCCAAGCGTTGGCTGGAGTGGCAGCAGTATGGGGAAGGCCCTTTCCTGTTTCAGCATGACAATACCCCTATGCACAAAGCAAGGTCCATACAGAAATGGTTTGTTGAGATCGGTGTGGAAGAACTTGACTGGCCTACACAGAGCCCTGACCTCTGCCCCATCGAACACCTTTGAGGATTGAGCCAGGTCTAATCGCCCAACGTCAGTGCCGAACTCACTAATGCTCTTGTGGCTGAATGGAAGCAAGTCCCCGCAGCAATGTTCCAACATCTAGTGGAAAGCCTTCCCAGAAGAGTGGAGGCTGTTATAGCAGCAATGTTCCCACATCTAGTGGAAAGCCTTCCCAGAAGAGTGGAGGCTGTTATAGCAGCAATGTTCCAACATCTAGTGGAAAGCCTTCCCAGAAGAGTGGAGGCTGTTATAGCAGCAATGTTACAACATCTATTGGAAAGCCTTCCCAGAAGAGTGGAGGCTGTTATAGCAGCAATGTTCCAACATCTAGTGGAAAGCCTTCCCAGAAGAGTGGAGGCTGTTATAGCAGCAATGTTCCAACATCTAGTGGAAAGCCTTCCCAGAAGAGTGGAGGCTGTTATAGCAGCAATGTTCCAACATCTAGTGGAAAGCCTTCCCAGAAGAGTGGAGGCTGTTATAGCAGCAATGTTCCAACATCTAGGTGAAAGCCTTCCCAGAAGAGTGGAGGCTGTTATAGCAGCAATGTTCCAACATCTAGTGGAAAGCCTTCCCAGAAGAGTGGGGGCTGTTATATCAGCAAAGGGGTGACCAACTCCATATTAATGTCCATGATTTTGGAATGAGATGTTCGATTAGCAGGGGGGGCCCTCACTCCCTATCCAGTGTCGGTGGTACTTTTCAGCACGGTCCTGAGAGAGAGCATAGGAGAGGGAGAGAGAGCATAGGAGAGAGAGCATAGGAGAGGGAGCATAGGAGAGAGAGCATAGGAGAGAGAGAGAGAGCATAGGAGAGAGAGCATAGGAGAGGGAGAGAGAGCATAGGAGAGGGAGAGAGAGCATAGGAGAGAGAGCATAGGAGAGAGAGAGAGCATAGGAGAGAGAGCATAGGAGAGGGAGAGAGAGCATAGGAGAGGGAGAGAGAGCATAGGAGAGGGAGAGAGTCCATAGGAGAGGAAGAGAGAGCATAGGAGAGGGAGAGAGAGCATAGGAGAGGGAGAGAGTCCATAGGAGAGGAAGAGAGAGCATAGGAGAGGGAGAGAGAGCATAGGAGAGGAAGAGAGAGCATAGGAGAGGGAGAGAGAGCATAGGAGAGGGAGAGAGAGTCCATAGGAGAGGAAGAGAGAGCATAGGAGAGAGAGCATAGGAGAGGGAGAGAGAGCATAGGAGAGAGAGCATAGGAGAGGGAGAGAGAGCATAGGAGAGGGAGAGAGCGCATAGGAGAGGGAGAGAGAGCATAGGAGAGAGAGCATAGGAGAGAGAGCATAGGAGAGGGAGAGAGAGCATAGGAGAGGGAGAGAGAGTCCATAGGAGAGGAAGAGAGAGCATAGGAGAGGGAGAGAGAGTCCATAGGAGAGGAAGAGAGAGCATAGGAGAGGGAGAGAGAGCATAGGTGAGAGAGCATAGGAGAGAGAGCATAGGAGAGGGAGAGAGAGCATAGGAGAGGGAGAGAGAGCATAGGAGAGGGAGAGAGAGCATAGGAGAGAGAGCATAGGAGAGGGAGAGAGAGAGGGAGAGAGAGAATAGGGTGGAGAGACAGAGAGAAATTAAGCCCCTTGAATTGAATTGAATTGAATTGAAATAGAGAGAGACAGAGAGAGAGAGAAAAAAAGTGGTAATATTGCTGTATTACTAAACAGTGCCTTAGTCACCTCGGCCCTTAATACACAACAACAGTTCTTCCCAAAATCTACACTTAGATCGTACTCTAGATGCTCCAACACCATAATGGAGTAGTCTGTACGGATCCACTATCAGACTTTGGATGCTCCAACACCATAATGGAGTAGTCTGTACGGATAATGGAGTAGCCTGTACGGATCCACTATCAGACTCTAGATGTTCCAACACCATAATGGAGTAGTCTGTACGGATCCACTATCAGACTCTAGATGCTCCAACACCATAATGGAGTAGTCTGTACGGATCCACTATCAGACTCTGGATGCTCCAACACCATAATGGAGTAGTCTGTACGGATCCACTATCAGACTCTGGATGCTCCAACACCATAATGGAGTAGTCTGTACGGATCCACTATCAGACTCTAGATGTTCCAACACCATAATGGAGTAGTCTGTACGGATCCACTATCAGACTCTAGATGTTCCAACACCATAATGGAGTAGCCTGTACGGATCCACTATCAGACTCTAGATGCTCCAACACCATAATGGAGTAGTCTGTACGGATCCTCTATCAGACTCTGGATTCTCCAACACCATAATGGAGTAGCCTGTACGGATCCACTATCAGACTCTAGATGCTCCAACACCATAATGGAGTAGTCTGTACGGATCCTCTATCAGACTCTGGATTCTCCAACACCATAATGGAGTAGCCTGTACGGATCCACTATCAGACTCTAGATGCTCCAACACCATAATGGAGTAGTCTGTACGGATCCACTATCAGACTCTGGATGCTCCAACACCATAATGGAGTAGTCTGTACGGATAATGGAGTAGCCTGTACGGATCCACTATCAGACTCTAGATGCTCCAACACCATAATGGAGTAGTCTGTACGGATCCTCTATCAGACTCTGGATGCTCCAACACCATAATGGAGTAGTCTGTACGGATCCACTATCAGACTCTAGATGCTCCAACACCATAATGGAGTAGTCTGTACGGATCCACTATCAGACTCTAGATGCTCCAACACCATAATGGAGTAGTCTGTACGGATCCTCTATCAGACTCTGGATTCTCCAACACCATCATGGAGTAGCCTGTACGGATCCTCTATCAGACTCTAGATGTTCCAACACCATAATGGAGTAGTCTGTACGGATAATGGAGTAGCCTGTACGGATCCACTATCAGACTCTAGATGCTCCAACACCATAATGGAGTAGTCTGTACGGATAATGGAGTAGCCTGTACGGATCCACTATCAGACTCCGGATGCTCCAACACCATAATGGAGTAGTCTGTACGGATCCACTATCAGACTCTAGATGCTCCAACACCATAATGGAGTAGTCTGTACGGATCCACTATCAGACTCTGGATGCTCCAACACCATAATGGAGTAGTCTGTACTGATCCACTATCAGACTCTAGATGCTCCAACACCATAATGGTGTAGTCTGTACGGATAATGGAGTAGTCTGTACGGATCCACTATCAGACTCCGGATGCTCCAACACCATAATGGAGTAGTCTGTACGGATCCACTATCAGACTCCGGATGCTCCAACACCATAATGGAGTAGTCTGTACGGATCCACTATCAGACTCCGGATGCTCCAACACCATAATGGAGTAGTCTGTATGGATCCACTATCAGACTCTGGATGCTCCAACACCATAATGGAGTAGTCTGTACGGATCCACTATCAGACTCTGGATGCTCCAACACCATAATGGAGTAGTCTGTACGGATAATGGAGTAGTCTGTACGGATAATGGAGTAGTCTGTATGGATAATGGAGTAGTCTGTACTGATAATGGAGTAGTCTGTACGGATAATGGAGTAGTCTGTACGGATAATTGAGTAGTCTGTACAGATAATGGAGTAGTCTGTACTGATAATGGAGTCGTCTGTACGGATAATGGAGTAGTCTGTACTGATAATGGAGTAGTCTGTACGGATAATGGAGTAGTCTGTACGGATCCACTATCAGACTCCGGATGCTCCAACACCATAATGGAGTAGTCTGTACGGATAATGGAGTAGCCTGTACGGATCCACTATCAGACTCTGGATGCTCCAACACCATAATGGAGTAGTCTGTACGGATCCACTATCAGACTCCGGATGCTCCAACACCATAATGGAGTAGTCTGTACGGATCCACTATCAGACTCCGGATGCTCCAACACCATAATGGAGTAGTCTGTACGGATCCACTATCAGACTCTGGATGCTCCAACACCATAATGGAGTAGTCTGTACGGATCCACTATCAGACTCTGGATGCTCCAACACCATAATGGAGTAGTCTGTACGGATAATGGAGTAGTCTGTACGGATAATGGAGTAGTCTGTACGGATAATGGAGTAGTCTGTACGGATAATGGAGTAGTCTGTACTGATAATGGAGTAGTCTGTACGGATAATGGAGTAGTCTGTACTGATAATGGAGTAGTCTGTACGGATAATGGAGTAGTCTGTACTGATAATGGAGTAGTCTGTACGGATAATGGAGTAGTCTGTACTGATAATGGAGTAGTCTGCTTGTTGAAGTTGTCATGCTCATTGGCTGAAATAACCTGTGCTGACCTGTGTGCTGTCTGCGGTGGGGATGTTGTTGGCTGTATCTAAACACCAAGTCGCCAGATAAACTGCTTTTCTATCGTAATAAATGGAGGCAGAGACTCAGAGAGAATTTCCTGTTTTACTTTGCATACCTGAGTTGACCTGTGCTCCATTAATGTGTTTCTCCTTCTTTCGCTGTGTGTGTTCTCGTTCACTAAACTGTTGTCTTGAATTTAGCAGAATACAATTATCAACATGGCCAGATGCCATCAGAGGTAAATATGAAGGAATCCCACATATATTCCCATGCCAGGTAGGTATCAGGGCCCACATTCATAAAGCGTCTCAGATCTAGGATCAGGTACCCCCTTTCCTTACAATCATATTCATTATGATCTAGGATCAGGTACCCCCTTTCCGTATAATCATATTCATTATGATCTAGGATCAGGTACCCCCTTTCCTTACAATCATATTCATTATGATCTAGGATCAGGTACCCCCTTTCCGTATAATCATATTCATTATGATCTAGGATCAGGTACCCCCTTTCCTTACAATCATATTCATTATGATCTAGGATCAGGTACCCCCTTTCCTTATGTTACGGATACAATTATCCTGTGTGTGTGTATCCTGTGTGTGTGTCTTTTCTCTCCTTCTCCCCTCACAGGTGAAAACCATCACTCCCCAATCAGTCAACAATCAATCATCAATCAGAAGACACACCTCCTCCTATTTCCTACCCTATCACAGTTCCTTCCCCATGGTTTAAAAACCCCATCATTTGTTTGCTCTGGAGCAATCTCTAGCTCAATCTCTAGCAATCTCTAGCTCAATGTCTCTGTAAATGCCATGTCTGTAGGTCTCTGTGTTTCACTCTCGCTTTGTGTCTTAACCTCTCTTTTGTTTAAAGCACCTCCATAGCACTTTGTCATCACCTGTGAGTATTGTTTTTGGGTTATGGTGTTTGTTTGTTTGCTGGTGGGAAAAGGGGAAACCAAGACAAGTCGCCCATGGGCATACACTACCCGTAGGTAAACTTTGTTAAATACACTAGTTAGAACTGGGCGGACCACCCACTGTATTTTTGGGTAGTTAGTTAGCTGTTGTTAAAGTAGGCTAGTCTAGCTTAGGGGTGTTTTTGAATACTTATTGTTTCTTTCCTTGGGTCCAGCTCAGCCCCTTTTCCTGCTCCCCCCCCCATTACCGTGTGTTTATAAATAAACCTAGAGTTTGACGGTAGATTTCTGTTGTCGTGGTTATTTCGTGCACACTTTTACTTTGTCACCATAATAATTTGCATGAGTTATGTTACGGGTCTCATTACCATCCCCCCTAGACTGTCGGGCCAAAAGGGATTCGTAACACCTTATAATCATATTCATTATGATCTAAAAGGCAAAACTGTTCCTAGATCAGCACTGGCACTCTGAGAAGCAGTCTGAATATAGGCAACAGTACATGTGTCAGTGCCAGGTAGGTATATAGGAGCTATCAGGTAGGTATATAGGAGCTATCAGGTAGGTATATAGGAACTATCAGGTAGGTAAAGGAGCTATCAGGTAGGTATATAGGAGCTATCAGGTAGGTATAGGAGCTGTCAGGTAGGTATAGGAATGATCAGGTAGGTATAGGAATGATCAGGTAGGTATAGGAATGATCAGGTAGGTGTATAGGAACTATCAGGTAGGTATAGGAGTTTCAGGTAGGTATAGGAGTTTCAGGTAGGTATATAGGAACTATCAGGTAGGTATTTAGGAACTATCAGGTAGGTATAGGAGCTGTCAGGTAGGTATAGGAGCTGTCAGGTAGGTATAGGAGCTGTCATGTAGGTATAGGAGCTATCATGTAGGTAAAGGAGCTATCAGGTAGGTATAGGAGCTGTCAGGTAGGTATAGGAGCTGTCAGGTAGGTATAGGAGCTGTCAGGTAGGTATAGGAGCTGTCAGGTAGGTATAGGAACTGTCAGGTAGGTATAGGAGCTGTCAGGTAGGTATAGAAGCTATCATGTAGGTAAAGGAGCTGTCAGGTAGGTATAGGAGCTGTCAGGTAGGTATAGGAGCTGTCAGGTAGGTATAGGAGCTGTCAGGTAGGTATAGGAGCTGTCAGAGCTGTGCATTCATAAACTGGTACTGTGTCTAGCCAGTGTTCCTCCTAAAGGGAGTGCTGATCTAGAACCAGTATTGTCATTTAGATGATAATGAATGGGATTATAAGGACAGAGAAGAATCTGATCCTAGATCAGCAGTATGAGACGCTGCTTGAATATGGGCCCTGATCTCCTAATTCACCTCATTCTCTGTCCAGACTAGACCAGTCAGACTGATTCCCTGTAACGGCTGTGGGTCTGCTGATGGAGCCTACTGCAGTCAGTGGTCAAAGCCTGTTGTTGACTGATTCCCTGTAACGGCTGTGGGTCTGCTGATGGAGCCTACTGCAGTCAGTGGTCAAAGCCTGTTGTTGACTGATTCCCTGTAACGGCTGTGGGTCTGCTGATGGAGCCTACTGCAGTCAGTGGTCAAAGCCTGTTGCAACATTTATAGTCCATCTCTGTTGTGGCCCAACATGTGTTTACCACAAATGACATTCCTCTGTCCAAGACCGAGAACTCTTAAAGGGACATTTCACCGCTGAACACTATGTGGAGTGTTTTTACAGTCTCCCTACATAATGATGAGTGATGAGGTGTTTCAGACATAATGATTAGTGATGAGGTGTTTCAGACATAATGATGAGTGATGAGGTGTTTCAGACATAATGATGAGTGATGAGGTGTTTCAGACATAATGATGAGTGATGAGGTGTTTCAGACATAATGATGAGTGATGAGGTTTTTCAGACATAATGAGGAGTGATGAGGTGTTTCAGACATAATGAGGAGTGATGAGGTGTTTCAGACATAATGAGGAGTGATGAGAGGTGTTTCAGACATAATGATGAGTGATGAGGGGTGTTTCAGACATAATGATTAGTGATGAGGTGTTTCAGACATAATGATGAGTGATGAGAGGTGTTTCAGACATAATGATTGGTGATGAGGTGTTTCAGACATAATGATGAGTGATGACGTGTTTCAGACATAATGATTAGTGATGAGAGGTGTTTCAGACATAATGATGAGTGATGAGGTGTTTCAGACATAATGATTAGTGATGAGGTGTTTCAGACATGAATGATGAGGTGTTTGATGATGAGTGTGAGAGTGTTTCAGACATAATGATGAGTGATGAGAGGTGTTTCAGACATAATGATGAGTGATGAGGGGGTGTTTCAGACATAATGATTAGTGATGAGGGGTGTTTCAGACATAATGATTAGTGATGAGGGGTGTTTCAGACATAATGATTAGTGATGAGGGTGTTTCAGACATAATGAATGATGAGGTAGTTTGACATAATGATTAGTGATGAGGTGTTTCAGACATAATGATTAGTGATGAGAGGTGTTTCAGACATAATGAGTGATGAGGTGTTTCAGACATAATGATGAGTGATGAGAGGTGTTTCAGACATAATGATGAGTGATGAGGTGTTTCAGACATAATGATGAGTGATGAGAGGTGTTTGATGAGGGGTGTTTCAGACATAATGATTAGTGATGAGGTGTTTCAGACATAATGATTAGTGATGAGGTGTTTCAGACATAATGAGGAGTGATGAGGTGTTTCAGACATAATGATGAGTGATGAGGTGTTTCAGACATAATGATGAGTGATGAGGTGTTTCAGACATAATGATGAGTGATGAGAGGTGTTTCAGACATAATGATAATGATTAGTGAGTGATGAGGTGTTTCAGACATAATGATAGTGATGAGGTGTTTCAGACATAGTGATGAGGTGTTTCAGACATAATGATGAGTGATGAGGTGTTTCAGACATAATGATGAGTGATGAGAGGTGTTTCAGACATAATGATGAGTGATGAGAGGTGTTTCAGACATAATGATGAGTGATGAGGTGTTTCAGACATAATGATGAGTGATAAGGTGTTTGACATAATGATTAGTGATGAGGTGATAATGATTCAGTGATGATGAGGTGTTTCAGACATAATGATGAGTGATGATGAGGTGTTTCAGACATAATGATTAGTGATGAGGTGTTTCAGACATAATGATGAGTGATGAGGTGTTTCAGACATAATGATGAGTGATGAGGTGTTTCAGACATAATGATTAGTGATGAGGTGTTTCAGACATAATGATTAGTGATGAGGTGTTTCAGACATAATGATTAGTGATGAGTGTTTCAGACATAATGATGAGTGATGAGGTGTTTCAGACATAATGATTAGTGATGAGGGGTGTTTCAGACATAATGATTAGTGATGAGGTGTTTCAGACATAATGATGAGTGATGAGAGGTGTTTCAGACATAATGATGAGTGATGAGGTGTTTCAGACATAATGAGGAGTGATGAGACATAATGAGTGATGAGGTGTTTCAGACATAATGATTAGTGATGAGAGGTGTTTCAGACATAATGATTAGTGATGAGGTGTTTCAGACATAATGATGAGTGATGAGGTGTTTCAGACATAATGATGAGTGATGAGAGGTGTTTCAGACATAAATGATGAGTTTGATGAGAGGTGTTTCAGACATAATGATGAGTGATGAGGGGTGTTTCAGACATAATGATTAGTGATGAGGTGTTTCAGACATAATGATTAGTGATGAGAGTGTTTCAGACATAATGATTAGTGAATGATAATGATTAGTGATGAGGTGTTTCAGACATAATGATTAGTGATGAGAGGTGTTTCAGACATAATGATTAGTGATGAGGTGTTTCAGACATAATGATGAGTGATGAGGTGTTTCAGACATAATGATTAGTGATGAGTGATGGGGTGTTTCAGACATAATGATTAGTGATGAGGGGTGTTTCAGACATAATGATTAGTGATGATGAGTGATGAGGTGTGTTTCAGACATAATGATTAGTGATGAGGTGTTTCAGACATAATGATGAGTGATGAGGTGTTTCAGACATAATGATTAGTGATGAGAGGTGTTTCAGACATAATGATTAGTGATGAGGGTGTTTCAGACATAATGATGAGTGATGAGAGGTGTTTCAGACATAATGATTAGTGATGATTAGTGATGAGAGGTGTTTCAGACATAATGATGAGTGATGAGGTGTTTCATGATTAGTGATGAAGGTGTTTGACATAATGAGTGATGAGGTTGTTTCAGACATAATGATGAGTGATGAGAGGTGTTTCAGACATAATGATTAGTGATGAGGTGTTTCAGACATAATGATGAGTGATGAGGTGTTTCAGACATAATGAGTGATGAGGTGTTTCAGAGTGATGAGAGGTGTTTCAGACATAATGATTAGTGATGAGAGGTGTTTCAGACATAATGATGAGTGATGAGAGGTGTTTCAGACATAATGATGAGTGATGAGGGGTTTCAGACATAATGATTAGTGATGAGAGGTGTTTCAGACATAATGATTAGTGATGAGGTGTTTCAGACATAATGATTAGTGATGAGGTGTTTCAGACATAATGATGAGTGATGAGGTGTTTCAGACATAATGATTAGTGATGAGGTGTTTCAGACATAATGATGAGTGATGAGGTGTTTCAGACATAATGATTAGTGATGAGGTGTTTCAGACATAATGATTAGTGATGAGAGGTGTTTCAGACATAATGAGTGATGAGGTGTTTCAGACATAATGATTAGTGATGAGTGTTTTTCAGACATAATGATTAGTGATGAGGTTTTTTAGACATAATGATGAGTGATGAGGTGTTTCAGACATAATGAGGAGTGATGAGGTGTTTCAGACATAATGATGAGTGATGAGGTTTTTCAGACATAATTAGGAGTGATGAGGTGTTTCAGACATAATGATGAGTGATGAGGTGTTTCAGACATAATGATGAGTGATGAGGTGTTTCAGACATAATGATTAGTGATGAGAGGTGTTTCAGACATAATGATTAGTGATGAGGTTTTTCAGACATAATGAGGAGTGATGAGGTGTTTCAGACATAATGATGAGTGATGAGAGGTGTTTCAGACATAATGAGGAGTGATGAGAGGTGTTTCAGACATAATGATGAGTGATGAGGGGTGTTTCAGACATAATGATTAGTGATGAGGTGTTTCAGACATAATGATTAGTGATGAGAGGTGTTTCAGACATAATGATTAGTGATGAGGTGTTTCAGACATAATGATTAGTGATGAGGGGTGTTTCAGACATAATGATTAGTGATGAGGGGTGTTTCAGACATAATGATGAGTGATGAGGTGTTTCAGACATAATGATTAGTGATGAGAGGTGTTTCAGACATAATGATTAGTGATGAGGTGTTTCAGACATAATGATGAGTGATGAGGTGTTTCAGACATAATGATTAGTGATGAGAGGTGTTTCAGACATAATGATTAGTGATGAGAGGTGTTTCAGACATAATGATTAGTGATGAGAGGTGTTTCAGACATACTGAGGAGTGATGAGAGGTGTTTCAGACATAATGATTAGTGATGAGAGGTGTTTCAGACATAATGATGAGTGATGAGGTGTTTCAGACATAATGATTAGTGATGAGAGGTGTTTCAGACATAATGATGAGTGATGAGGGGGTGTTTCAGACATAATGATTAGTGATGAGGGGTGTTTCAGACATAATGATTAGTGATGAGAGGTGTTTCAGACATAATGATTAGTGATGAGAGGTGTTTCAGACATAATGAGGAGTGATGAGAGGTGTTTCAGACATAATGATTAGTGATGAGAGGTGTTTCAGACATAATGATTAGTGATGAGGTGTTTCAGACATAATGATTGGTGATGAGGTGTTTCAGACATAATGATGAGTGATGAGGTGTTTCAGACATAATGATTAGTGATGAGAGGTGTTTCAGACATAATGATGAGTGATGAGGTGTTTCAGACATAATGATTAGTGATGAGGTGTTTCAGACATAATGATTAGTGATGAGAGGTGTTTCAGACATAATGAGTGATGAGGTGTTTCAGACATAATGATTAGTGATGAGGTGTTTCAGACATAATGATTAGTGATGAGGTTTTTCAGACAATGATTAGTGATGAGGTTTTTCAGACATAATGATGAGTGATGAGGTGTTTCAGACATAATGAGGAGTGATGAGGTGTTTCAGACATAATGATGAGTGATGAGGTTTTTCAGACATAATGAGGAGTGATGAGGTGTTTCAGACATAATGATGAGTGATGAGGTGTTTCAGACATAATGATGAGTGATGAGGTGTTTCAGACATAATGATTAGTGATGAGAGGTGTTTCAGACATAATGATTAGTGATGAGGTTTTTCAGACATAATGAGGAGTGATGAGGTGTTTCAGACATAATGATGAGTGATGAGAGGTGTTTCAGACATAATGAGGAGTGATGAGAGGTGTTTCAGACATAATGATGAGTGATGAGGGGTGTTTCAGACATAATGATTAGTGATGAGGTGTTTCAGACATAATGATTAGTGATGAGAGGTGTTTCAGACATAATGATTAGTGATGAGGTGTGTCAGACATAATGATGAGTGATGAGGTGTTTCAGACATAATGATTAGTGATGAGGGGGTGTTTCAGACATAATGATTAGTGATGAGGGGTGTTTCAGACATAATGATGAGTGATGAGGTGTTTCAGACATAATGATTAGTGATGAGGTGTTTCAGACATAATGATGAGTGATAAGGTGTTTCAGACATAATGATTAGTGATGAGAGGTGTTTCAGACATAATGATTAGTGATGAGGTGTTTCAGACATAATGATTAGTGATGAGGTGTTTCAGACATAATGATTAGTGATGAGGTGTTTCAGACATAATGATGAGTGATGAGGTGTTTCAGACATAATGATTAGTGATGAGGGGGTGTTTCAGACATAATGATTAGTGATGAGGGGTGTTTCAGACATAATGATTAGTGATGAGGGGTGTTTCAGACATAATGATGAGTGATGAGGTGTTTCAGACATAATGATTAGTGATGAGAGGTGTTTCAGACATAATGAGGAGTGATGAGAGGTGTTTCAGACATAATGTTTAGTGATGAGAGGTGTTTCAGACATAATGATGAGTGATGAGAGGTGTTTCAGACATAATGAGGAGTGATGAGAGGTGTTTCAGACATAATGATGAGTGATGAGGGGTGTTTCAGACATAATGATTAGTGATGAGGTGTTTCAGACAATGATTAGTGATGAGAGGTGTTTCAGACATAATGATTAGTGATGAGGTGTTTCAGACATAATGATTAGTGATGAGGTGTTTCAGACATAATGATTAGTGATGAGGGGGTGTTTCAGACATAATGATTAGTGATGAGGGGTGTTTCAGACATAATGATTAGTGATGAGGGGTGTTTCAGACATAATGATGAGTGATGAGGTGTTTCAGACATAATGATTAGTGATGAGAGGTGTTTCAGACATAATGATTAGTGATGAGGTGTTTCAGACATAATGATGAGTGATGAGGTGTTTCAGACATAATGATTAGTGATGAGAGGTGTTTCAGACATAATGATTAGTGATGAGAGGTGTTTCAGACATAATGAGGAGTGATGAGAGGTGTTTCAGACATAATGATTAGTGATGAGAGGTGTTTCAGACATAATGATGAGTGATGAGGTGTTTCAGACATAATGATTAGTGATGAGAGGTGTTTCAGACATAATGATGAGTGATGAGGGGGTGTTTCAGACATAATGATTAGTGATGAGGGGTGTTTCAGACATAATGATGAGTGATGAGGTGTTTCAGACATAATGATTAGTGATGAGAGGTGTTTCAGACATAATGATGAGTGATGAGGTGTTTCAGACATAATGATTAGTGATGAGATGTTTCAGACATAATGATTGGTGATGAGGTGTTTCAGACATAATGATGAGTGATGAGGTGTTTCAGACATAATGATTAGTGATGAGAGGTGTTTCAGACATAATGATGAGTGATGAGGTGTTTCAGACATAATGATGAGTGATGAGGTGTTTCAGACATAATGATTAGTGATGAGGGGTGTTTCAGACATAATGATGAGTGATGAGGTGTTTCAGACATAATGATTAGTGATGAGGTGTTTCAGACATAATGATGAGTGATAAGGTGTTTCAGACATAATGATTAGTGATGAGAGGTGTTTCAGACATAATGATTAGTGATGAGGTGTTTCAGACATAATGATTAGTGATGAGGTGTTTCAGACATAATGAGGAGTGATGAGGTGTTTCAGACATAATGATGAGTGATGAGGTGTTTCAGACATAATGATTAGTGATGAGGTGTTTCAGACATAATGATTAGTGATGAGAGGTGTTTCAGACATAATGATTAGTGATGAGGTGTTTCAGACATAATGATTAGTGATGAGGTGTTTCAGACATAATGATGAGTGATGAGGTGTTTCAGACATAATGATTAGTGATGAGGGGGTGTTTCAGACATAATGATTAGTGATGAGGGGTGTTTCAGACATAATGATTAGTGATGAGGGGTGTTTCAGACATAATGATGAGTGATGAGGTGTTTCAGACATAATGATTAGTGATGAGAGGTGTTTCAGACATAATGATTAGTGATGAGAGGTGTTTCAGACATAATGAGGAGTGATGAGAGGTGTTTCAGACATAATGATTAGTGATGAGAGGTGTTTCAGACATAATGATGAGTGATGAGAGGTGTTTCAGACATAATGAGGAGTGATGAGAGGTGTTTCAGACATAATGATGAGTGATGAGGGGTGTTTCAGACATAATGATTAGTGATGAGGTGTTTCAGACAATGATTAGTGATGAGAGGTGTTTCAGACATAATGATTAGTGATGAGGTGTTTCAGACATAATGATTAGTGATGAGGTGTTTCAGACATAATGATGAGTGATGAGGTGTTTCAGACATAATGATTAGTGATGAGGGGGTGTTTCAGACATAATGATTAGTGATGAGGGGTGTTTCAGACATAATGATTAGTGATGAGGGGTGTTTCAGACATAATGATGAGTGATGAGGTGTTTCAGACATAATGAATAGTGATGAGGTGTTTCAGACATAATGATGAGTGATGAGGTGTTTCAGACATAATGATTAGTGATGAGAGGTGTTTCAGACAGAATGATTAGTGATGAGAGGTGTTTCAGACATAATGAGGAGTGATGAGGTGTTTCAGACATAATGATTAGTGATGAGAGGTGTTTCAGACATAATGATGAGTGATGAGGGGGTGTTTCAGACATAATGATTAGTGATGAGGGGTGTTTCAGACATAATGATGAGTGATGAGGTGTTTCAGACATAATGATTAGTGATGAGAGGTGTTTCAGACATAATGATTAGTGATGAGAGGTGTTTCAGACATAATGAGGAGTGATGAGAGGTGTTTCAGACATAATGATTAGTGATGAGAGGTGTTTCAGACATAATGATTAGTGATGAGGTTTTTCAGACATAATGAGGAGTGATGAGGTGTTTCAGACATAATGATGAGTGATGAGAGGTGTTTCAGACATAATGAGGAGTGATGAGAGGTGTTTCAGACATAATGATGAGTGATGAGGGGTGTTTCAGACATAATGATTAGTGATGAGGTGTTTCAGACATAATGATTAGTGATGAGAGGTGTTTCAGACATAATGATTAGTGATGAGGGGGTGTTTCAGACATAATGATTAGTGATGAGGTGTTTCAGACATAATGATGAGTGATGAGGTGTTTCAGCCATAATGATTAGTGATGAGAGGTGTTTCAGACATAATGATTAGTGATGAGAGGTGTTTCAGACATAATGAGGAGTGATGAGAGGTGTTTCAGACATAATGATTAGTGATGAGAGGTGTTTCAGACATAATGATGAGTGATGAGGTGTTTCAGACATAATGATGAGTGATGAGGTGTTTCAGACATAATGATGAGTGATGAGAGGTGTTTCAGACATAATGATGAGTGATGAGGTGTTTCAGACATAATGATGAGTGATGAGGTGTTTCAGACATAATGATGAGTGATGAGGTGTTTCAGACATAATGATTAGTGATGAGAGGTGTTTCAGACATAATGAGGAGTGATGAGAGGTGTTTCAGACATAATGAGGAGTGATGAGAGGTGTTTCAGACATAATGATGAGTGATGAGAGGTGTTTCAGACATAATGATTAGTGATGAGAGGTGTTTCAGACATAATGATTAGTGATGAGGTGTTTCAGACATAATGATGAGTGATGAGAGGTGTTTCAGACATAATGATTGGTGATGAGAGGTGTTTCAGACATAATGATGAGTGATGAGGTGTTTCAGACATAATGATTAGTGATGAGGTGTTTCAGACATAATGATTAGTGATGAGAGGTGTTTCAGACATAATGATGAGTGATGAGGTGTTTCAGACATAATGATTAGTGATGAGGTGTTTCAGACATAATGATTAGTGATGAGAGGTGTTTCAGACATAATGATGAGTGATGAGGTGTTTCAGACATAATGATGAGTGATGAGGTGTTTCAGACATAATGATTAGTGATGAGGTGTTTCAGACATAATGATTAGTGATGAGGTGTTTCAGACATAATGATTAGTGATGAGGTTTTTCAGACATAATGATTAGTGATGAGGTTTTTCAGACATAATGATGAGTGATGAGGTGTTTCAGACATAATGAGGAGTGATGAGGTGTTTCAGACATAATGATGAGTGATGAGGTGTTTCAGACATAATGATGAGTGATGAGGTGTTTCAGACATAATGATGAGTGATGAGGTGTTTCAGACATAATGATGAGTGATGAGGTTTTTCAGACATAATGAGGAGTGATGAGGTGTTTCAGACATAATGAGGAGTGATGAGGTGTTTCAGACATAATGATGAGTGATGAGGTGTTTCAGACATAATGATTAGTGATGAGAGGTGTTTCAGACATAATGATTAGTGATGAGAGGTGTTTCAGACATAATGAGGAGTGATGAGGTGTTTCAGACATAATGAGGAGTGATGAGAGGTGTTTCAGACATAATGATTAGTGATGAGGTGTTTCAGACATAATGATGAGTGATGAGGGGTGTTTCAGACATAATGATTAGTGATGAGGTGTTTCAGACATAATGATTAGTGATGAGAGGTGTTTCAGACATAATGATTAGTGATGAGGTGTTTCAGACATAATGATTAGTGATGAGGTGTTTCAGACATAATGATTAGTGATGAGGTGTTTCAGACATAATGATTAGTGATGAGGGGGTGTTTCAGACATAATGATTAGTGATGAGGGGTGTTTCAGACATAATGAGGAGTGATGAGAGGTGTTTCAGACATAATGAGGAGTGATGAGGTGTTTCAGACATAATGAGGAGTGATGAGGTGTTTCAGACATAATGATTAGTGATGAGAGGTGTTTCAGACATAATGATTAGTGATGAGGTTTTTCAGACATAATGAGGAGTGATGAGGTGTTTCAGACATAATGATTAGTGATGAGAGGTGTTTCAGACATAATGATTAGTGATGAGAGGTGTTTCAGACATAATGAGGAGTGATGAGAGGTGTTTCAGACATAATGATTAGTGATGAGAGGTGTTTCAGACATAATGATGAGTGATGAGAGGTGTTTCAGACATAATGAGGAGTGATGAGAGGTGTTTCAGACATAATGATGAGTGATGAGGGGTGTTTCAGACATAATGATTAGTGATGAGGTGTTTCAGACAATGATTAGTGATGAGAGGTGTTTCAGACATAATGATTAGTGATGAGGTGTTTCAGACATAATGATTAGTGATGAGGTGTTTCAGACATAATGATGAGTGATGAGGTGTTTCAGACATAATGATTAGTGATGAGGGGGTGTTTCAGACATAATGATTAGTGATGAGGGGTGTTTCAGACATAATGATTAGTGATGAGGGGTGTTTCAGACATAATGATGAGTGATGAGGTGTTTCAGACATAATGAATAGTGATGAGGTGTTTCAGACATAATGATGAGTGATGAGGTGTTTCAGACATAATGATTAGTGATGAGAGGTGTTTCAGACAGAATGATTAGTGATGAGAGGTGTTTCAGACATAATGAGGAGTGATGAGGTGTTTCAGACATAATGATTAGTGATGAGAGGTGTTTCAGACATAATGATAGTGATGAGGGGGTGTTTCAGACATAATGATGAGTGATGAGGGGTGTTTCAGACATAATGATGAGTGATGAGGTGTTTCAGACATAATGATTAGTGATGAGAGGTGTTTCAGACATAATGATTAGTGATGAGAGGTGTTTCAGACATAATGAGGAGTGATGAGAGGTGTTTCAGACATAATGATTAGTGATGAGAGGTGTTTCAGACATAATGATTAGTGATGAGGTTTTTCAGACATAATGAGGAGTGATGAGGTGTTTCAGACATAATGATGAGTGATGAGAGGTGTTTCAGACATAATGAGGAGTGATGAGAGGTGTTTCAGACATAATGATGAGTGATGAGGGGTGTTTCAGACATAATGATTAGTGATGAGGTGTTTCAGACATAATGATTAGTGATGAGAGGTGTTTCAGACATAATGATTAGTGATGAGGGGTGTTTCAGACATAATGATTAGTGATGAGGGGTGTTTCAGACATAATGATGAGTGATGAGGTGTTTCAGCCATAATGATTAGTGATGAGAGGTGTTTCAGACATAATGATTAGTGATGAGAGGTGTTTCAGACATAATGAGGAGTGATGAGAGGTGTTTCAGACATAATGATTAGTGATGAGAGGTGTTTCAGACATAATGATGAGTGATGAGGTGTTTCAGACATAATGATGAGTGATGAGGTGTTTCAGACATAATGATGAGTGATGAGAGGTGTTTCAGACATAATGATGAGTGATGAGGTGTTTCAGACATAATGATGAGTGATGAGGTGTTTCAGACATAATGATGAGTGATGAGGTGTTTCAGACATAATGATTAGTGATGAGAGGTGTTTCAGACATAATGAGGAGTGATGAGAGGTGTTTCAGACATAATGAGGAGTGATGAGAGGTGTTTCAGACATAATGATGAGTGATGAGAGGTGTTTCAGACATAATGATTAGTGATGAGAGGTGTTTCAGACATAATGATTAGTGATGAGGTGTTTCAGACATAATGATGAGTGATGAGAGGTGTTTCAGACATAATGATTGGTGATGAGAGGTGTTTCAGACATAATGATGAGTGATGAGGTGTTTCAGACATAATGATTAGTGATGAGGTGTTTCAGACATAATGATTAGTGATGAGAGGTGTTTCAGACATAATGATGAGTGATGAGGTGTTTCAGACATAATGATTAGTGATGAGGTGTTTCAGACATAATGATTAGTGATGAGAGGTGTTTCAGACATAATGATGAGTGATGAGGTGTTTCAGACATAATGAGGAGTGATGAGGTGTTTCAGACATAATGAGGAGTGATGAGGTGTTTCAGACATAATGATTAGTGATGAGAGGTGTTTCAGACATAATGATTAGTGATGAGGTTTTTCAGACATAATGAGGAGTGATGAGGTGTTTCAGACATAATGATGAGTGATGAGAGGTGTTTCAGACATAATGAGGAGTGATGAGAGGTGTTTCAGACATAATGATGAGTGATGAGGGGTGTTTCAGACATAATGATTAGTGATGAGGTGTTTCAGACAATGATTAGTGATGATGTTTCAGACATAATGATTAGTGATGAGGTGTTTCAGACATAATGATTAGTGATGAGGTGTTTCAGACATAATGATTAGTGATGAGGTGTTTCAGACATAATGATGAGTGATGAGGTGTTTCAGACATAATGATTAGTGATGAGGGGTGTTTCAGACATAATGATTAGTGATGAGGGTGTTTCAGACATAATGATTAGTGATGAGGGGTGTTTCAGACATAATGATGAGTGATGAGGTTTTTCAGACATAATGATTAGTGATGAGGTTTTTCAGACATAATGATGAGTGATGAGGTGTTTCAGACATAATGAGGAGTGATGAGGTGTTTCAGACATAATGATGAGTGATGAGGTGTTTCAGACATAATGATGAGTGATGAGGTGTTTCAGACATAATGATGAGTGATGAGGTGTTTCAGACATAATGATGAGTGATGAGGTTTTTCAGACATAATGAGGAGTGATGAGGTGTTTCAGACATAATGAGGAGTGATGAGGTGTTTCAGACATAATGATGAGTGATGAGGTGTTTCAGACATAATGATTAGTGATGAGAGGTGTTTCAGACATAATGATTAGTGATGAGAGGTGTTTCAGACATAATGAGGAGTGATGAGGTGTTTCAGACATAATGAGGAGTGATGAGAGGTGTTTCAGACATAATGAGGAGTGATGAGAGGTGTTTCAGACATAATGATGAGTGATGAGGGGTGTTTCAGACATAATGATTAGTGATGAGGTGTTTCAGACATAATGATTAGTGATGAGGTGTTTCAGACATAATGATTAGTGATGAGGTGTTTCAGACATAATGATTAGTGATGAGGTGTTTCAGACATAATGATTAGTGATGAGGTGTTTCAGACATAATGATGAGTGATGAGGTGTTTCAGACATAATGATTAGTGATGAGGGGGTGTTTCAGACATAATGATTAGTGATGAGGGGTGTTTCAGACATAATGAGGAGTGATGAGAGGTGTTTCAGACATAATGAGGAGTGATGAGGTGTTTCAGACATAATGAGGAGTGATGAGGTGTTTCAGACATAATGATTAGTGATGAGAGGTGTTTCAGACATAATGATTAGTGATGAGGTTTTTCAGACATAATGAGGAGTGATGAGGTGTTTCAGACATAATGATGAGTGATGAGAGGTGTTTCAGACATAATGAGGAGTGATGAGAGGTGTTTCAGACATAATGATGAGTGATGAGGGGTGTTTCAGACATAATGATTAGTGATGAGGTGTTTCAGACAATGATTAGTGATGAGAGGTGTTTCAGACATAATGATTAGTGATGAGGTGTTTCAGACATAATGATTAGTGATGAGGTGTTTCAGACATAATGATTAGTGATGAGGTGTTTCAGACATAATGATGAGTGATGAGGTGTTTCAGACATAATGATTAGTGATGAGGGGGTGTTTCAGACATAATGATTAGTGATGAGGGGTGTTTCAGACATAATGATTAGTGATGAGGGGTGTTTCAGACATAATGATGAGTGATGAGGTGTTTCAGACATAATGATTAGTGATGAGAGGTGTTTCAGACATAATGATTAGTGATGAGGTGTTTCAGACATAATGATGAGTGATGAGGTGTTTCAGACATAATGATTAGTGATGAGAGGTGTTTCAGACATAATGATTAGTGATGAGAGGTGTTTCAGACATACTGAGGAGTGATGAGAGGTGTTTCAGACATAATGATTAGTGATGAGAGTTGTTTCAGACATAATGATGAGTGATGAGGTGTTTCAGACATAATGATGAGTGATGAGGTGTTTCAGACATAATGATTAGTGATGAGAGGTGTTTCAGACATAATGATTAGTGATGAGGTGTTTCAGACATAATGATGAGTGATGAGGTGTTTCAGACATAATGAGGAGTGATGAGAGGTGTTTCAGACATAATGATTAGTGATGAGAGGTGTTTCAGACATAATGATGAGTGATGAGAGGTGTTTCAGACATAATGATGAGTGATGAGGGTTTCAGACATAATGATTAGTGATGAGAGGTGTTTCAGACATAATGATTAGTGATGAGGTGTTTCAGACATAATGATTGGTGATGAGGTGTTTCAGACATAATGATGAGTGATGAGGTGTTTCAGACATAATGATGAGTGATGAGGTGTTTCAGACATAATGATTAGTGATGAGGTGTTTCAGACATAATGATTAGTGATGAGAGGTGTTTCAGACATAATGAGTGATGAGGTGTTTCAGACATAATGATTAGTGATGAGGTTTTTCAGACATAATGATTAGTGATGAGGTTTTTTAGACATAATGATGAGTGATGAGGTGTTTCAGACATAATGAGGAGTGATGAGGTGTTTCAGACATAATGATGAGTGATGAGGTTTTTCAGACATAATTAGGAGTGATGAGGTGTTTCAGACATAATGATGAGTGATGAGGTGTTTCAGACATAATGATGAGTGATGAGGTGTTTCAGACATAATGATTAGTGATGAGAGGTGTTTCAGACATAATGATTAGTGATGAGGTTTTTCAGACATAATGAGGAGTGATGAGGTGTTTCAGACATAATGATGAGTGATGAGAGGTGTTTCAGACATAATGAGGAGTGATGAGAGGTGTTTCAGACATAATGATGAGTGATGAGGGGTGTTTCAGACATAATGATTAGTGATGAGGTGTTTCAGACATAATGATTAGTGATGAGAGGTGTTTCAGACATAATGATTAGTGATGAGGTGTTTCAGACATAATGATTAGTGATGAGGGGTGTTTCAGACATAATGATTAGTGATGAGGGGTGTTTCAGACATAATGATGAGTGATGAGGTGTTTCAGACATAATGATTAGTGATGAGAGGTGTTTCAGACATAATGATTAGTGATGAGGTGTTTCAGACATAATGATTAGTGATGAGAGGTGTTTCAGACATAATGATTAGTGATGAGAGGTGTTTCAGACATACTGAGGAGGGATGAGAGGTGTTTCAGACATAATGATTAGTGATGAGGTGTTTCAGACATAATGATTAGTGATGAGAGGTGTTTCAGACATAATGATTAGTGATGAGAGGTGTTTCAGACATACTGAGGAGGGATGAGAGGTGTTTCAGACATAATGATTAGTGATGAGAGGTGTTTCAGACATAATGATGAGTGATGAGGTGTTTCAGACATAATGATGAGTGATGAGGGGGTGTTTCAGACATAATGATTAGTGATGAGGGGTGTTTCAGACATAATGATTAGTGATGAGAGGTGTTTCAGACATAATGATTAGTGATGAGAGGTGTTTCAGACATAATGAGGAGTGATGAGAGGTGTTTCAGACATAATGATTAGTGATGAGAGGTGTTTCAGACATAATGATTAGTGATGAGGTGTTTCAGACATAATGATTGGTGATGAGGTGTTTCAGACATAATGATGAGTGATGAGGTGTTTCAGACATAATGATTAGTGATGAGAGGTGTTTCAGACATAATGATGAGTGATGAGGTGTTTCAGACATAATGATTAGTGATGAGGTGTTTCAGACATAATGATTAGTGATGAGAGGTGTTTCAGACATAATGAGTGATGAGGTGTTTCAGACATAATGATTAGTGATGAGGTGTTTCAGACATAATGATTAGTGATGAGGTTTTTCAGACATAATGATTAGTGATGAGGTTTTTCAGACATAATGATGAGTGATGAGGTGTTTCAGACATAATGAGGAGTGATGAGGTGTTTCAGACATAATGATGAGTGATGAGGTTTTTCAGACATAATGAGGAGTGATGAGGTGTTTCAGACATAATGATGAGTGATGAGGTGTTTCAGACATAATGATGAGTGATGAGGTGTTTCAGACATAATGATTAGTGATGAGAGGTGTTTCAGACATAATGATTAGTGATGAGGTTTTTCAGACATAATGAGGAGTGATGAGGTGTTTCAGACATAATGATGAGTGATGAGAGGTGTTTCAGACATAATGAGGAGTGATGAGAGGTGTTTCAGACATAATGATGAGTGATGAGGGGTGTTTCAGACATAATGATTAGTGATGAGGTGTTTCAGACATAATGATTAGTGATGAGAGGTGTTTCAGACATAATGATTAGTGATGAGGTGTGTCAGACATAATGATGAGTGATGAGGTGTTTCAGACATAATGATTAGTGATGAGGGGGTGTTTCAGACATAATGATTAGTGATGAGGGGTGTTTCAGACATAATGATGAGTGATGAGGTGTTTCAGACATAATGATTAGTGATGAGAGGTGTTTCAGACATAATGATTAGTGATGAGGTGTTTCAGACATAATGATGAGTGATAAGGTGTTTCAGACATAATGATTAGTGATGAGTTTCAGACATAATGATTAGTGATGGTGTTTCAGACATAATGATTAGTGATGAGGTGTTTCAGACATAATGATTAGTGATGAGAGGTGTTTCAGACATAATGATTAGTGATGAGAGGTGTTTCAGACATAATGATGAGTGATGAGAGGTGTTTCAGACATAATGAGGAGTGATGAGAGGTGTTTCAGACATAATGATGAGTGATGAGGGGTGTTTCAGACATAATGATTAGTGATGAGGTGTTTCAGACAATGATTAGTGATGAGAGGTGTTTCAGACATAATGATTAGTGATGAGGTGTTTCAGACATAATGATTAGTGATGAGGTGTTTCAGACATAATGATTAGTGATGAGGGGGTGTTTCAGACATAATGATTAGTGATGAGGGGTGTTTCAGACATAATGATTAGTGATGAGGGGTGTTTCAGACATAATGATGAGTGATGAGGTGTTTCAGATATAATGATTAGTGATGAGAGGTGTTTCAGACATAATGATTAGTGATGAGGTGTTTCAGACATAATGATGAGTGATGAGGTGTTTCAGACATAATGATTAGTGATGAGAGGTGTTTCAGACATAATGATTAGTGATGAGAGGTGTTTCAGACATAATGAGGAGTGATGAGAGGTGTTTCAGACATAATGATTAGTGATGAGAGGTGTTTCAGACATAATGATGAGTGATGAGGTGTTTCAGACATAATGATTAGTGATGAGAGGTGTTTCAGACATAATGATGAGTGATGAGGGGGTGTTTCAGACATAATGATGAGTGATGAGGTGTTTCAGACATAATGATTAGTGATGAGAGGTGTTTCAGACATAATGATGAGTGATGAGGTGTTTCAGACATAATGATTAGTGATGAGGTGTTTCAGACATAATGATTGGTGATGAGGTGTTTCAGACATAATGATGAGTGATGAGGTGTTTCAGACATAATGATTAGTGATGAGAGGTGTTTCAGACATAATGATGAGTGATGAGGTGTTTCAGACATAATGATTAGTGATGAGGTGTTTCAGACATAATGATTAGTGATGAGAGGTGTTTCAGACATAATGAGTGATGAGGTTTTTCAGACATAATGATTAGTGATGAGGTTTTTCAGACATAATGATGAGTGATGAGGTGTTTCAGACATAATGAGGAGTGATGAGGTGTTTCAGACATAATGATGAGTGATGAGGTTTTTCAGACATAATGATGAGTGATGAGGTTTTTCAGACATAATGAGGAGTGATGAGGTGTTTCAGACATAATGATGAGTGATGAGGTGTTTCAGACATAATGATGAGTGATGAGGTGTTTCAGACATAATGATTAGTGATGAGGTGTTTCAGACATAATGATTAGTGATGAGAGGTGTTTCAGACATAATGATTAGTGATGAGGTGTTTCAGACATAATGATTAGTGATGAGGTGTTTCAGACATAATGATTAGTGATGAGGTGTTTCAGACATAATGATGAGTGATGAGGTGTTTCAGACATAATGATTAGTGATGAGGGGGTGTTTCAGACATAATGATTAGTGATGAGGGGTGTTTCAGACATAATGATTAGTGATGAGGGGTGTTTCAGACATAATGATGAGTGATGAGGTGTTTCAGACATAATGATTAGTGATGAGAGGTGTTTCAGACATAATGATTAGTGATGAGAGGTGTTTCAGACATAATGAGGAGTGATGAGAGGTGTTTCAGACATAATGATTAGTGATGAGAGGTGTTTCAGACATAATGATGAGTGATGAGAGGTGTTTCAGACATAATGAGGAGTGATGAGAGGTGTTTCAGACATAATGATGAGTGATGAGGGGTGTTTCAGACATAATGATTAGTGATGAGGTGTTTCAGACAATGATTAGTGATGAGAGGTGTTTCAGACATAATGATTAGTGATGAGGTGTTTCAGACATAATGATTAGTGATGAGGTGTTTCAGACATAATGATTAGTGATGAGGTGTTTCAGACATAATGATGAGTGATGAGGTGTTTCAGACATAATGATTAGTGATGAGGGGGTGTTTCAGACATAATGATTAGTGATGAGGGGTGTTTCAGACATAATGATTAGTGATGAGGGGTGTTTCAGACATAATGAATAGTGATGAGGTGTTTCAGACATAATGATGAGTGATGAGGTGTTTCAGACATAATGATTAGTGATGAGAGGTGTTTCAGACAGAATGATTAGTGATGAGAGGTGTTTCAGACATAATGAGGAGTGATGAGGTGTTTCAGACATAATGATTAGTGATGAGAGGTGTTTCAGACATAATGATGAGTGATGAGGGGGTGTTTCAGACATAATGATTAGTGATGAGGGGTGTTTCAGACATAATGATGAGTGATGAGGTGTTTCAGACATAATGATTAGTGATGAGAGGTGTTTCAGACATAATGATTAGTGATGAGAGGTGTTTCAGACATAATGAGGAGTGATGAGAGGTGTTTCAGACATAATGATTAGTGATGAGAGGTGTTTCAGACATAATGATGAGTGATGAGAGGTGTTTCAGACATAATGATGAGTGATGAGGGGTTTCAGACGTAATGATTAGTGATGAGAGGTGTTTCAGACATAATGATTAGTGATGAGGTGTTTCAGACATAATGATTGGTGATGAGGTGTTTCAGACATAATGATGAGTGATGAGGTGTTTCAGACATAATGATTAGTGATGAGAGGTGTTTCAGACATAATGATGAGTGATGAGGTGTTTCAGACATAATGATTAGTGATGAGGTGTTTCAGACATAATGATTAGTGATGAGAGGTGTTTCAGACATAATGAGTGATGAGGTGTTTCAGACATAATGATTAGTGATGAGAGGTGTTTCAGACATAATGATTAGTGATGAGGTTTTTCAGACATAATGAGGAGTGATGAGGTGTTTCAGACATAATGATGAGTGATGAGAGGTGTTTCAGACATAATGAGGAGTGATGAGTGGTGTTTCAGACATAATGATGAGTGATGAGGGGTGTTTCAGACATAATGATTAGTGATGAGGTGTTTCAGACATAATGATTAGTGATGAGAGGTGTTTCAGACATAATGATTAGTGATGAGGTGTGTCAGACATAATGATGAGTGATGAGGTGTTTCAGACATAATGATTAGTGATGAGGGGGTGTTTCAGACATAATGATTAGTGATGAGGGGTGTTTCAGACATAATGATTAGTGATGAGGGGTGTTTCAGACATAATGATGAGTGATGAGGTGTTTCAGACATAATGATTAGTGATGAGAGGTGTTTCAGACATAATGATTAGTGATGAGGTGTTTCAGACATAATGATGAGTGATGAGGTGTTTCAGACATAATGATTAGTGATGAGAGGTGTTTCAGACATAATGATTAGTGATGAGGTGTTTCAGACATAATGATTAGTGATGAGGTGTTTCAGACATAATGATTAGTGATGAGGTGTTTCAGACATAATGATGAGTGATGAGGTGTTTCAGACATAATGATGAGTGATGAGGGGGTGTTTCAGACATAATGATTAGTGATGAGGGGTGTTTCAGACATAATGATTAGTGATGAGGTGTTTCAGACATAATGATTAGTGATGAGAGGTGTTTCAGACATAATGATGAGTGATGAGGTGTTTCAGACATAATGAGGAGTGATGAGGTGTTTCAGACATAATGAGGAGTGATGAGGTGTTTCAGACATAATGATTAGTGATGAGAGGTGTTTCAGACATAATGATTAGTGATGAGGTTTTTCAGACATAATGAGGAGTGATGAGGTGTTTCAGACATAATGATGAGTGATGAGAGGTGTTTCAGACATAATGAGGAGTGATGAGAGGTGTTTCAGACATAATGATGAGTGATGAGGGGTGTTTCAGACATAATGATTAGTGATGAGGTGTTTCAGACAATGATTAGTGATGAGAGGTGTTTCAGACATAATGATTAGTGATGAGGTGTTTCAGACATAATGATTAGTGATGAGGTGTTTCAGACATAATGATTAGTGATGAGGTGTTTCAGACATAATGATGAGTGATGAGGTGTTTCAGACATAATGATTAGTGATGAGGGGGTGTTTCAGACATAATGATTAGTGATGAGGGGTGTTTCAGACATAATGATTAGTGATGAGGGGTGTTTCAGACATAATGATGAGTGATGAGGTTTTTCAGACATAATGATTAGTGATGAGGTTTTTCAGACATAATGATGAGTGATGAGGTGTTTCAGACATAATGAGGAGTGATGAGGTGTTTCAGACATAATGATGAGTGATGAGGTGTTTCAGACATAATGATGAGTGATGAGGTGTTTCAGACATAATGATGAGTGATGAGGTGTTTCAGACATAATGATGAGTGATGAGGTTTTTCAGACATAATGAGGAGTGATGAGGTGTTTCAGACATAATGAGGAGTGATGAGGTGTTTCAGACATAATGATGAGTGATGAGGTGTTTCAGACATAATGATTAGTGATGAGAGGTGTTTCAGACATAATGATTAGTGATGAGAGGTGTTTCAGACATAATGAGGAGTGATGAGGTGTTTCAGACATAATGAGGAGTGATGAGAGGTGTTTCAGACATAATGAGGAGTGATGAGAGGTGTTTCAGACATAATGATGAGTGATGAGGGGTGTTTCAGACATAATGATTAGTGATGAGGTGTTTCAGACATAATGATTAGTGATGAGGTGTTTCAGACATAATGATTAGTGATGAGGTGTTTCAGACATAATGATTAGTGATGAGGTGTTTCAGACATAATGATTAGTGATGAGGTGTTTCAGACATAATGATGAGTGATGAGGTGTTTCAGACATAATGATTAGTGATGAGGGGGTGTTTCAGACATAATGATTAGTGATGAGGGTGTTTCAGACATAATGAGGAGTGATGAGAGGTGTTTCAGACATAATGAGGAGTGATGAGGTGTTTCAGACATAATGAGGAGTGATGAGGTGTTTCAGACATAATGATTAGTGATGAGAGGTGTTTCAGACATAATGATTAGTGATGAGGTTTTTCAGACATAATGAGGAGTGATGAGGTGTTTCAGACATAATGATGAGTGATGAGAGGTGTTTCAGACATAATGAGGAGTGATGAGAGGTGTTTCAGACATAATGATGAGTGATGAGGGGTGTTTCAGACATAATGATTAGTGATGAGGTGTTTCAGACAATGATTAGTGATGAGAGGTGTTTCAGACATAATGATTAGTGATGAGGTGTTTCAGACATAATGATTAGTGATGAGGTGTTTCAGACATAATGATTAGTGATGAGGTGTTTCAGACATAATGATGAGTGATGAGGTGTTTCAGACATAATGATTAGTGATGAGGGGTGTTTCAGACATAATGATTAGTGATGAGGGGTGTTTCAGACATAATGATTAGTGATGAGGGGTGTTTCAGACATAATGATGAGTGATGAGGTGTTTCAGACATAATGATTAGTGATGAGAGGTGTTTCAGACATAATGATTAGTGATGAGGTGTTTCAGACATAATGATGAGTGATGAGGTGTTTCAGACATAATGATTAGTGATGAGAGGTGTTTCAGACATAATGATTAGTGATGAGAGGTGTTTCAGACATACTGAGGAGTGATGAGAGGTGTTTCAGACATAATGATTAGTGATGAGAGTTGTTTCAGACATAATGATGAGTGATGAGGTGTTTCAGACATAATGATGAGTGATGAGGTGTTTCAGACATAATGATTAGTGATGAGAGGTGTTTCAGACATAATGATTAGTGATGAGGTGTTTCAGACATAATGATGAGTGATGAGGTGTTTCAGACATAATGAGGAGTGATGAGAGGTGTTTCAGACATAATGATTAGTGATGAGAGGTGTTTCAGACATAATGATGAGTGATGAGAGGTGTTTCAGACATAATGATGAGTGATGAGGGGTTTCAGACATAATGATTAGTGATGAGAGGTGTTTCAGACATAATGATTAGTGATGAGGTGTTTCAGACATAATGATTGGTGATGAGGTGTTTCAGACATAATGATGAGTGATGAGGTGTTTCAGACATAATGATGAGTGATGAGGTGTTTCAGACATAATGATTAGTGATGAGGTGTTTCAGACATAATGATTAGTGATGAGAGGTGTTTCAGACATAATGAGTGATGAGGTGTTTCAGACATAATGATTAGTGATGAGGTTTTTCAGACATAATGATTAGTGATGAGGTTTTTTAGACATAATGATGAGTGATGAGGTGTTTCAGACATAATGAGGAGTGATGAGGTGTTTCAGACATAATGATGAGTGATGAGGTTTTTCAGACATAATTAGGAGTGATGAGGTGTTTCAGACATAATGATGAGTGATGAGGTGTTTCAGACATAATGATTAGTGATGAGGGGTGTTTCAGACATAATGATTAGTGATGAGGGGTGTTTCAGACATAATGATGAGTGATGAGGTGTTTCAGACATAATGATTAGTGATGAGAGGTGTTTCAGACATAATGATTAGTGATGAGGTGTTTCAGACATAATGATTAGTGATGAGAGGTGTTTCAGACATAATGATTAGTGATGAGAGGTGTTTCAGACATACTGAGGAGGGATGAGAGGTGTTTCAGACATAATGATTAGTGATGAGGTGTTTCAGACATAATGATTAGTGATGAGAGGTGTTTCAGACATAATGATTAGTGATGAGAGGTGTTTCAGACATACTGAGGAGGGATGAGAGGTGTTTCAGACATAATGATTAGTGATGAGAGGTGTTTCAGACATAATGATGAGTGATGAGGTGTTTCAGACATAATGATGAGTGATGAGGGGGTGTTTCAGACATAATGATTAGTGATGAGGGGTGTTTCAGACATAATGATTAGTGATGAGAGGTGTTTCAGACATAATGATTAGTGATGAGAGGTGTTTCAGACATAATGAGGAGTGATGAGAGGTGTTTCAGACATAATGATTAGTGATGAGAGGTGTTTCAGACATAATGATTAGTGATGAGGTGTTTCAGACATAATGATTGGTGATGAGGTGTTTCAGACATAATGATGAGTGATGAGGTGTTTCAGACATAATGATTAGTGATGAGAGGTGTTTCAGACATAATGATGAGTGATGAGGTGTTTCAGACATAATGATTAGTGATGAGGTGTTTCAGACATAATGATTAGTGATGAGAGGTGTTTCAGACATAATGAGTGATGAGGTGTTTCAGACATAATGATTAGTGATGAGGTGTTTCAGACATAATGATTAGTGATGAGGTTTTTCAGACATAATGATTAGTGATGAGGTTTTTCAGACATAATGAATGAGGTGTTTCAGACATAATGAGTGATGAGGTGTTTCAGACATAATGATGAGTGATGAGGTTTTCAGACATAATGAGGAGTGATGAGGTGTTTCAGACATAATGATGAGTGATGAGGTGTTTCAGACATAATGATGAGTGATGAGGTGTTTCAGACATAATGATTAGTGATGAGAGGTGTTTCAGACATAATGATTAGTGATGAGGTTTTTCAGACATAATGAGGAGTGATGAGGTGTTTCAGACATAATGATGAGTGATGAGAGGTGTTTCAGACATAATGAGGAGTGATGAGAGGTGTTTCAGACATAATGATGAGTGATGAGGGGTGTTTCAGACATAATGATTAGTGATGAGGTGTTTCAGACATAATGATTAGTGATGAGAGGTGTTTCAGACATAATGATTAGTGATGAGGTGTGTCAGACATAATGATGAGTGATGAGGTGTTTCAGACATAATGATTAGTGATGAGGGGGTGTTTCAGACATAATGATTAGTGATGAGGGGTGTTTCAGACATAATGATGAGTGATGAGGTGTTTCAGACATAATGATTAGTGATGAGAGGTGTTTCAGACATAATGATTAGTGATGAGGTGTTTCAGACATAATGATGAGTGATAAGGTGTTTCAGACATAATGATTAGTGATGAGAGGTGTTTCAGACATAATGATTAGTGATGAGGTGTTTCAGACATAATGATTAGTGATGAGGTGTTTCAGACATAATGATTAGTGATGAGAGGTGTTTCAGACATAATGAGGAGTGATGAGAGGTGTTTCAGACATAATGTTTAGTGATGAGAGGTGTTTCAGACATAATGATGAGTGATGAGAGGTGTTTCAGACATAATGAGGAGTGATGAGAGGTGTTTCAGACATAATGATGAGTGATGAGGGGTGTTTCAGACATAATGATTAGTGATGAGGTGTTTCAGACATAATGATTAGTGATGAGAGGTGTTTCAGACATAATGATTAGTGATGAGGGGGTGTTTCAGACATAATGATTAGTGATGAGGTGTTTCAGACATAATGATGAGTGATGAGGTGTTTCAGATATAATGATTAGTGATGAGAGGTGTTTCAGACATAATGATTAGTGATGAGGTGTTTCAGACATAATGATGAGTGATGAGGTGTTTCAGACATAATGATTAGTGATGAGAGGTGTTTCAGACATAATGATTAGTGATGAGGTGTTTCAGACATAATGAGGAGTGATGAGGTGTTTCAGACATAATGATTAGTGATGAGAGGTGTTTCAGACATAATGATGAGTGATGAGGTGTTTCAGACATAATGATTAGTGATGAGAGGTGTTTCAGACATAATGATTAGTGATGAGGGGGTGTTTCAGACATAATGATGAGTGATGAGGTGTTTCAGACATAATGATTAGTGATGAGAGGTGTTTCAGACATAATGATGAGTGATGAGGTGTTTCAGACATAATGATTAGTGATGAGATGTTTCAGACATAATGATTGGTGATGAGGTGTTTCAGACATAATGATGAGTGATGAGGTGTTTCAGACATAATGATTAGTGATGAGAGGTGTTTCAGACATAATGATGAGTGATGAGGTGTTTCAGACATAATGATTAGTGATGAGGTGTTTCAGACATAATGATTAGTGATGAGAGGTGTTTCAGACATAATGATGAGTGAGGTTTTCAGACATAATGATTAGTGATGAGGTTTTTCAGACATAATGATTAGTGATGAGGTGTTTCAGACATAATGAGGAGTGATGAGGTGTTTCAGACATAATGATGAGTGATGAGGTTTTTCAGACATAATGATGAGTGATGAGGTGTTTCAGACATAATGAGGAGTGATGAGGTGTTTCAGACATAATGATGAGTGATGAGGTGTTTCAGACATAATGATGAGTGATGAGGTGTTTCAGACATAATGATTAGTGATGAGGTGTTTCAGACATAATGATTAGTGATGAGACATAATGATTAGTGATGAGGTGTTTCAGACATAATGATTAGTGATGAGGTGTTTCAGACATAATGATTAGTGATGAGGTGTTTCAGACATAATGATGAGTGATGAGGTGTTTCAGACATAATGATTAGTGATGAGGGGGTGTTTCAGACATAATGATTAGTGATGAGGGGTGTTTCAGACATAATGATTAGTGATGAGGGTGTTTCAGACATAATGATGAGTGATGAGGTGTTTCAGACATAATGATTAGTGATGAGGTGTTTCAGACATAATGATTAGTGATGAGAGGTGTTTCAGACATAATGAGGAGTGATGAGAGGTGTTTCAGACATAATGATTAGTGATGAGAGGTGTTTCAGACATAATGATGAGTGATGAGAGGTGTTTCAGACATAATGAGGAGTGATGAGAGGTGTTTCAGACATAATGATGAGTGATGAGGGGTGTTTCAGACATAATGATTAGTGATGAGGTGTTTCAGACAATGATTAGTGATGAGAGGTGTTTCAGACATAATGATTAGTGATGAGGTGTTTCAGACATAATGATTAGTGATGAGGTGTTTCAGACATAATGATTAGTGATGAGGTGTTTCAGACATAATGATGAGTGATGAGGTGTTTCAGACATAATGATTAGTGATGAGGGGGTGTTTCAGACATAATGATTAGTGATGAGGGGTGTTTCAGACATAATGAATAGTGATGAGGTGTTTCAGACATAATGATGAGTGATGAGGTGTTTCAGACATAATGATTAGTGATGAGAGGTGTTTCAGACAGAATGATTAGTGATGAGAGGTGTTTCAGACATAATGAGGAGTGATGAGGTGTTTCAGACATAATGATTAGTGATGAGGTGTTTCAGACATAATGATGAGTGATGAGGGGTGTTTCAGACATAATGATTAGTGATGAGGGTGTTTCAGACATAATGATGAGTGATGAGGTGTTTCAGACATAATGATTAGTGATGAGAGGTGTTTCAGACATAATGATTAGTGATGAGAGGTGTTTCAGACATAATGAGGAGTGATGAGAGGTGTTTCAGACATAATGATTAGTGATGATGAGGTGTTTCAGACATAATGATGAGTGATGAGAGGTGTTTCAGACATAATGATGAGTGATGAGGGTTTCAGACGTAATGATTAGTGATGAGAGGTGTTTCAGACATAATGATTAGTGATGAGGTGTTTCAGACATAATGATTGGTGATGAGGTGTTTCAGACATAATGATGAGTGATGAGGTGTTTCAGACATAATGATTAGTGATGAGAGGTGTTTCAGACATAATGATGAGTGATGAGGTGTTTCAGACATAATGATTAGTGATGAGGTGTTTCAGACATAATGATTAGTGATGAGAGGTGTTTCAGACATAATGAGTGATGAGGTGTTTCAGACATAATGATTAGTGATGAGAGGTGTTTCAGACATAATGATTAGTGATGAGGTTTTCAGACATAATGAGGAGTGATGAGGTGTTTCAGACATAATGATGAGTGATGAGAGGTGTTTCAGACATAATGAGGAGTGATGAGTGGTGTTTCAGACATAATGATGAGTGATGAGGGTGTTTCAGACATAATGATTAGTGATGAGGTGTTTCAGACATAATGATTAGTGATGAGAGGTGTTTCAGACATAATGATTAGTGATGAGGTGTGTCAGACATAATGATGAGTGATGAGGTGTTTCAGACATAATGATTAGTGATGAGGGGTGTTTCAGACATAATGATTAGTGATGAGGGGTGTTTCAGACATAATGATTAGTGATGAGGGGTGTTTCAGACATAATGATGAGTGATGAGGTGTTTCAGACATAATGATTAGTGATGAGGTGTTTCAGACATAATGATTAGTGATGAGGTGTTTCAGACATAATGATGAGTGATGAGGTGTTTCAGACATAATGATTAGTGATGAGGAGGTGTTTCAGACATAATGATTAGTGAGGTGTTTCAGACATAATGATGAGTGATGAGGTGTTTCAGACATAATGATGAGTGATGAGGTGTTTCAGACATAATGATGAGTGATGAGAGGTGTTTCAGACATAATGATGAGTGATGAGGGGGTGTTTCAGACATAATGATTAGTGATGAGGGGTGTTTCAGACATAATGATTAGTGATGAGGGGTGTTTCAGACATAATGATGAGTGATGAGGTGTTTCAGACATAATGATTAGTGATGAGAGGTGTTTCAGACATAATGATTAGTGATGAGGTGTTTCAGACATAATGATGAGTGATGAGGTGTTTCAGACATAATGATTAGTGATGAGAGGTGTTTCAGACATAATGATTAGTGATGAGAGGTGTTTCAGACATAATGAGGAGTGATGAGGTGTTTCAGACATAATGATTAGTGATGAGGGGTGTTTCAGACATAATGATTAGTGATGAGGTGTTTCAGACATAATGATTAGTGATGAGGTGTTTCAGACATAATGATTAGTGATGAGGTGTTTCAGACATAATGATTAGTGATGAGGTGTTTCAGACATAATGATGAGTGATGAGGTGTTTCAGACATAATGATTAGTGATGAGGGGGTGTTTCAGACATAATGATTAGTGATGAGGGGTGTTTCAGACATAATGATTAGTGATGAGGGGTGTTTCAGACATAATGATTAGTGATGAGGGGTGTTTCAGACATAATGATTAGTGATGAGAGGTGTTTCAGACATAATGATTAGTGATGAGGTGTTTCAGACATAATGATTAGTGATGAGAGGTGTTTCAGACATAATGAGGAGTGATGAGGGGGTGTTTCAGACATAATGATTAGTGATGAGAGGTGTTTCAGACATAATGATGAGTGATGAGGTGTTTCAGACATAATGATTAGTGATGAGAGGTGTTTCAGACATAATGATGAGTGATGAGGGGGTGTTTCAGACATAATGATTAGTGATGAGGGGTGTTTCAGACATAATGATGAGTGATGAGGTGTTTCAGACATAATGATTAGTGATGAGAGGTGTTTCAGACATAATGATTAGTGATGAGAGGTGTTTCAGACATAATGAGGAGTGATGAGAGGTGTTTCAGACATAATGATTAGTGATGAGAGGTGTTTCAGACATAATGATGAGTGATGAGAGGTGTTTCAGACATAATGATGAGTGATGAGGGGTTTCAGACATAATGATTAGTGATGAGAGGTGTTTCAGACATAATGATTAGTGATGAGGTGTTTCAGACATAATGATTGGTGATGAGGTGTATGAGTGATGAGGTGTTTCAGACATAATGATTAGTGATGAGAGGTGTTTCAGACATAATGATGAGTGATGAGGTGTTTCAGACATAATGATTAGTGATGAGGTGTTTCAGACATAATGATTAGTGATGAGAGGTGTTTCAGACATAATGAGTGATGAGGTGTTTCAGACATAATGATTAGTGATGAGGTGTTTCAGACATAATGATTACTGATGAGGTTTTTCAGACATAATGATTAGTGATGAGGTTTTTCAGACATAATGATGAGTGATGAGGTGTTTCAGACATAATGAGGAGTGATGAGGTGTTTCAGACATAATGATGAGTGATGAGGTGTTTCAGACATAATGATGAGTGATGAGGTGTTTCAGACAATGATTAGTGATGAGAGGTGTTTCAGACATAATGATGAGTGATGAGGTGTTTCAGACATAATGATGAGTGATGAGGTGTTTCAGACATAATGATTAGTGATGAGAGGTGTTTCAGACATAATGAGGAGTGATGAGAGGTGTTTCAGACATAATGATTAGTGATGAGAGGTGTTTCAGACATAATGATGAGTGATGAGAGGTGTTTCAGACATAATGATGAGTGATGAGGGGTTTCAGACGTAATGATTAGTGATGAGAGGTGTTTCAGACATAATGATTAGTGATGAGGTGTTTCAGACATAATGATTGGTGATGAGGTGTTTCAGACATAATGATGAGTGATGAGAGGTGTTTCAGACATAATGATGAGTGATGAGGTGTTTCAGACATAATGATTAGTGATGAGGTGTTTCAGACATAATGATTAGTGATGAGAGGTGTTTCAGACATAATGAGTGATGAGGTGTTTCAGACATAATGATTAGTGATGAGAGGTGTTTCAGACATAATGATTAGTGATGAGGTTTTTCAGACATAATGAGGAGTGATGAGGTGTTTCAGACATAATGATGAGTGATGAGAGGTGTTTCAGACATAATGAGGAGTGATGAGTGGTGTTTCAGACATAATGATGAGTGATGAGGGGTGTTTCAGACATAATGATTAGTGATGAGGTGTTTCAGACATAATGATTAGTGATGAGAGGTGTTTCAGACATAATGATTAGTGATGAGGTGTTTCAGACATAATGATGAGTGATGAGGTGTTTCAGACATAATGATTAGTGATGAGGGGTGTTTCAGACATAATGATTAGTGATGAGGGTGTTTCAGACATAATGATTAGTGATGAGGGGTGTTTCAGACATAATGATGAGTGATGAGGTGTTTCAGACATAATGATTAGTGATGAGAGGTGTTTCAGACATAATGATTAGTGATGAGGTGTTTCAGACATAATGATGAGTGATGAGGTGTTTCAGACATAATGATTAGTGATGAGAGGTGTTTCAGACATAATGATTAGTGATGAGGTGTTTCAGACATAATGATTAGTGATGAGGTGTTTCAGACATAATGATTAGTGATGAGGTGTTTCAGACATAATGATGAGTGATGAGGTGTTTCAGACATAATGATTAGTGATGAGGGGGTGTTTCAGACATAATGATTAGTGATGAGGGGTGTTTCAGACATAATGATTAGTGATGAGGGGTGTTTCAGACATAATGATGAGTGATGAGGTGTTTCAGACATAATGATTAGTGATGAGAGGTGTTTCAGACATAATGATTAGTGATGAGGTGTTTCAGACATAATGATGAGTGATGAGGTGTTTCAGACATAATGATTAGTGATGAGAGGTGTTTCAGACATAATGATTAGTGATGAGAGGTGTTTCAGACATAATGAGGAGTGATGAGGTGTTTCAGACATAATGATTAGTGATGAGGGGTGTTTCAGACATAATGATTAGTGATGAGGTGTTTCAGACATAATGATTAGTGATGAGGTGTTTCAGACATAATGATTAGTGATGAGGTGTTTCAGACATAATGATTAGTGATGAGGTGTTTCAGACATAATGATGAGTGATGAGGTGTTTCAGACATAATGATTAGTGATGAGGGGGTGTTTCAGACATAATGATTAGTGATGAGGGGTGTTTCAGACATAATGATTAGTGATGAGGGGTGTTTCAGACATAATGATTAGTGATGAGGGGTGTTTCAGACATAATGATGAGTGATGAGGTGTTTCAGACATAATGATTAGTGATGAGAGGTGTTTCAGACATAATGATTAGTGATGAGGTGTTTCAGACATAATGATTAGTGATGAGAGGTGTTTCAGACATAATGAGGAGTGATGAGGGGGTGTTTCAGACATAATGATTAGTGATGAGAGGTGTTTCAGACATAATGATGAGTGATGAGGTGTTTCAGACATAATGATTAGTGATGAGAGGTGTTTCAGACATAATGATGAGTGATGAGGGGGTGTTTCAGACATAATGATTAGTGATGAGGGGTGTTTCAGACATAATGATGAGTGATGAGGTGTTTCAGACATAATGATTAGTGATGAGAGGTGTTTCAGACATAATGATTAGTGATGAGAGGTGTTTCAGACATAATGAGGAGTGATGAGAGGTGTTTCAGACATAATGATTAGTGATGAGAGGTGTTTCAGACATAATGATGAGTGATGAGAGGTGTTTCAGACATAATGATGAGTGATGAGGGGTTTCAGACATAATGATTAGTGATGAGAGGTGTTTCAGACATAATGATTAGTGATGAGGTGTTTCAGACATAATGATTGGTGATGATTGAGTGATGAGGTGTTTCAGACATAATGATTAGTGATGAGAGGTGTTTCAGACATAATGATGAGTGATGAGGTGTTTCAGACATAATGATTAGTGATGAGGTGTTTCAGACATAATGATTAGTGATGAGAGGTGTTTCAGACATAATGAGTGATGAGGTGTTTCAGACATAATGATTAGTGATGAGGTGTTTCAGACATAATGATTACTGATGAGGTTTTTCAGACATAATGATTAGTGATGAGGTGTTTCAGACATAATGATTAGTGATGAGGGGTGTTTCAGACATAATGATTAGTGATGAGGGGTGTTTCAGACATAATGATTAGTGATGAGGGGTGTTTCAGACATAATGATGAGTGATGAGGTGTTTCAGACATAATGATTAGTGATGAGAGGTGTTTCAGACATAATGATTAGTGATGAGGTGTTTCAGACATAATGATTAGTGATGAGAGGTGTTTCAGACATAATGAGGAGTGATGAGGGGGTGTTTCAGACATAATGATTAGTGATGAGAGGTGTTTCAGACATAATGATGAGTGATGAGGTGTTTCAGACATAATGATTAGTGATGAGAGGTGTTTCAGACATAATGATGAGTGATGAGGGGGTGTTTCAGACATAATGATTAGTGATGAGGGGTGTTTCAGACATAATGATGAGTGATGAGGTGTTTCAGACATAATGATTAGTGATGAGAGGTGTTTCAGACATAATGATTAGTGATGAGAGGTGTTTCAGACATAATGAGGAGTGATGAGAGGTGTTTCAGACATAATGATTAGTGATGAGAGGTGTTTCAGACATAATGATGAGTGATGAGAGGTGTTTCAGACATAATGATGAGTGATGAGGGGTTTCAGACATAATGATTAGTGATGAGAGGTGTTTCAGACATAATGATTAGTGATGAGGTGTTTCAGACATAATGATTGGTGATGAGGTGTGAGTGATGAGGTGTTTCAGACATAATGATTAGTGATGAGAGGTGTTTCAGACATAATGATTAGTGATGAGGTGTTTCAGACATAATGATTAGTGATGAGAGGTGTTTCAGACATAATGAGTGATGAGGTGTTTCAGACATAATGATTAGTGATGAGGTGTTTCAGACATAATGATTACTGATGAGGTTTTTCAGACATAATGATTAGTGATGAGGTTTTTCAGACATAATGATGAGTGATGAGGTGTTTCAGACATAATGAGGAGTGATGAGGTGTTTCAGACATAATGATGAGTGATGAGGTGTTTCAGACATAATGATGAGTGATGAGGTGTTTCAGACAATGATTAGTGATGAGAGGTGTTTCAGACATAATGATGAGTGATGAGGTGTTTCAGACATAATGATGAGTGATGAGGTGTTTCAGACATAATGATTAGTGATGAGAGGTGTTTCAGACATAATGAGGAGTGATGAGAGGTGTTTCAGACATAATGATTAGTGATGAGAGGTGTTTCAGACATAATGATGAGTGATGAGAGGTGTTTCAGACATAATGATGAGTGATTCAGAGTAATGATTAGTGATGAGAGGTGTTTCAGACATAATGATTAGTGATGAGGTGTTTCAGACATAATGATTGGTGATGAGGTGTTTCAGACATAATGATGAGTGATGAGGTGTTTCAGACATAATGATTAGTGATGAGAGGTGTTTCAGACATAATGATGAGTGATGAGGTGTTTCAGACATAATGATTAGTGATGAGGTGTTTCAGACATAATGATTAGTGATGAGAGGTGTTTCAGACATAATGAGTGATGAGGTGTTTCAGACATAATGATTAGTGATGAGAGGTGTTTCAGACATAATGATTAGTGATGAGGTTTTTCAGACATAATGAGGAGTGATGAGGTGTTTCAGACATAATGATGAGTGATGAGAGGTGTTTCAGACATAATGAGGAGTGATGAGTGGTGTTTCAGACATAATGATGAGTGATGAGGGGTGTTTCAGACATAATGATTAGTGATGAGGTGTTTCAGACATAATGATTAGTGATGAGAGGTGTTTCAGACATAATGATTAGTGATGAGGTGTGTCAGACATAATGATGAGTGATGAGGTGTTTCAGACATAATGATTAGTGATGAGGGGGTGTTTCAGACATAATGATTAGTGATGAGGGGTGTTTCAGACATAATGATTAGTGATGAGGGGTGTTTCAGACATAATGATGAGTGATGAGGTGTTTCAGACATAATGATTAGTGATGAGAGGTGTTTCAGACATAATGATTAGTGATGAGGTGTTTCAGACATAATGATGAGTGATGAGGTGTTTCAGACATAATGATTAGTGATGAGAGGTGTTTCAGACATAATGATTAGTGATGAGGTGTTTCAGACATAATGATTAGTGATGAGGTGTTTCAGACATAATGATTAGTGATGAGGTGTTTCAGACATAATGATGAGTGATGAGGTGTTTCAGACATAATGATTAGTGATGAGGGGTGTTTCAGACATAATGATTAGTGATGAGGGGTGTTTCAGACATAATGATTAGTGATGAGGGGTGTTTCAGACATAATGATGAGTGATGAGGTGTTTCAGACATAATGATTAGTGATGAGAGGTGTTTCAGACATAATGATTAGTGATGAGGTGTTTCAGACATAATGATGAGTGATGAGGTGTTTCAGACATAATGATTAGTGATGAGAGGTGTTTCAGACATAATGATTAGTGATGAGAGGTGTTTCAGACATAATGAGGAGTGATGAGGTGTTTCAGACATAATGATTAGTGATGAGGGGTGTTTCAGACATAATGATTAGTGATGAGGTGTTTCAGACATAATGATTAGTGATGAGGTGTTTCAGACATAATGATTAGTGATGAGGTGTTTCAGACATAATGATTAGTGATGAGGTGTTTCAGACATAATGATGAGTGATGAGGTGTTTCAGACATAATGATTAGTGATGAGGGGGTGTTTCAGACATAATGATTAGTGATGAGGGGTGTTTCAGACATAATGATTAGTGATGAGGGGTGTTTCAGACATAATGATTAGTGATGAGAGGTGTTTCAGACATAATGATTAGTGATGAGGTGTTTCAGACATAATGATTAGTGATGAGAGGTGTTTCAGACATAATGAGGAGTGATGAGGGGGTGTTTCAGACATAATGATTAGTGATGAGAGGTGTTTCAGACATAATGATGAGTGATGAGGTGTTTCAGACATAATGATTAGTGATGAGAGGTGTTTCAGACATAATGATGAGTGATGAGGGGGTGTTTCAGACATAATGATTAGTGATGAGGGGTGTTTCAGACATAATGATGAGTGATGAGGTGTTTCAGACATAATGATTAGTGATGAGAGGTGTTTCAGACATAATGATTAGTGATGAGAGGTGTTTCAGACATAATGAGGAGTGATGAGAGGTGTTTCAGACATAATGATTAGTGATGAGAGGTGTTTCAGACATAATGATGAGTGATGAGAGGTGTTTCAGACATAATGATGAGTGATGAGGGGTTTCAGACATAATGATTAGTGATGAGAGGTGTTTCAGACATAATGATTAGTGATGAGGTGTTTCAGACATAATGATTGGTGATGAGGTGTGAGTGATGAGGTGTTTCAGACATAATGATTAGTGATGAGAGGTGTTTCAGACATAATGATGAGTGATGAGGTGTTTCAGACATAATGATTAGTGATGAGGTGTTTCAGACATAATGATTAGTGATGAGAGGTGTTTCAGACATAATGAGTGATGAGGTGTTTCAGACATAATGATTAGTGATGAGGTGTTTCAGACATAATGATTACTGATGAGGTTTTTCAGACATAATGATTAGTGATGAGGTTTTTCAGACATAATGATGAGTGATGAGGTGTTTCAGACATAATGAGGAGTGATGAGGTGTTTCAGACATAATGATGAGTGATGAGGTGTTTCAGACATAATGATGAGTGATGAGGTGTTTCAGACAATGATTAGTGATGAGAGGTGTTTCAGACATAATGATTAGTGATGAGGTTTTTCAGACATAATGAGGAGTGATGAGGTGTTTCAGACATAATGATGAGTGATGAGAGGTGTTTCAGACATAATGAGGAGTGATGAGAGGTGTTTCAGACATAATGATGAGTGATGAGGGGTGTTTCAGACATAATGATTAGTGATGAGGTGTTTCAGACATAATGATTAGTGATGAGAGGTGTTTCAGACATAATGATTAGTGATGAGGTGTTTCAGACATAATGATTAGTGATGAGGTGTGTCAGACATAATGATGAGTGATGAGGTGTTTCAGACATAATGATTAGTGATGAGGGGGTGTTTCAGACATAATGATTAGTGATGAGGGGTGTTTCAGACATAATGATTAGTGATGAGGGGTGTTTCAGACATAATGATGAGTGATGAGGTGTTTCAGACATAATGATTAGTGATGAGGGGTGTTTCAGACATAATGATGAGTGATGAGGTGTTTCAGACATAATGATTAGTGATGAGAGGTGTTTCAGACATAATGAGGAGTGATGAGAGGTGTTTCAGACATAATGATTAGTGATGAGAGGTGTTTCAGACATAATGATGAGTGATGAGAGGTGTTTCAGACATAATGATGAGTGATGAGGGGTTTCAGACATAATGATTAGTGATGAGAGGTGTTTCAGACATAATGATTAGTGATGAGGTGTTTCAGACATAATGATTGGTGATGAGGTGTTTCAGACATAATGATGAGTGATGAGGTGTTTCAGACATAATGATTAGTGATGAGAGGTGTTTCAGACATAATGATGAGTGATGAGGTGTTTCAGACATAATGATTAGTGATGAGGTGTTTCAGACATAATGATTAGTGATGAGAGGTGTTTCAGACATAATGAGTGATGAGGTGTTTCAGACATAATGATTAGTGATGAGGTGTTTCAGACATAATGATTAGTGATGAGGTTTTTCAGACATAATGATTAGTGATGAGGTTTTTCAGACATAATGATTAGTGATGAGGTTTTTCAGACATAATGAGGAGTGATGAGGTGTTTCAGACATAATGATGAGTGATGAGAGGTGTTTCAGACATAATGAGGAGTGATGAGAGGTGTTTCAGACATAATGATGAGTGATGAGGGGTGTTTCAGACATAATGATTAGTGATGAGGTGTTTCAGACATAATGATTAGTGATGAGGTGTTTCAGACATAATGATTAGTGATGAGGTGTGTCAGACATAATGATGAGTGATGAGGTGTTTCAGACATAATGATTAGTGATGAGGGGGTGTTTCAGACATAATGATTAGTGATGAGGGGTGTTTCAGACATAATGATTAGTGATGAGGGGTGTTTCAGACATAATGATGAGTGATGAGGTGTTTCAGACATAATGATTAGTGATGAGGGGTGTTTCAGACATAATGATGAGTGATGAGGTGTTTCAGACATAATGATTAGTGATGAGAGGTGTTTCAGACATAATGAGGAGTGATGAGAGGTGTTTCAGACATAATGATTAGTGATGAGAGGTGTTTCAGACATAATGATGAGTGATGAGAGGTGTTTCAGACATAATGATGAGTGATGAGGGGTTTCAGACATAATGATTAGTGATGAGAGGTGTTTCAGACATAATGATTAGTGATGAGGTGTTTCAGACATAATGATTGGTGATGAGGTGTTTCAGACATAATGATGAGTGATGAGGTGTTTCAGACATAATGATTAGTGATGAGAGGTGTTTCAGACATAATGATGAGTGATGAGGTGTTTCAGACATAATGATTAGTGATGAGGTGTTTCAGACATAATGATTAGTGATGAGAGGTGTTTCAGACATAATGATTAGTGATGAGGTGTTTCAGACATAATGATTAGTGATGAGGTTTTTCAGACATAATGATTAGTGATGAGGTTTTTCAGACATAATGATGAGTGATGAGGTGTTTCAGACATAATGATTAGTGATGAGGTTTTTCAGACATAATGAGGAGTGATGAGGTGTTTCAGACATAATGATGAGTGATGAGAGGTGTTTCAGACATAATGAGGAGTGATGAGAGGTGTTTCAGACATAATGATGAGTGATGAGGGGTGTTTCAGACATAATGATTAGTGATGAGGTGTTTCAGACATAATGATTAGTGATGAGAGGTGTTTCAGACATAATGATTAGTGATGAGGTGTTTCAGACATAATGATTAGTGATGAGGTGTGTCAGACATAATGATGAGTGATGAGGTGTTTCAGACATAATGATTAGTGATGAGGGGGTGTTTCAGACATAATGATTAGTGATGAGGGGTGTTTCAGACATAATGATTAGTGATGAGGGGTGTTTCAGACATAATGATGAGTGATGAGGTGTTTCAGACATAATGATTAGTGATGAGAGGTGTTTCAGACATAATGAGGAGTGATGAGAGGTGTTTCAGACATAATGATTAGTGATGAGAGGTGTTTCAGACATAATGATGAGTGATGAGAGGTGTTTCAGACATAATGATGAGTGATGAGGGGTTTCAGACATAATGATTAGTGATGAGAGGTGTTTCAGACATAATGATTAGTGATGAGGTGTTTCAGACATAATGATTGGTGATGAGGTGTTTCAGACATAATGATGAGTGATGAGGTGTTTCAGACATAATGATTAGTGATGAGAGGTGTTTCAGACATAATGATGAGTGATGAGGTGTTTCAGACATAATGATTAGTGATGAGGTGTTTCAGACATAATGATTAGTGATGAGAGGTGTTTCAGACATAATGAGTGATGAGGTGTTTCAGACATAATGATTAGTGATGAGGTGTTTCAGACATAATGATTAGTGATGAGGTTTTTCAGACATAATGATTAGTGATGAGGTTTTTCAGACATAATGATGAGTGATGAGGTGTTTCAGACATAATGATGAGTGATGAGGTGTTTCAGACATAATGATGAGTGATGAGGTTTTTTAGACATAATGAGGAGTGATGAGGTGTTTCAGACATAATGAGGAGTGATGAGGTGTTTCAGACATAATGATGAGTGATGAGAGGTGTTTCAGACATAATGAGGAGTGATGAGAGGTGTTTCAGACATAATGATGAGTGATGAGGGGTGTTTCAGACATAATGATTAGTGATGAGGTGTTTCAGACATAATGATTAGTGATGAGAGGTGTTTCAGACATAATGATTAGTGATGAGGTGTGTCAGACATAATGATGAGTGATGAGGTGTTTCAGACATAATGATGAGTGATGAGGGGGTGTTTCAGACATAATGATTAGTGATGAGGGGTGTTTCAGACATAATGATTAGTGATGAGGGGTGTTTCAGACATAATGATGAGTGATGAGGTGTTTCAGACATAATGATTAGTGATGAGAGGTGTTTCAGACATAATGATTAGTGATGAGGTGTTTCAGACATAATGATGAGTGATGAGGTGTTTCAGACATAATGATTAGTGATGAGGTGTTTCAGACATAATGATTAGTGATGAGGTGTTTCAGACATAATGATTAGTGATGAGAGGTGTTTCAGACATAATGATTAGTGATGAGAGGTGTTTCAGACATAATGATTAGTGATGAGGTGTTTCAGACATAATGATTAGTGATGAGGTGTGTCAGACATAATGATGAGTGATGAGGTGTTTCAGACATAATGATGAGTGATGAGGGGTGTTTCAGACATAATGATTAGTGATGAGGGGTGTTTCAGACATAATGATGAGTGATGAGGTGTTTCAGACATAATGATGAGTGATGAGGGGTGTTTCAGACATAATGATTAGTGATGAGAGGTGTTTCAGACATAATTATTAGTGATGAGGGGTGTTTCAGACATAATGATTAGTGATGAGGGGTGTTTCAGACATAATGATGAGTGATGAGGTGTTTCAGACATAATGATGAGTGATGAGGGGTGTTTCAGACATAATGATTAGTGATGAGAGGTGTTTCAGACATAATGATTAGTGATGAGGTGTTTCAGACATAATGATTAGTGATGAGGTGTTTCAGACATAATGATGAGTGATGAGGTGTTTCAGACATAATGATTAGTGATGAGGGGGTGTTTCAGACATAATGATTAGTGATGAGGGGTGTTTCAGACATAATGATGAGTGATGAGGTGTTTCAGACATAATGATGAGTGATGAGGTGTTTCAGACATAATGATGAGTGATGAGGTGTTTCAGACATAATGATTAGTGATGAGAGGTGTTTCAGACATAATGATGAGTGATGAGGTGTTTCAGACATAATGATTAGTGATGAGAGGTGTTTCAGACATAATGAGGAGTGATGAGAGGTGTTTCAGACATAATGATGAGTGATGAGGGGTGTTTCAGACATAATGATTAGTGATGAGGTGTTTCAGACATAATGATTAGTGATGAGAGGTGTTTCAGACATAATGATTAGTGATGAGGTGTTTCAGACATAATGATTAGTGATGAGGTGTGTCAAACATAATGATGAGTGATGAGGTGTTTCAGACATAATGATTAGTGATGAGGGGGTGTTTCAGACATAATGATTAGTGATGAGGGGTGTTTCAGACATAATGATTAGTGATGAGGGGTGTTTCAGACATAATGATGAGTGATGAGGTGTTTCAGACATAATGATTAGTGATGAGAGGTGTTTCAGACATAATGATTAGTGATGAGGTGTTTCAGGCATAATGATGAGTGATGAGGTGTTTCAGACATAATGATTAGTGATGAGAGGTGTTTCAGACATAATGATTAGTGATGAGGTGTTTCAGACATAATGATTAGTGATGAGGTGTTTCAGACATAATGATTAGTGATGAGGTGTTTCAGACATAATGATGAGTGATGAGGTGTTTCAGACATAATGATTAGTGATGAGGGGTGTTTCAGACATAATGATGAGTGATGAGGTGTTTCAGACATAATGATTAGTGATGAGAGGTGTTTCAGACATAATGATTAGTGATGAGGTGTTTCAGACATAATGATGAGTGATGAGGTGTTTCAGACATAATGATTAGTGATGAGAGGTGTTTCAGACATAATGATTAGTGATGAGAGGTGTTTCAGACATAATGAGGAGTGATGAGAGGTGTTTCAGACATAATGATTAGTGATGAGAGGTGTTTCAGACATAATGATGAGTGATGAGGGGGTGTTTCAGACATAATGATTAGTGATGAGAGGTGTTTCAGACATAATGATTAGTGATGAGAGGTGTTTCAGACATAATGAGGAGTGATGAGAGGTGTTTCAGACATAATGATTAGTGATGAGAGGTGTTTCAGACATAATGATGAGTGATGAGAGGTGTTTCAGACATAATGATGAGTGATGAGGTGTTTCAGACATAATGATTAGTGATGAGGTGTTTCAGACATAATGATTGGTGATAAGGTGTTTCAGACATAATGATGAGTGATGAGGTGTTTCAGACATAATGATTAGTGATGAGAGGTGTTTCAGACATAATGATTAGTGATGAGGTGTTTCAGACATAATGATTGGTGATGAGGTGTTTCAGACATAATGATTACTGATGAGAGGTGTTTCAGACATAATGATTAGTGATGAGGTGTTTCAGACATAATGATTAGTGATGAGGTTTTTCAGACATAATGATTAGTGATGAGGTTTTTCAGACATAATGATGAGTGATGAGGTGTTTCAGACATAATGATTAGTGATGAGGTGTTTCAGACATAATGATTAGTGATGAGGTGTTTCAGACATAATGAGGAGTGATGAGGTGTTTCAGACATAATGAGGAGTGATGAGGTGTTTCAGACATAATGATGAGTGATGAGGTGTTTCAGACATAATGATTAGTGATGAGGTGTTTCAGACATAATGATTGGTGATAAGGTGTTTCAGACATAATGATGAGTGATGAGGTGTTTCAGACATAATGATTAGTGATGAGAGGTGTTTCAGACATAATGATGAGTGATGAGGTGTTTCAGACATAATGATTAGTGATGAGGTGTTTCAGACATAATGATTAGTGATGAGAGGTGTTTCAGACATAATGATGAGTGATGAGGTGTTTCAGACATAATGATGAGTGATGAGGTGTTTCAGACATAATGATTAGTGATGAGGTGTTTCAGACATAATGATTAGTGATGAGGTGTTTCAGACATAATGATTAGTGATGAGGTGTTTCAGACATAATGATTAGTGATGAGGTGTTTCAGACATAATGATTAGTGTTGAGGTTTTTCAGACATAATGATGAGTGATGAGGTGTTTCAGACATAATGATGAGTGATGAGGTGTTTCAGACAAAATGATGAGTGATGAGGTGTTTCAGACATAATGATGAGTGATGAGGTGTTTCAGACATAATGATGAGTGATGAGGTGTTTCAGACATAATGATTAGTGATGAGAGGTGTTTCAGACATAATGAGGAGTGATGAGAGGTGTTTCAGACATAATGAGGAGTGATGAGAGGTGTTTCAGACATAATGATTAGTGATGAGGTGTTTCAGACATAATGATGAGTGATGAGAGGTGTTTCAGACATAATGATGAGTGATGAGGGGTTTCAGACATAATGATTAGTGATGAGAGGTGTTTCAGACAATGATTAGTGATGAGGTGTTTCAGACATAATGATTAGTGATGAGGTGTTTCAGACATAATGATTAGTGATGAGAGGTGTTTCAGACATAATGATGAGTGATGAGGTGTTTCAGACAATGATTAGTGATGAGGTTTTTCAGACATAATGATTAGTGATGAGAGGTGTTTCAGACATAATGATGAGTGATGAGAGGTGTTTCAGACATAATGATTAGTGATGAGAGGTGTTTCAGACATAATGAGGAGTGAAGAGAGGTGTTTCAGACATAATGAGGAGTGATGAGAGGTGTTTCAGTAAGAAAATATGCACTCACATAAGTCGCACCGGATAAGAGCGCCTGCTAAATTATTTGATTTGATAAGAGTGTCTGCTACATTACTAAAAAGCTAGCTAGTTGTGTTTGCTATACCAAAAATGTAATGTAGTCTAACATTATAGCTAGCTAGCTAGTTGTGTTTGCTATACCAAAAATGTAATGTAGTCTAACATTATAGCTAGATAGCTAGTTGTGTTTGCTATACCAACAATGTACTGTAGTCTAACATTATAGCTAGATAGCTAGTTGTGTTTGCTATACGAAAAATGTAATGTAGTCTAACATTACAGCTAGATAGCTAGTTGTGTTTGCTATACCAAAAATGTAATGTAGTCTAACATTATAGCTAGATAGCTAGTTGTGTTTGCTATACCAACAATGTACTGTAGTCTAACATTATAACTAGATAGCTAGTTGTGTTTGCTATACGAAAAATGTAATGTAGTCTAACATTATAGCTAGATAGCTAGTTGTGTTTGCTATACCAACAATGTACTGTAGTCTAACATTATAGCTAGATAGATAGTTGTGTTTGCCCTACTAAAAATGTACTGTAGTCTAACATTATAGCTAGATAGCTAGTTGTGTTTGCTATACCAACAATGTACTGTAGTCTAACATTATAGCTAGATAGCTAGTTGTGTTTGCTATACCAAAAATGTAATGTAGTCTAACATTATAGCTAGCTAGCTAGTTGTGTTTGCCCTACCAAAAATGTACTGTAGTCTAACATTATAGCTAGATAGCTAGTTGTGTTTGCTATACCAACAATGTACTGTAGTCTAACATTATAGCTAGATAGCTAGTTGTGTTTGCTATACCAACAATGTACTGTAGTCTAACATTATAGCTAGATAGCTAGTTGTGTTTGCTATACCAACAATGTACTGTAGTCTAACATTATAGCTAGATAGATAGTTGTGTTTGCCCTACTAAAAATGTACTGTAGTCTAACATTATAGCTAGATAGCTAGTTGTGTTTGCTATACCAACAATGTACTGTAGTCTAACATTATAGCTAGATAGCTAATTGTGTTTGCTATACCAAACATGTAATGTAGTCTAACATTATAGCTAGCTAGCTAGTTGTGTTTGCCCTACCAAAAATGTACTGTAGTCTAACATTATAGCTGGATAGCTAGTTGTGTTTGCTATACCAAAAATGTACTGTAGTCGAACATTATAGCTAGATAGCTAGTTGTGTTTGCTATACCAACAATGTACTGTAGTCTAACATTACAGCTGGATAGCTAGTTGTGTTTGCTATACCAAAAATGTACTGTAGTCGAACATTATAGCTAGATAGCTAGTTGTGTTTGCTATACCAACAATGTACTGTAGTCTAACATTATAGCTAGATAGCTAGTTGTGTTTGCTATACCAAAAATGTACTGTCGTCTAACATTATAGCTAGATAGCTAGTTGTGTTTGCTATACCAAAAATGTACTGTAGTCTAATGTTACAACTAGCTGAGGTGGGAGACTCTGTCCGACAACAATCAGTCGTATATTGCACAAATCTGGCCTTTATGGAAGAGTGGCAAGAAGAAAGCCACTTCTTAAAGATATCCATAAAAAGTGTCGTTTAAAGTTTGCCACAAGCCACCTGGGAGACACACCAAACATGTGGAAGAAGGTGCTCTGGTCAGATGAAACCAAAATTGAACTTTTTGGCAACAATGCAAAACGTTATGTTTGGCGTAAAAGCAACACAGCTCTGAACACACCATCCCCACTGTCAAACATGGTGGTGGCAGCATCATGGTTTGGGCCTGCTTTTCTTCAGCAGGGACAGGGAAGATGGTTAAAATTGATGGGAAGATGGATGGAGCCAAATACAGGACCATTCTGGAAGAAAACCTGATGGAGTCTGCAAAAGACCTGCGACTGGGACGGAGATTTGTCTTCCAACAAGACAATGATCCAAAACATAAAGCAAAATCTACAATGGAATGGTTCAAAAATAAACATATCCAGGTGTTAGAATGGCCAAGTCAAAGTCCAGACCTGAATCCAATCGAGAATCTGTGGAAAGAACTGAAAACTGCTGTTCACAAATGCTCTCCATCCAACCTCACTGAGCTCGAGCTGTTTTGCAAGGAGGAATGTGAAAAAAATTCAGTCTCTCGATGTGCAAAACTGATAGAGACATACCCCAAGCGACTTACAGCTTTAATCGCAGCAAAAGGTGGCGCTACAAAATATTAACTTAATGGGGCTGAATAATTTTGCACGGCCAATTTTTCAGTTTTTGATTTGTTAAAAAAGTTTGAAATATCCAATAAATGTCGTTCCACTTCATGATTGTGTCCCACTTGTTGTTGATTCTTCACAAAAAAATACAGTTTTATATCTTTATGTTTGAAGCCTGAAATGTGGCAAAAGGTCGCAAAGTTCAAGGGGGCCGAATACTTTCGCAAGGCACTGTAACTACTGCTGTCCACTTCATATGTATATACTGTATTCTAGTTCATCCTATATAACTACTGTTGTCCACTTCATATGTATATACTGTATTCTAGTTCATCCTATATAACTACTGTTGTCCACTTCATATGTATATACTGTATTCTAGTTCATCCTATATAACTACTGCTGTCCACACCTTTTCTATTCGTATACTGTCCCTAATGTTTATACATTCCATCATAAGCACTGAGTGTATAAAAACATTAAGAACACCTTCTTAATATTAATAGAGTCCATCAACACACTGTTCCATAGCCTATAGAAAGCTGATGGGATCCTCCTCGTTTTAGTAGAGGCCATCACTCTGTTTTTCCCACACCATTGCATAGCCTATGGAAATGTTGCACACTGTTCCATAGCCTATAGAAAGCTGATGGGATCCTCCTCGTTTTAGTAGAGGCCATCACTCTGTTTTCCCACACCATTGCATAGCCTATGGAAATGTTGCACACTGTTCCATAGCCTATAGAAAGCTGATGGGATCCTCCTCGTTTTAGTAGAGGCCATCACTCTGTTTTTCCCACACCATTGCATAGCCTATAGAAAGCTGATGGGATCCTCCTCGTTTTAGTAGAGGCCATCACTCTGTTTTTCCCACACCATTGCATAGCCTATGGAAATGTTGCACACTGTTCCATAGCCTATAGAAAGCTGATGGGATCCTCCTCGTTTTAGTAGAGGCCATCACTCTGTTTTTCCCACACCATTGCATAGCCTATGGAAATGTTGCACACTGTTCCATAGCCTATAGAAAGCTGATGGGCTCCTCGTTTTAGTAGAGGCCATCAATCTGTTTTTCCCACACCATTGCATAGCCTATGGAAATGTTGCACACTGTTCCATAGCCTATAGAAAGCTGATGGGATCCTCCTCGTTTTAGTAGAGGCCATCAATCTGTTTTTCCCACACCATTGCATAGCCTATGGAAATGTTGCACACTGTTTCATAGCCTATAGAAAGCTGATGGGATCCTCCTCGTTTTAGTAGAGGCCATCACTCTGTTTTCTCACGCAATTGCATAGCCTATGGAAATGTTGCACACTGTTTCATAGCCTATAGAAAGCTGATGGGATCCTCCTCGTTTTAGTAGAGGCCATCACTCTGTTTTTCCCACACCATTGCATAGCCTATGGAAATGTTGCACACTGTTCCATAGCCTATAGAAAGCTGATGGGATCCTCCTCGTTTTAGTAGAGGCCATCACTCTGTTTTTCCCACACCATTGCATAGCCTATGGAAATGTTGCACACTGTTCCATAGCCTATAGAAAGCTGATGGGATCCTCCTCGTTTTAGTAGAGGCCATCACTCTGTTTTCCCACACCATTGCATAGCCTATGGAAATGTTGCACACTGTTCCATAGCCTATAGAAAGCTGATGGGATCCTCCTCGTTTTAGTAGAGGCCATCACTCTGTTTTCCCACACCATTGCATAGCCTATGGAAATGTTGCACACTGTTCCATAGCCTATAGAAAGCTGATGGGATCCTCCTCGTTTTAGTAGAGGCCATCACTCTGTTTTTCCCACACCATTGCATAGCCTATGGAAATGTTGCACACTGTTCCATAGCCTATAGAAAGCTGATGGGATCCTCCTCGTTTTAGTAGAGGCCATCACTCTGTTTTTCCCACACCATTGCATAGCCTATGGAAATGTTGCACACTGTTCCATAGCCTATAGAAAGCTGATGGGATCCTCCTTGTTTTAGTAGAGGCCATCACTCTGTTTTTCCCACACCATTGCATAGCCTATGGAAATGTTGCACACTGTTCCATAGCCTATAGAAAGCTGATGGGATCCTCCTCGTTTTAGTAGAGGCCATCACTCTGTTTTTCCCACACCATTGCATAGCCTATGGAAATGTTGCACACTGTTCCATAGCCTATAGAAAGCTGATGGGATCCTCCTCGTTTTAGTAGAGGCCATCACTCTGTTTTCCCACACCATTGCATAGCCTATGGAAATGTTGCACACTGTTCCATAGCCTATAGAAAGCTGATGGGATCCTCCTCGTTTTAGTAGAGGCCATCACTCTGTTTTTCCCACACCATTGCATAGCCTATGGAAATGTTGCACACTGTTCCATAGCCTATAGAAAGCTGATGGGATCCTCCTCGTTTTAGTAGAGGCCATCACTCTGTTTTTCCCACACCATTGCATAGCCTATGGAAATGTTGCGCAACATGAGCTCATGGGCTCTCATGTAGTGCTTGATTAGGTGGTCTAATCCATTTGTATTGACGTCAGAGGGATTAGTGAGACAATAGAGTGCTGAGTACCAGGCAGGTAGCCAGTTTAGCAGGCTGCTAATGACCATCAGCAGCATCAGAGCTGGGAGAAGACGAATTACCGTGACTAAACGGCCACGTGGAATTTGACTGGGGGCGTAGCCACATGTTAAGTAAAATTAAATAAAAATACAAATATTTTTTTGGGGGGGGGGGCTTGCCTGTTTTGCATGTTATTTTGGAATTAATACGTGTCACATATCAGTTTGCAAACAATGTAAAAAAATATATATATATCATTGAGTTAATAAAGCCGCATACAAACATTCTTTGTTTTCTTGAGTAAAGCAGCTCCAAAATGCAGGTGATTCAGCCTGACTCAGTGGTTTCTGTGGTGGTGGTGGGGCGAACCAGCAGAAAGTAGGAGCATTGCACCGTGATTGGCTCAGTGTTCTGTCACTCGTGAGGACAGTACGTCATCGCCAAGTTTAAGTGCTTAGTAAAGGTAAACATCCAAAATGTCAGCCCTTTGGGTCCTGCCATTGAGTTATGCTACAAGTGGCCTTTCAAGAAGGCTCAAGGTCATTGGCCACAGATAAAATGACCTCAAATCACGTTATATCTAGAGTAGCTTTGATTGGACTGATCAGGTCAATATCTTACATTCAAAATCTCAGCTAGCAGTCATCATCATGAATCAAGTCGACAATCTACTGGCAAATCCATTTATAAATACATTTGATTTGATACTTAGTAGATGTAGACAGGGCTTTATAAATATACATGGGATTGATTGATGCATCCATACAGGATGTGTCCCAAATGGCTTCCTGTTCCCTCAGGGCTTCCTGTCCCCTAAGGGCTTCCTGTTCCCTCAGGGCTTCCTGTTCCCTCAGGGATTCCTGTTCCCTCGGGGCTTCCTGTTCCCCAAGGGCTTCCTGTTCCCTAAGGGCTTCCTGTTCCCTAAGGGCTTCCTGTTCCCTCAGGGCTTCCTGTCCCCTAAGGGCTTCCTGTTCCCTCGGGGCTTCCTGTTCCCTCGGGGCTTCCTGTTCCCTCGGGGCTTCCTGTTCCCCAAGGGCTTCCTGTTCCCCCAGGGCTTCCTGTTCCCTAAGGGCTTCCTGTTCCCTAAGGGCTTCCTGTTCCCTAAGGGCTTCCTGTTCCCTAAGGGCTTCCTGTTCCCTGAGGGCTTCCTGTTCCCTCAGGGCTTCCTGTTCCCTCAGGGCTTCCTGTTCCCTAAGGGCTTCCTGTTCCCTAAGGGCTTCCTGTTCCCTCAGGGCTTCCTGTTCCCTGAGGGATTCCTGTTCCCTCAGGGATTCCTGTTCCCTCAGGGCTTCCTGTTCCCTCAGGGCTTCCTGTTCCCTCAGGGCTTCCTGTTCCCTCAGGGCTTCCTGTTCCCTAAGGGCTTCCTGTTCCCTAAGGGCTTCCTGTTCCCTAAGGGCTTCCTGTTCCCTAAGGGCTTCCTGTTCCCTGAGGGCTTCCTGTTCCCTAAGGGCTTCCTGTTCCCTAAGGGCTTCCTGTTCCCTCAGGGCTTCCTGTTCCCTCAGGGCTTCCTGTTCCCTCAGGGCTTCCTGTTCCCTCAGGGACCTGGTAAAAAATATAGCACTATATAAAGAATACAGTGGCATTTGTGACACAGACACCCAGCAGTCCATCAGCATGATGAACAGACACCCAGCAGTCCATCAGCATGATGAACAGACACCCAGCAGTCCATCAGCATGGTAAACAGACACCCAGCAGTCCATCAGCATGGTGAACAGACACCCAGCAGTCCATCAGCATGATGAACAGACAGCCAGCAGTCCATCAGCATGGTAAACAGACACCCAGCAGTCCATCAGCATGATGAACAGATACCCAGCAGTCCATCAGCATGGTAAACAGACACCCAGCAGTCCATCAGCATGGTAACCAGACACCCAGCAGTCAGTCCAACAGCATGGTAAACAGACACCCAGCAGTCAGTCCATCAGCATGGTGAACAGACACCCAGCAGTCAGTCCATCAGCATGGTAAACAGACACCCAGCAGTCCATCAGCATGGTAAACAGACACCCAGCAGTCCATCAGCATGGTAAACAGACACCCAGCAGTCAGTCCATCAGCATGGTAAACAGACACCCAGCAGTCCATCAGCATGGTAAACAGACACCCAGCAGTCCATCAGCATGGTGAACAGACACCCAGCAGTCCATCAGCATGATGAACAGACACCCAGCAGTCCATCAGCATGGTAAACAGACACCCAGCAGTCCATCAGCATGGTGAACAGACACCCAGCAGTCCATCAGCATGATGAACAGACAGCCAGCAGTCCATCAGCATGGTAAACAGACACCCAGCAGTCCATCAGCATGATGAACAGAGTCCATCACCCAGCAGTCCATCAGCATGGTAAACAGACACCCAGCAGTCCATCAGCATGGTAACCAGACACCCAGCAGTCAGTCCAACAGCATGGTAAACAGACACCCAGCAGTCAGTCCATCAGCATGGTGAACAGACACCCAGCAATCAGTCCATCAGCATGGTAAACAGACACCCAGCAGTCCATCAGCATGGTAAACAGACACCCAGCAGTCCATCAGCATGGTAAACAGACACCCAGCAGTCAGTCCATCAGCATGGTAAACAGACACCCAGCAGTCCATCAGCATGGTAAACAGACACCCAGCAGTCCATCAGCATGGTGAACAGACACCCAGCAGTCCATCAGCATGATGAACAGACACCCAGCAGTCCATCAGCATGGTAAACAGACACCCAGCAGTCCATCAGCATGATGAACAGATACCCAGCAGTCCATCAGCATGGTAAACAGACACCCAGCAGTCCATCAGCATGGTGAACAGACACCCAGCAGTACATCAGCATGGTAAACAGACACCCAGCAGTCCATCAGCATGGTAACCATACACCCAGCAGTCAGTCCAACAGCATGGTAAACAGACACCCAGCAGTCAGTCCATCAGCATGGTGAACAGACACCCAGCAATCAGTCCATCAGCATGGTAAACAGACACCCAGCAGTCCATCAGCATGGTAAACAGACACCCAGCAGTCCATCAGCATGGTAAACAGACACCCAGCAGTCAGTCCATCAGCATGGTAAACAGACACCCAGCAGTCCATCAGCATGGTAAACAGACACCCAGCAGTCCATCAGCATGGTGAACAGACACCCAGCAGTCCATCAGCATGATGAACAGACACCCAGCAGTCCATCAGCATGGTAAACAGACACCCAGCAGTCCATCAGCATGATGAACAGATACCCAGCAGTCCATCAGCATGGTAAACAGACACCCAGCAGTCCATCAGCATGGTGAACAGACACCCAGCAGTACATCAGCATGGTAAACAGACACCCAGCAGTCCATCAGCATGGTAACCATACACCCAGCAGTCAGTCCATCAGCATGGTAAACAGACACCCAGCAGTCAGTCCATCAGCATGGTGAACAGACACCCAGCAGTCAGTCCATCAGCATGGTAAACAGACACCCAGCAGTCCATCAGCATGGTAAACAGACACCCAGCAGTCAGTCCATCAGCATGGTAAACAGACACCCAGCAGTCCATCAGCATGGTAAACAGACACCCAGCAGTCCATCAGCATGGTAAACAGACACCCAGCAGGCAGTCCATCAGCATGGTAAACAGACACCCAGCAGTCCATCAGCATGGTGAACAGACACCCAGCAGTCCATCAGCATGGTAAACAGACACTCAGCAGTCCATCAGCATGGTGAACAGACACCCAGCAGTCAGTCCATCAGCATGGTGAACAGACACCCAGCAGTCAGTCCATCAGCAGGGTGAACAGACACCCAGCAGTCCATCAGCATGGTGAACAGACACCCAGCAGTCCATCAGCATGGTGAACAGACACCCAGCAGTCCATCAGCATGGTGAACAGACACCCAGCAGTCCATCAGAATGGTGAACAGACACCCAGCAGTCCATCAGCATGATTAACAGACACCCAGCAGTCCATCAGCATGGTGAACAGACACCCAGCAGTCCATCAGCATGGTAACCAGACACCCAGCATTCAGTCCATCAGCATGGTAAACAGACACCCAGCAGTCAGTCCATCAGCATGGTGAACAGACACCCAGCAGTCAGTCCATCAGCATGGTAAACAGACACCCAGCAGTCCATCAGCATGGTAAACAGACACCCAGCAGTCCATCAGCATGGTAAACAGACACCCAGCAGTCAGTCCATCAGCATGGTAAACAGACACCCAGCAGTCCATCAGCATGGTGAACAGACACCCAGCAGTCAGTCCATCAGCATGGTGAACAGACACCCAGCAGTCAGTCCATCAGCATGGTAAACAGACACCCAGCAGTCCATCAGCATGGTAAACAGACACCCAGCAGTCAGTCCATCAGCATGGTAAACAGACACCCAGCAGTCCATCAGCATGGTAAACAGACACCCAGCAGTCAGTCCATCAGCATGGTAAACAGACACCCAGCAGTCCATCAGCATGGTGAACAGACACCCAGCAGTCCATCAGCATGGTAAACAGACACTCAGCAGTCCATCAGCATGGTAAACAGACACCCAGCAGTGAGTCCATCAGCATGGTGAACAGACACCCAGCAGTCAGTCCATCAGCATGGTAAACAGACACCCAGCAGTCCATCAGCAGGGTGAACAGACACCCAGCAGTCCATCAGCATGGTGAACAGACACCCAGCAGTCCATCAGCATGGTGAACAGACACCCAGCAGTCCATCAGCATGGTGAACAGACACCCAGCAGTCCATCAGCATGGTGAACAGACACCCAGCAGTCCATCAGCATGGTGAACAGACACCCAGCAGTCCATCAGCATGGTAACCAGACACCCAGCATTCAGTCCATCAGCATGGTAAACAGACACCCAGCAGTCAGTCCATCAGCATGGTGAACAGACACCCAGCAGTCAGTCCATCAGCATGGTAAACAGACACCCAGCAGTCCATCAGCATGGTAAACAGACACCCAGCAGTCCATCAGCATGGTAAACAGACACCCAACAGTCAGTCCATCAGCATGGTAAACAGACACCCAGCAGTCCATCAGCATGGTGAACAGACACCCAGCAGTCAGTCCATCAGCATGGTGAACAGACACCCAGCAGTCAGTCCATCAGCATGGTAAACAGACACCCAGCAGTCCATCAGCATGGTAAACAGACACCCAGCAGTCAGTCCATCAGCATGGTAAACAGACACCCAGCAGTCCATCAGCATGGTGAACAGACACCCAGCAGTCCATCAGCATGGTAAACAGACACCCAGCAGTCCATCAGCATGGTAAACAGACACCCAGCAGTCAGTCCATCAGCATGGTAAACAGACACCCAGCAGTCCATCAGCATGGTAAACAGACACCCAGCAGTCCATCAGCATGGTGAACAGACACCCAGCAGTCCATCAGCATGATGAACAGACACCCAGCAGTCCATCAGCATGGTAAACAGACACCCAGCAGTCCATCAGCATGATGAACAGATACCCAGCAGTCCATCAGCATGGTAAACAGACACCCAGCAGTCCATCAGCATGGTAAACAGACACCCAGCAGTCCATCAGCATGATGAACAGACACCCAGCAGTCCATCAGCATGGTAAACAGACACCCAGCAGTCCATCAGCATGATGAACAGATACCCAGCAGTCCATCAGCATGGTAAACAGACACCCAGCAGTCCATCAGCATGGTAAACAGACACCCAGCAGTCAGTCCATCCGCATGGTAAACAGACACCCAGCAGTCAGTCCATCAGCATGGTGAACAGACACCCAGCAGTCAGTCCATCAGCATGGTGAACAGACACCCAGCAGTCCATCAGCATGGTGAACAGACACCCAGCAGTCCATCAGCATGGTGAACAGACACCCAGCAGTCCATCAGCATGGTGAACAGACACCCAGCAGTCCATCAGAATGGTGAACAGACACCCAGCAGTCCATCAGCATGGTAAACAGACACCCAGCAGTCCATAAGCAGGGTGAACAGACACCCAGCAGTCCATCAGCATGGTGAACAGACACCCAGCAGTCAGTCCATCAGCATGGTGAACAGACACCCAGCAGTCCATCAGCATGATGAACAGATACCCATCAGTCCATCAGCATGGTAAACAGACACCCAGCCAGCAGTCCATCAGCATGGTGAACAGACACCCAGCAGTCCATCAGCATGGTAAACAGACACCCAGCAGTCCATCAGCATGGTAAACAGACACCCATCAGTCCATCAGCAGGGTGAACAGACACCCAGCAGTCCATAAGCAGGGTGAACAGACACCCAGCAGTCCATCAGCATGGTGAACAGACACCCAGCAGTCAGTCCATCAGCATGGTGAACAGACACCCAGCAGTCCATCAGCATGATGAACAGATACCCAGCAGTCCATCAGCATGGTAAACAGACACCCAGCCAGCAGTCCATCAGCATGGTGAACAGACACCCAGCAGTCCATCAGCATGGTAAACAGACACCCAGCAGTCCATCAGCATGGTAACCAGACACCCAACAGTCAGTCCATCAGCATGGTAAACAGACACCCAGCAGTCAGTCCATCAGCATGGTGAACAGACACCCAGCAGTCAGTCCATCAGCATGGTAAACAGACACCCAGCAGTCCATCAGCATGGTAAACAGACACCCAGCAGTCCATCAGCATGGTAAACAAACACCCAGCAGTCAGTCCATCAGCATGGTAAACAGACACCCAGCAGTCCATCAGCATGGTAAACAGACACCCAGCAGTCCATCAGCATGGTGAACAGACACCCAGCAGTCCATCAGCATGGTAAACAGACACCCAGCAGTCAGTCCATCAGCATGGTGAACAGACACCCAGCAGTCCATCAGCATGGTGAACAGACACCCAGCAGTCAGTCCATCAGCATGGTGAACAGACACCCAGCAGTCCATCAGCATGGTGAACAGACACCCAGCAGTCCATCAGCATGGTAAACAGACACCCAGCAGTCCATCAGCATGGTAACCAGACACCCAGCAGTCAGTCCATCAGCATGGTAAACAGACACCCAGCAGTCAGTCCATCAGCATGGTGAACAGACACCCAGCAGTCAGTCCATCAGCATGGTAAACAGACACCCAGCAGTCAGTCCATCAGCATGGTAAACAGACACCCAGCAGTCCATCATCATGGTAAACAAACACCCAGCAGTCAGTCCATCAGCATGGTAAACAGACACCCAGCAGTCCATCAGCATGGTAAACAGACACCCAGCATTCCATCAGCATGGTAAACAGACACCCAGCAGTCAGTCCATCAGCATGGTAAACAGACACCCAGCAGTCCATCAGCATGGTGAACAGACACCCAGCAGTCCATCAGCATGGTAAACAGACACCCAGCAGTCAGTCCATCAGCATGGTGAACAGACACCCAGCAGTCAGTCCATCAGCATGGTAAACAGACACCCAGCAGTCCATCAGCATGGTGAACAGACACCCAGCAGTCAGTCCATCAGCATGGTAAACAGACACCCAGCAGTCCATCAGCATGGTGAACAGACACCCAGCAGTCCATCAGCATGGTGAACAGACACCCAGCAGTCCATCAGCATGGTCAACAGACACCCAGCAGTCCATCAGCATGGTAAACAGACACCCAGCAGTCCATCAGCATGGTAACCAGACACCCAGCAGTCAGTCCATCAGCATGGTAAACAGACACCCAGCAGTCAGTCCATCAGCATGGTAAACAGACACCCAGCATTCCATCAGCATGGTAAACAGACACCCAGCAGTCAGTCCATCAGCATGGTAAACAGACACCCAGCAGTCCATCAGCATGGTGAACAGACACCCAGCAGTCCATCAGCATGGTAAACAGACACCCAGCAGTCAGTCCATCAGCATGGTAAACAGACACCCAGCAGTCCATCAGCATGGTAAACAGACACCCAGCAGTCAGTCCATCAGCATGGTAAACAGACACCCAGCAGTCAGTCCATCAGCATGGTGAACAGACACCCAGCAGTCAGTCCATCAGCATGGTAAACAGACACCCAGCAGTCAGTCCATCAGCATGGTAAACAGACACCCAGCAGTCAGTCCATCAGCATGGTAAACAGACACCCAGCAGTCCATCAGCATGGTGAACAGACACCCAGCAGTCCATCAGCATGGTAAACAGACACCCAGCAGTCCATCAACAGAACAGACACCCAGCAGTCCATCAGCATGGTAACCAGACACCCAGCAGTCAGTCCATCAGCATGGTGAACAGACACCCAGCAGTCAGTCCATCAGCATGGTAAACAGACACCCAGCAGTCCATCAGCATGGTAAACAAACACCCAGCAGTCCATCAGCATGGTAAACAAACACCCAGCAGTCAGTCCATCAGCATGGTAAACAGACACCCAGCAGTCCATCAGCATGGTAAACAGACACCCAGCATTCCATCAGCATGGTAAAAGACAGACAGTCCATCAGCAGTCAGTCCATCAGCATGGTAAACAGACACCCAGCAGTCCATCAGCATGGTGAACAGACACCCAGCAGTCCATCAGCATGGTAAACAGACACCCAGCAGTCAGTCCATCAGCATGGTAAACAGACACCCAGCAGTCCATCAGCATGGTAAACAGACACCCAGCAGTCCATCAGCATGGTAAACAGACACCCAGCAGTCAGTCCATCAGCATGGTAAACAGACACCCAGCAGTCCATCAGCATGGTGAACAGACACCCAGCAGTCCATCAGCATGGTAAACAAACACCCAGCAGTCCATCAGTCAGTCCATCAGCATGGTAAACAGACACCCAGCAGTCCATCAGCATGGTAAACAGACACCCAGCAGTCCATCAGCATGGTAAACAGACACCCAGCAGTCCATCAGCATGGTAAACAGACACCCAGCAGTCAGTCCATCAGCATGGTGAACAGACACCCAGCAGTCCATCAGCATGGTAAACAGACACCCAGCAGTCCATCAGCATGGTAAACAGACACCCAGCAGTCCATCAGCAGGGTGAACAGACACCCAGCAGTCCATCAGCATGGTGAACAGACACCCAGCAGTCCATCAGCATGGTGAACAGACACCCAGCAGTCCATCAGCATGGTAAACAGACATCAGCAGCACCCAGCAGTCCATCAGCATGGTGAACAGACACCCAGCAGTCCATCAGCATGGTGAACAGACACCCAGCAGTCCATCAGCATGGTAAACAGACACCCAGCAGTCCATCAGCATGGTAACCAGACACCCAGCAGTCAGTCCATCAGCATGGTAAACAGACACCCAGCAGTCAGTCCATCAGCATGGTGAACAGACAGTCCATCAGCATGGTAAACAGACACCCAGCAGTCCATCAGCATGGTAAACAGACACCAGCAGCAGTCCATCAGCATGGTAAACAGACACCAGCAGCAGTCCATCAGCATGGTAAACAAACACCCAGCAGTCAGTCCATCAGCATGGTAAACAGACACCCAGCAGTCCATCAGCATGGTAAACAGACACCCAGCAGTCCATCAGCATGGTAAACAGACACCCAGCAGTCAGTCCATCAGCATGGTAAACAGACACCCAGCAGTCCATCAGCATGGTGAACAGACACCCAGCAGTCCATCAGCATGGTAAACAGACACCCAGCAGTCCATCAGCATGGTAAACAGACACCCAGCAGTCAGTCCATCAGCATGGTGAACAGACACCCAGCAGTCAGTCCATCAGCATGGTAAACAGACACCCAGCAGTCCATCAGCATGGTGAACAGACACCCCAGTCAGTCCATCAGCATGGTGAACAGACACCCAGCAGTCCATCAGCATGGTGAACAGACACCCAGCAGTCCATCAGCATGGTGAACAGACACCCAGCAGTCCATCAGCATGGTGAACAGACACCCAGCAGTCCATCAGCATGGTGAACAGACACCCAGCAGTCCATCAGCATGGTAAACAGACACCCAGCAGTCCATCAGCATGGTGAACAGACACCCAGCAGTCCATCAGCATGGTGAACAGACACCCAGCAGTCCATCAGCATGGTGAACAGACACCCAGCAGTCCATCAGCATGGTAAACAGACACCCAGCAGTCCATAAGCAGGGTGAACAGACACCCAGCAGTCAGTCCATCAGCATGGTGAACAGACACCCAGCAGTCAGTCCATCAGCATGGTGAACAGACACCCAGCAGTCCATCAGCATGGTGAACAGACACCCAGCAGTCCATCAGCATGGTAAACAGACACCCAGCAGTCCATCAGCATGGTGAACAGACACCCAGCAGTCCATCAGCATGGTGAACAGACACCCAGCAGTCCATCAGCATGGTGAACAGACACCCAGCAGTCAGTCCATCAGCATGGTGAACAGACACCCAGCAGTCCATCAGCATGGTGAACAGACACCCAGCAGTCCATCAGCATGGTAAACAGACACCCAGCAGTCCATCAGCATGGTAAACAGACACCCAGCAGTCCATCAGCATGGTGAACAGACACCCAGCAGTCCATCAGCATGGTGAACAGACACCCAGCAGTCCATAAGCAGGGTGAACAGACACCCAGCAGTCCATCAGCATGGTGAACAGACACCCAGCAGTCCATCAGCATGGTGAACAGACACCCAGCAGTCCATCAGCATGGTAAACAGACACCCAGCAGTCCATAAGCAGGATGAACAGACACCCAGCAGTCCATCAGCATGGTGAACAGACACCCAGCAGTCCATCAGCATGGTAAACAGACACTCAGCAGTCCATCAGCATGGTGAACAGACACCCAGCAGTCCATCAGCAGGGTGAACAGACACCCAGCAGTCCATAAGCAGGGTGAACAGACACCCAGCAGTCCATCAGCATGGTGAACAGACACCCAGCAGTCAGTCCATCAGCATGGTGAACAGACACCCAGCAGTCCATCAGCATGATGAACAGATACCCAGCAGTCCATCAGCATGGTAAACAGACACCCAGCCAGCAGTCCATCAGCATGGTGAACAGACACCCAGCAGTCCATCAGCATGGTAAACAGACACCCAGCAGTCCATCAGCATGGTAACCAGACACCCAACAGTCAGTCCATCAGCATGGTAAACAGACACCCAGCAGTCAGTCCATCAGCATGGTGAACAGACACCCAGCAGTCAGTCCATCAGCATGGTAAACAGACACCCAGCAGTCCATCAGCATGGTAAACAGACACCCAGCAGTCCATCAGCATGGTAAACAAACACCCAGCAGTCAGTCCATCAGCATGGTAAACAGACACCCAGCAGTCCATCAGCATGGTAAACAGACACCCAGCAGTCCATCAGCATGGTGAACAGACACCCAGCAGTCCATCAGCATGGTAAACAGACACCCAGCAGTCAGTCCATCAGCATGGTGAACAGACACCCAGCAGTCCATCAGCATGGTGAACAGACACCCAGCAGTCAGTCCATCAGCATGGTAAACAGACACCCAGCAGTCCATCAGCATGGTAAACAGACACCCAGCATTCCATCAGCATGGTAAACAGACACCCAGCAGTCAGTCCATCAGCATGGTAAACAGACACCCAGCAGTCCATCAGCATGGTGAACAGACACCCAGCAGTCCATCAGCATGGTAAACAGACACCCAGCAGTCCATCAGCATGGTAAACAGACACCCAGCAGTCAGTCCATCAGCATGGTGAACAGACACCCAGCAGTCAGTCCATCAGCATGGTAACCAGACACCCAGCAGTCAGTCCATCAGCATGGTAAACAGACACCCAGCAGTCCATCAGCATGGTAAACAGACACCCAGCAGTCCATCAGCATGGTAAACAGACACCCAGCAGTCAGTCCATCAGCATGGTAAACAGACACCCAGCAGTCCATCAGCATGGTGAACAGACACCCAGCAGTCCATTAGCATGGTAAACAAACACCCAGCAGTCAGTCCATCAGCATGGTAAACAGACACCCAGCAGTCAGTCCATCAGCATGGTAAACAGACACCCAGCAGTCCATCAGCATGGTAAACAGACACCCAGCAGTCCATCAGCATGGTAAACAGACACCCAGCAGTCCATCAGCATGGTAAACAGACACCCAGCAGTCAGTCCATCAGCATGGTGAACAGACACCCAGCAGTCCATCAGCATGGTAAACAGACACCCAGCAGTCCATCAGCATGGTAAACAGACACCCAGCAGTCCATCAGCAGGGTGAACAGACACCCAGCAGTCCATCAGCATGGTGAACAGACACCCAGCAGTCCATCAGCATGGTGAACAGACACCCAGCAGTCCATCAGCATGGTAAACAGACACCCAGCAGTCAGTCCATCAGCATGGTGAACAGACACCCAGCAGTCCATCAGCATGGTGAACAGACACCCAGCAGTCCATCAGCATGGTGAACAGACACCCAGCAGTCCATCAGCATGGTAAACAGACACCCAGCAGTCCATCAGCATGGTAACCAGACACCCAGCAGTCAGTCCATCAGCATGGTAAACAGACACCCAGCAGTCAGTCCATCAGCATGGTGAACAGACACCCAGCAGTCAGTCCATCAGCATGGTAAACAGACACCCAGCAGTCCATCAGCATGGTAAACAGACACCCAGCAGTCCATCAGCATGGTAAACAAACACCCAGCAGTCAGTCCATCAGCATGGTAAACAGACACCCAGCAGTCCATCAGCATGGTAAACAGACACCCAGCAGTCCATCAGCATGGTAAACAAACACCCAGCAGTCCATCAGCAGGGTGAACAGACACCCAGCAGTCCATCAGCATGGTGAACAGACACCCAGCAGTCCATCAGCATGGTGAACAGACACCCAGCAGTCCATCAGCATGGTAAACAGACACCCAGCAGTCCATAAGCAGGGTGAACAGACACCCAGCAGTCCATCAGCATGGTGAACAGACACCCAGCAGTCAGTCCATCAGCATGGTGAACAGACACCCAGCAGTCCATCAGCATGGTGAACAGACACCCAGCAGTCCATCAGCATGGTAAACAGACACCCAGCAGTCCATCAGCATGGTAAACAGACACCCAGCAGTCCATCAGCATGGTGAACAGACACCCAGCAGTCCATCAGCATGGTGAACAGACACCCAGCAGTCCATCAGCATGGTAAACAGACACCCAGCAGTCCATCAGCATGGTGAACAGACACCCAGCAGTCCATCAGCATGGTGAACAGACACCCAGCAGTCCATCAGCATGGTGAACAGACACCCAGCAGTCAGTCCATCAGCATGGTGAACAGACACCCAGCAGTCCATCAGCATGGTGAACAGACATCCAGCAGTCCATCAGCATGGTAAACAGACACCCAGCAGTCCATCAGCATGGTGAACAGACACCCAGCAGTCCATCAGCATGGTGAACAGACACCCAGCAGTCCATCAGCATGGTGAACAGACACCCAGCAGTCCATAAGCAGGGTGAACAGACACCCAGCAGTCCATCAGCATGGTGAACAGACACCCAGCAGTCCATCAGCATGGTGAACAGACACCCAGCAGTCCATCAGCATGGTAAACAGACACCCAGCAGTCCATAAGCAGGATGAACAGACACCCAGCAGTCCATCAGCATGGTGAACAGACACCCAGCAGTCAGTCCATCAGCATGGTAAACAGACACCCAGCAGTCCATCAGCATGGTAAACAGACACCCAGCAGTCCATCAGCATGGTAAACAAACACCCAGCAGTCAGTCCATCAGCATGGTAAACAGACACCCAGCAGTCCATCAGCATGGTAAACAGACACCCAGCATTCCATCAGCATGGTAAACAGACACCCAGCAGTCAGTCCATCAGCATGGTAAACAGACACCCAGCAGTCCATCAGCATGGTGAACAGACACCCAGCAGTCCATCAGCATGGTAAACAGACACCCAGCAGTCCATCAGCATGGTAAACAGACACCCAGCAGTCAGTCCATCAGCATGGTGAACAGACACCCAGCAGTCAGTCCATCAGCATGGTAACCAGACACCCAGCAGTCAGTCCATCAGCATGGTAAACAGACACCCAGCAGTCCATCAGCATGGTAAACAGACACCCAGCAGTCCATCAGCATGGTAAACAGACACCCAGCAGTCAGTCCATCAGCATGGTAAACAGACACCCAGCAGTCCATCAGCATGGTGAACAGACACCCAGCAGTCCATTAGCATGGTAAACAAACACCCAGCAGTCAGTCCATCAGCATGGTAAACAGACACCCAGCAGTCAGTCCATCAGCATGGTAAACAGACACCCAGCATTCCATCAGCATGGTAAACAGACACCCAGCAGTCCATCAGCATGGTAAACAGACACCCAGCAGTCCATCAGCATGGTAAACAGACACCCAGCAGTCAGTCCATCAGCATGGTGAACAGACACCCAGCAGTCCATCAGCATGGTAAACAGACACCCAGCAGTCCATCAGCATGGTAAACAGACACCCAGCAGTCCATCAGCAGGGTGAACAGACACCCAGCAGTCCATCAGCATGGTGAACTGACACCCAGCAGTCCATCAGCATGGTGAACAGACACCCAGCAGTCCATCAGCATGGTAAACAGACACCCAGCAGTCAGTCCATCAGCATGGTGAACAGACACCCAGCAGTCCATCAGCATGGTGAACAGACACCCAGCAGTCCATCAGCATGGTGAACAGACACCCAGCAGTCCATCAGCATGGTAAACAGACACCCAGCAGTCCATCAGCATGGTAACCAGACACCCAGCAGTCAGTCCATCAGCATGGTAACCAGACACCCAGCAGTCAGTCCATCAGCATGGTAAACAGACACCCAGCAGTCAGTCCATCAGCATGGTGAACAGACACCCAGCAGTCAGTCCATCAGCATGGTAAACAAACACCCAGCAGTCAGTCCATCAGCATGGTAAACAGACACCCAGCATTCCATCAGCATGGTAAACAGACACCCAGCAGTCAGTCCATCAGCATGGTAAACAGACACCCAGCAGTCCATCAGCATGGTGAACAGACACCCAGCAGTCCATCAGCATGGTAAACAGACACCCAGCAGTCCATCAGCATGGTAAACAGACACCCAGCAGTCAGTCCATCAGCATGGTGAACAGACACCCAGCAGTCAGTCCATCAGCATGGTAAACAGACACCCAGCAGTCCATCAGCAGGGTGAACAGACACCCAGCAGTCCATCAGCATGGTGAACAGACACCCAGCAGTCCATCAGCATGGTGAACAGACACCCAGCAGTCCATCAGCATGGTGAACAGACACCCAGCAGTCCATCAGCATGGTGAACAGACACCCAGCAGTCCATCAGCATGGTGAACAGACACCCAGCAGTCCATCAGAATGGTGAACAGACACCCAGCAGTCCATCAGCATGGTAAACAAACACCCAGCAGTCCATCAGCAGGGTGAACAGACACCCAGCAGTCCATCAGCATGGTGAACAGACACCCAGCAGTCCATCAGCATGGTGAACAGACACCCAGCAGTCCATCAGCATGGTAAACAGACACCCAGCAGTCCATAAGCAGGGTGAACAGACACCCAGCAGTCCATCAGCATGGTGAACAGACACCCAGCAGTCAGTCCATCAGCATGGTAAACAGACACCCAGCAGTCCATCAGCATGGTGAACAGACACCCAGCAGTCCATTAGCATGGTAAACAAACACCCAGCAGTCAGTCCATCAGCATGGTAAACAGACACCCAGCAGTCAGTCCATCAGCATGGTAAACAGACACCCAGCAGTCCATCAGCATGGTAAACAGACACCCAGCAGTCCATCAGCATGGTAAACAGACACCCAGCAGTCCATCAGCATGGTAAACAGACACCCAGCAGTCAGTCCATCAGCATGGTGAACAGACACCCAGCAGTCCATCAGCATGGTAAACAGACACCCAGCAGTCCATCAGCATGGTAAACAGACACCCAGCAGTCCATCAGCAGGGTGAACAGACACCCAGCAGTCCATCAGCATGGTGAACAGACACCCAGCAGTCCATCAGCATGGTGAACAGACACCCAGCAGTCCATCAGCATGGTAAACAGACACCCAGCAGTCAGTCCATCAGCATGGTGAACAGACACCCAGCAGTCCATCAGCATGGTGAACAGACACCCAGCAGTCCATCAGCATGGTGAACAGACACCCAGCAGTCCATCAGCATGGTAAACAGACACCCAGCAGTCCATCAGCATGGTAACCAGACACCCAGCAGTCAGTCCATCAGCATGGTAAACAGACACCCAGCAGTCAGTCCATCAGCATGGTGAACAGACACCCAGCAGTCAGTCCATCAGCATGGTAAACAGACACCCAGCAGTCCATCAGCATGGTAAACAGACACCCAGCAGTCCATCAGCATGGTAAACAAACACCCAGCAGTCAGTCCATCAGCATGGTAAACAGACACCCAGCAGTCCATCAGCATGGTGAACAGACACCCAGCAGTCCATCAGCATGGTAAACAGACACCCAGCAGTCCATCAGCATGGTAAACAGACACCCAGCAGTCAGTCCATCAGCATGGTGAACAGACACCCAGCAGTCAGTCCATCAGCATGGTAAACAGACACCCAGCAGTCAGTCCATCAGCATGGTAAACAGACACCCAGCAGTCCATCAGCATGGTAAACAGACACCCAGCAGTCAGTCCATCAGCATGGTAAACAGACACCCAGCAGTCCATCAGCATGGTGAACAGACACCCAGCAGTCCATCAGCATGGTAAACAGACACCCAGCAGTCCATCAGCATGGTAAACAGACACCCAGCAGTCAGTCCATCAGCATGGTGAACAGACACCCAGCAGTCAGTCCATCAGCATGGTAAACAGACACCCAGCAGTCCATCAGCAGGGTGAACAGACACCCAGCAGTCCATCAGCATGGTGAACAGACACCCAGCAGTCCATCAGCATGGTGAACAGACACCCAGCAGTCCATCAGCATGGTGAACAGACACCCAGCAGTCCATCAGCATGGTGAACAGACACCCAGCAGTCCATCAGCATGGTGAACAGACACCCAGCAGTCCATCAGAATGGTGAACAGACACCCAGCAGTCCATCAGCATGGTAAACAAACACCCAGCAGTCCATCAGCAGGGTGAACAGACACCCAGCAGTCCATCAGCATGGTGAACAGACACCCAGCAGTCCATCAGCATGGTGAACAGACACCCAGCAGTCCATCAGCATGGTAAACAGACACCCAGCAGTCCATAAGCAGGGTGAACAGACACCCAGCAGTCCATCAGCATGGTGAACAGACACCCAGCAGTCAGTCCATCAGCATGGTAAACAGACACCCAGCAGTCCATCAGCATGGTGAACAGACACCCAGCAGTCCATTAGCATGGTAAACAAACACCCAGCAGTCAGTCCATCAGCATGGTAAACAGACACCCAGCAGTCAGTCCATCAGCATGGTAAACAGACACCCAGCAGTCCATCAGCATGGTAAACAGACACCCAGCAGTCCATCAGCATGGTAAACAGACACCCAGCAGTCCATCAGCATGGTAAACAGACACCCAGCAGTCAGTCCATCAGCATGGTGAACAGACACCCAGCAGTCCATCAGCATGGTAAACAGACACCCAGCAGTCCATCAGCATGGTAAACAGACACCCAGCAGTCCATCAGCAGGGTGAACAGACACCCAGCAGTCCATCAGCATGGTGAACAGACACCCAGCAGTCCATCAGCATGGTGAACAGACACCCAGCAGTCCATCAGCATGGTAAACAGACACCCAGCAGTCAGTCCATCAGCATGGTGAACAGACACCCAGCAGTCCATCAGCATGGTGAACAGACACCCAGCAGTCCATCAGCATGGTGAACAGACACCCAGCAGTCCATCAGCATGGTAAACAGACACCCAGCAGTCCATCAGCATGGTAACCAGACACCCAGCAGTCAGTCCATCAGCATGGTAAACAGACACCCAGCAGTCAGTCCATCAGCATGGTGAACAGACACCCAGCAGTCAGTCCATCAGCATGGTAAACAGACACCCAGCAGTCCATCAGCATGGTAAACAGACACCCAGCAGTCCATCAGCATGGTAAACAAACACCCAGCAGTCAGTCCATCAGCATGGTAAACAGACACCCAGCAGTCCATCAGCATGGTGAACAGACACCCAGCAGTCCATCAGCATGGTGAACAGACACCCAGCAGTCCATCAGCATGGTGAACAGACACCCAGCAGTCCATCAGAATGGTGAACAGACACCCAGCAGTCCATCAGCATGGTAAACAAACACCCAGCAGTCCATCAGCAGGGTGAACAGACACCCAGCAGTCCATCAGCATGGTGAACAGACACCCAGCAGTCCATCAGCATGGTGAACAGACACCCAGCAGTCCATCAGCATGGTAAACAGACACCCAGCAGTCCATAAGCAGGGTGAACAGACACCCAGCAGTCCATCAGCATGGTGAACAGACACCCAGCAGTCAGTCCATCAGCATGGTAAACAGACACCCAGCAGTCCATCAGCATGGTGAACAGACACCCAGCAGTCCATTAGCATGGTAAACAAACACCCAGCAGTCAGTCCATCAGCATGGTAAACAGACACCCAGCAGTCAGTCCATCAGCATGGTAAACAGACACCCAGCAGTCCATCAGCATGGTAAACAGACACCCAGCAGTCCATCAGCATGGTAAACAGACACCCAGCAGTCCATCAGCATGGTAAACAGACACCCAGCAGTCAGTCCATCAGCATGGTGAACAGACACCCAGCAGTCCATCAGCATGGTAAACAGACACCCAGCAGTCCATCAGCATGGTAAACAGACACCCAGCAGTCCATCAGCAGGGTGAACAGACACCCAGCAGTCCATCAGCATGGTGAACAGACACCCAGCAGTCCATCAGCATGGTGAACAGACACCCAGCAGTCCATCAGCATGGTAAACAGACACCCAGCAGTCAGTCCATCAGCATGGTGAACAGACACCCAGCAGTCCATCAGCATGGTGAACAGACACCCAGCAGTCCATCAGCATGGTGAACAGACACCCAGCAGTCCATCAGCATGGTAAACAGACACCCAGCAGTCCATCAGCATGGTAACCAGACACCCAGCAGTCAGTCCATCAGCATGGTAAACAGACACCCAGCAGTCAGTCCATCAGCATGGTGAACAGACACCCAGCAGTCAGTCCATCAGCATGGTAAACAGACACCCAGCAGTCCATCAGCATGGTAAACAGACACCCAGCAGTCCATCAGCATGGTAAACAAACACCCAGCAGTCAGTCCATCAGCATGGTAAACAGACACCCAGCATTCCATCAGCATGGTAAACAGACACCCAGCAGTCAGTCCATCAGCATGGTAAACAGACACCCAGCAGTCCATCAGCATGGTGAACAGACACCCAGCAGTCCATCAGCATGGTAAACAGACACCCAGCAGTCCATCAGCATGGTAAACAGACACCCAGCAGTCAGTCCATCAGCATGGTGAACAGACACCCAGCAGTCAGTCCATCAGCATGGTAAACAGACACCCAGCAGTCCATCAGCAGGGTGAACAGACACCCAGCAGTCCATCAGCATGGTGAACAGACACCCAGCAGTCCATCAGCATGGTGAACAGACACCCAGCAGTCCATCAGCATGGTGAACAGACACCCAGCAGTCCATCAGCATGGTGAACAGACACCCAGCAGTCCATCAGCATGGTGAACAGACACCCAGCAGTCCATCAGCATGGTGAACAGACACCCAGCAGTCCATCAGCATGGTGAACAGACACCCAGCAGTCCATCAGCATGGTGAACAGACACCCAGCAGTCCATCAGCATGGTGAACAGACACCCAGCAGTCCATCAGCATGGTGAACAGACACCCAGCAGTCCATCAGCATGGTGAACAGACACCCAGCAGTCCATCAGCATGGTGAACAGACACCCAGCAGTCCATCAGCATGGTGAACAGACACCCAGCAGTCCATCAGCATGGTGAACAGACACCCAGCAGTCCATCAGCATGGTGAACAGACACCCAGCAGTCCATCAGAATGGTGAACAGACACCCAGCAGTCCATCAGCATGGTAAACAAACACCCAGCAGTCCATCAGCAGGGTGAACAGACACCCAGCAGTCCATCAGCATGGTGAACAGACACCCAGCAGTCCATCAGCATGGTGAACAGACACCCAGCAGTCCATCAGCATGGTAAACAGACACCCAGCAGTCCATAAGCAGGGTGAACAGACACCCAGCAGTCCATCAGCATGGTGAACAGACACCCAGCAGTCAGTCCATCAGCATGGTGAACAGACACCCAGCAGTCCATCAGCATGGTGAACAGACACCCAGCAGTCCATCAGCATGGTAAACAGACACCCAGCAGTCCATCAGCATGGTGAACAGACACCCAGCAGTCCATCAGCATGGTGAACAGACACCCAGCAGTCAGTCCATCAGCATGGTGAACAGACACCCAGCAGTCCATCAGCAGTCAGTCCATCAGCATGGTGAACAGACACCCAGCAGTCCATCAGCATGGTGAACAGACACCCAGCAGTCCATCAGCATGGTAAACAGACACCCAGCAGTCCATCAGCATGGTAAACAGACACCCAGCAGTCCATCAGCATGGTGAACAGACACCCAGCAGTCCATCAGCATGGTGAACAGACACCCAGCAGTCCATAAGCAGGGTGAACAGACACCCAGCAGTCAGTCCATCAGCATGGTGAACAGACACCCAGCAGTCAGTCCATCAGCATGGTGAACAGACACCCAGCAGTCCATCGACATGGTGAACAGACACCCAGCAGTCCATCAGCATGGTAAACAGACACCCAGCAGTCCATCAGCATGGTGAACAGACACCCAGCAGTCCATCAGCATGGTGAACAGACACCCAGCAGTCCATCAGCATGGTGAACAGACACCCAGCAGTCCATCAGCATGGTAAACAGACACCCAGCAGTCCATCAGCATGGTGAACAGGCCTCTAAGAGGTTGACTGTCACACTATCTCACCACATTTAGGCCTATTGCATACTTTCACACAGCACATACCGTACCTTCCTCCGTGCTGAGGCATTGGGTTTGCATCCCAAATGTCATCCCTGTGTAGTGCACTACTTTAGACCAGGAACCATGGTAACACTACATAGGGTTCCATTAGGGACGGAGCCACCAGGAACCATGGTAACACTACATAGGGTTCCATTTGGGACGGAGTCACCAAGAGCCATGGTAACACTACATAGGGTTCCATTTGGGACGGAGCCACCAGGAACCATGGTAACACTATATAGGGTTCCATTTGGGACGGAGCCACCAGGAACCATTAGGACCAGTCATCCTCTTATTCTCTTCCCATGGTCTGTCCCTCATCAAGGCAACATCCTGTTTACTTAGACCACATATTCTCTCCCACACAGACAGCACAGCCCCCCCCAGTCTAATCATAGCCTTTGTAGCATTGTTTTCAGGGTACCATGGTAACCAGGAATGAGAGGAAACAGTCATGTACAGGAAATATAAACACCTTTAAACACGTTAAGACCGACTTTATAACCGACAGGATATCCATTCAAGTAGGTCTGAATCATGAGCCACCAGGCTGTGTTATAGGCATTGTTTTGTCTCCCAGAGAGCTAACTGAGGATCATGAACACAACACTGTGACTACCCTGAGGTCCCGAGAGTCGCCTGTCTGACTGGTAGTTTATAGCTCAGCCAATAAGCTGGGATCATCTCTGAGTCACTGGCCGGTGAACACTCAGTGACTGAGAAGACCACGTCCACCTAACCTGCCTTGTACTGCCCTGCCCTGTACTGCCCTGACTTGCCCTGTACTTCCCTGACCTGACCTGCCCTGTACTGCCCTGACCTGACCTGACCTGCCCTGTACTGCCCTGACCTGACCTGCACTGTACTGCCCTGACCTGCCCTAACCTGCCCTGTACTTCCCTGACCTGACCTGCCCTGTACTGCCCTGACCTGCCCTGTACTGCCCTGACCTGACCTGCCCTGTACTGCCCTGCCCTGTACTGCCCTGACCTGACCTTCCCTAACCTGCCCTGTACTGCCCTGACCTGCCCTGCCCTGACCTGTACTGCCCTAACCTGCCATGTACTACCCTAACCTGCCCTGTACTGCCTAGACCTGACCTGACCTGCCCTGCCCTAACCTGCCCTGTACTGTACTGCCCTGACCTGACCTGTACTGCTCTGACCTGCCATGTACTACCCTAACCTGCCATGTACTACCCTAACCTGCCCTGTACTGCCCTAACCTGCCCTGCCATGCCCTAACCTGCCCTGTACTACCCTAACCTGCCCTGCCATGCCCTAACCTGCCCTGTACTACCCTAACCTGCCATGTACTACCCTAACCTGCCATGTACTACCCTAACCTGCCCTGTACTGCCCTAACCTGCCCTGCCATGCCCTAACCTGCCCTGTACTGCCCTAACCTGACCTGTACTGCCCTAACCTGCCCTGTACTACTCTGACCTGCCCTGTACTGCCCTAACCTGCCATGTACTACCCTAACCTGCCCTGTACTGCCCTGACCTGCCCTGTACTGCCATGACCAGACCTGCCCTGTACTGCCCTGCCCTGCCCTGACCTGTCCTGTACTGCCCTGACCTGACCTGCCCTGTACTGCCCTGCCCTGTACTGCCCTGACCTGCCCTGTACTGCCTTGACCTGCCCTGCCCTGTACTGCCCTGACCTGCCCTGTCCTGCCCTGCCCTGTACTGCCCTGTACTGCCCTGACCTGCCCTGTACTGCCTTGACCTGCCCTGCCCTGCCCTGTACTGCCCCGACCTGTCCTGCACTGCCCTAACTTGCCCTGTACTGCCCTGCCCTGTACTGCCCTGACCTGTACTGCCCTGATCTGACATGCCCTGTACTGCCCTGCCCTGTACTGCCCTGACCTGCCCTGTACTGCCCTGCCATGACCTGACCTGCCCTGTACTGCCCTGACCTGCCCTGTACTGCCCTGTACTGCCCTGCCCTGACCTGCCCTGACCTGCCCTGTACGGCCCTGACCTGACCTGCCCTGTACTGCCCTGACCTGCCCTGACCTGCCCTGACATGTACTGTACTGCCCTGTACTGCCCTGCACTGCCCTGACCTGCCCTGACCTGTACTGTACTACCCTAACCTGCCCTGTACTGCCCTAACCTGACCTGTACTGTACTGCCCTAACCTGACCTGTACTGTACTGCCCTAACCTGACCTGTACTACCCTAACCTGCCCTGTACTGCCCTAACCTGCCCTGTACTGCCCTAACCTGACCTGTACTACCCTAACCTGCCCTGTACTGCCCTAACCTGCCCTGCACTAACCTGACCTGTACTACCCTAACTTGACCTGTACTGCCCTGTACTGCCCTAACCTGACCTGTACTGCCCTAACCTGACCTGTACTGCCCTAACCTGACCTGTACTGCCCTAACCTGACCTGTACTGCCCTGCTCTGTAGTGCCCTAACCTGACCTGTACTGCCCTGCTCTAACCTTACCTGTACTGCCCTAACCTGACCTGTACTGCCCTAACCTGACCTGTACTACCCTAACCTGCCCTGTACTGCCCTAACCTGCCCTGTACTGCCCTAACCTGACCTGTACTGTACTGCCCTAACCTGACCTGTACTACCCTAACCTGCCCTGTACTGCCCTAACCTGCCCTGTACTGCCCTAACCTGACCTGTACTGCCCTAACCTGACCTGTACTGCCCTGTACTGCCCTAACCTGCCCTGTACTACCCTAACCTGCCCTGTACTGCCCTAACCTGCTCTGTACTGCCCTAACCTGACCTGTACTGCCCTAACCTGCCCTGTACTACCCTAACCTGCCCTGTACTGCCCTGACCTGCCCTGACCTGCCCTGTACTGCCATGTACTGCCCTGACCTGACCTACCCTGTACTGCCCTGACCTGACCTGCCATGTACTGCCCTGACCTGCCCTGCCCTGACCTGCCCTGACCTGACCTGTACTGTACTACCCTAACCTGCCCTGTACTGCCCTAACCTGCCCTGTACTACCCTAACCTGACCTGTACTGCCCTAACCTGCCCTGTACTGCCCTAACCTGACCTGTACTGCCCTGCTCTGTAGTGCCCTAACCTGACCTGTACTGCCCTGCTCTAACCTTACCTGTACTGCCCTAACCTGACCTGTACTGCCCTAACCTGACCTGTACTGCCCTAACCTGCCCTGTACTGTACTACCCTAACCTGCCCTGTACTGTACTACCCCAACCTACCCTGTACTGCCCTAACCTGCCCTGTACTGTACTGCCCTAACCTGCCCTGTACTGTACTACCCCAACCTACCCTGTACTGCCCTAACCTGCCCTGTACTACCCCAACCTACCCTGTACTGCCCTAACCTGCCCTGTAGTGCCCTAACCTGACCTGTACTGCCCTGCTCTAACCTTACCTGTACTGCCCTAACCTGACCTGTACTGCCCTAACCTGTACTGCCCTAACCTGACCTGTACTGCCCTAACCTGACCTGTACTGTCCTAACCTGCCCTGTACTGCCCTAACCTGCCCTGTACTGCCCTAACCTGCCCTGTACTGCCCTAACCTGCCCTGTACTGCCCTAACCTGCCCTGTACTGTACTACCCCAACCTACCCTGTACTGCCCTAACCTGCCCTGTACTGTACTACCCCAACCTGCCCTGCCCTGTACTACCCCAACCTACCCTGTACTGCCCTAACCTGCCCTGTACTGTACTACCCCAACCTACCCTGTACTGCCCTAACCTGCCCTGTACTGCCCTAACCTGCCCTGTACTGCCCTAACCTGCCCTGTACTGCCCTAACCTGCCCTGTACTACCCCAACCTGCCCTGCCCTGTACTACTCTAACCTGACCTGTACTGCCCTAACCTGCCCTGTACTGCCCTAACCTGCCCTGTACTGCCCTAACCTGCCCTGTACTGCCCTAACCTGACCTGTACCGTCCTAACCTGACCTGTACTGCCCTAACCTGACCTGTACTGTCCTAACCTGCCCTGTACTGTCCTAACCTGCCCTGTACTGTCCTAACCTGCCCTGTACTGTCCTAACCTGCCCTGTACTGTCCTAACCTGCCCTGTACTGCACCGCCCACAACCGCAGGGCTCTCCAGAGGGTAGTGAGGTCTGCCCAATGCATCACCGGGGACAAACTACCTGCCCTCCAGGACACCTACAGGAAGGCCAAAAAGATCATCAAGGACAACAACCACCCGAGCCACTGCCTGTTCACCCTGCTATCATCCAGAAGGCGGGGTCAGTACAGGTGCATCAAAGCAGGGACCGAGAGACTGAAAAACAGCTTCTATCTCAAGGCCATCACTAACAGAGTGGCTGCTGCCTACATAGGACTTGAAATCATTGGCCACTTTAATAAATGGATCACTAGCCACTTTAATCATGTTTACATATCTTGCATTACTCATCTCATATGTATATACTGTATTCTATACTATCCTACTGTATCTTAGTCTATGCATTACTCATCTCATATGTATATACTGTATTCTATACTATCCTACTGTATCTTAGTCTATGCATTACTCATCTCATATGTATATACTGTATTCTATACTATCCTACTGTATCTTAGTCTATGCATTACTCATCTCATATGTATATAGTGTATTCTATACTATTCTACTGTATCTTAGTCTATGCAATACTCATCTCATATGTATATACTGTATTCTATACTATCCTACTGTATCTTAGTCTATGCATTACTCATCTCATATGTATATACTGTATTCTATACTATCCTACTGTATCTTAGTCTATGCCACTCTGAAATTACTCATCCATATGTAAAATATTCCTAATTCCATTCCTTTTGTGTGATTTGTGTGTATGTTGTTGAAATTGTTAGACATTACTTGTTAGATATTACTGCACTGTCGGAGCTAGAAACACACGCATATTGCTACACTTGCAATAACATCTGCTAAACATGTGACCAATAACATCTGCTGACCATGTGACCAATAACATCTGCTGACCATGTGACCAATAACATCTGCTAAACATGTGAACAATAACATCTGCTGACCATGTGACCAATAACATCTGCTGACCATGTGACCAATAACATCTGCTAACCATGTGACCAATAACATCTGCTGACCATGTGACCAATAACATCAACTAACCACTTGACCAATAACATCTACTAACCATGCGACCAATAACACCTGCTAGCCATGTGACCAATAACATCTGCTGACCATGTGACCAATAACATCTGCTGACCATGTGACCAATAACATCTGCTGACCATGTGACCAATAACATCTTCTAACCATGTGACCAATAACATCTGCTAGCCATGTGACCAATAACATCTGCTGACCATGTGACCAATAACATCTGCTGACCATGTGACCAATAACATCTTCTAACCATGTGACCAATAACATCTGCTAACCATGTGACCAATAACATCTGCTGACCATGTGACCAATAACATCTGCTGACCATGTGACCAATAACATCTGCTAACCGTGTGACCAATAACATCTGCTGACCATGTGACCAATAACATTTTATTTAATTTGACCTATATATTAGTAGGTGACATGTTAGTTATCTGAGCCGTCCTCCTCTCAGCAGCCACCATGTTAGTCATTTAGCAGACGCTCTTTTCCAGAGCGACTTACAGGAGCAAATTAGGTGAGAAGGGAGGTAAAGGCAAAAAAGGCCATGGTGGCAAAGTAAATACAATATAGCAAGTAAAACACTGGAATGGTAGTTTTGCAATGGAAGAATGTGCAAAGTAGAAATAAAAATAATGGGGTGCAAAGGAGCAAAATAAATAAATAAATTAAATACAGTTGGGAAAGAGGTAGTTGTTTGGGCTAAATTATAGGTGGGCTATGTACAGGTGCAGTAATCTGTAAGATGCTCTGACAGTTGGTGCTTAAAGCTAGTGAGGGAGATAAGTGTTTCCAATTTAAGAGATTTTTGTAGTTCGTTCCAGTCATTGGCAGCAGAGAACTGGAAGGAGAGGCGGCCAAAGAAAGAATTGGTTTTGGGGGTGACTAGAGAGATATACCTGCTGGAGCGTGTGCTACAGGTGGGAGATGCTATGGTGACCAGCGAGCTGAGATAAGGGGGGACTTTACCTAGCAGGGTCTTGTAGATGACATGGAGCCAGTGGGTTTGGCGACGAGTATGAAGCGAGGGCCAGCCAACGAGAGCGTACAGGTCGCAATGGTGGGTAGTATATGGGGCTTTGGTGACAAAACGGATAGCACAGTGATAGACTGCATCCAATTTGTTGAGTAGGGTATTGGAGGCTATTTTGTAAATGACATCGCCAAAGTCGAGGATTGGTAGGATGGTCAATTTTACAAGGGTATGTTTGGCAGCATGAGTGAAGGATGCTTTGTTGCGAAATAGGAAGCCAATTCTAGATTTAACTTTGGATTGGAGATGTTTGATATGGGTCTGGAAGGAGAGTTTACAGTCTAACCAGACACCTAAGTATTTGTAGTTGTCCACGTATTCTAAGTCAGAGCCGTCCAGAGTAGTGATGTTGGACAGGCGGGTAGGTGCAGGTAGCGATCGGTTGAAGAGCATGCATTTAGTTTTACTTGTATTTAAGAGCAATTGGAGGCCACGGAAGGAGAGTTGTATGGCATTGAAGCTTGCCTGGAGGGTTGTTAACACAGTGTCCAAAGAAGGGCCGGAAGTATACAGAATGGTGTCGTCTGCGTGAGAGGTGGATCAGAGACTCACCAGCAGCAAGAGCGACCTCATTGATGTATACAGAGAAGAGAGTCGGTCCAAGAATTGAACCCTGTGGCACCCCCATAGAGACTGCCAGAGGTCCGGACAGCAGACCCTCCGATTTGACACACTGAACTCTATCAGAGAAGTAGTTGGTGAACCAGGCGAGGCAATCATTTGAGAAACCAAGGCTGTCGAGTCTGCCGATGAGGATGTGGTGGTTGACAGAGTCGAAAGCCTTGGCCAGATCAATGAATACGGCTGCACAGTAATGTTTCTTATCGATGGCGGTTAAGATATCGTTTAGGACCTTGAGCGTGGCTGAGGTGCACCCATGACCAGCTCTGAAACCAGATTGCATAGCAGAGAAGGTATGGTGAGATTCGAAATGGTCGGTAATCTGTTTGTTGACTTGGCTTTTGAAGACCTTAGAAAGGCATGGTAGGATAGATATAGGTCTGTAGCAGTTTGGGTCAAGAGTGTCCCCCCCTTTGAAGAGGGGGATGACCGCAGCTGCTTTCCAATCTTTGGGAATCTCAGATGACACGAAAGAGAGGTTGAACAGGCTAGTAATAGGGGTGGCAACAATTTCGGCAGATAATTTTAGAAAGAAAGGGTCCAGATTGTCTAGCCCGGCTGATTTGTAGGGGTCCAGATTTTTCAGCTCTTTCAGAACTTCAGCTGAATGGATTTGGGAGAAGGAGAAATGAGGAAGGCTTGGGCGAGTTGCTGTTGGGGGTGCAGTGCTGTTGACCGGGGTAGGAGTTTCCAGGTGGAAAGCATGGCCAGCCGTAGAAAAATGCTTATTGAAATTCTCAATTATGGTGGATTTATCAGTGGTGACAGTGTTTCCTATCTTCAGTGCAGTGGGCAGCTGGGAGGAGGTGTTCTTATTCTCCATGGACTTTACAGTGTCCCAGAACTTTTTAGAGTTAAATCAAATCAAATGTTATTTGTCACATACACATGGTTAGCAGATGTTAATGCGAGTGTAGCGAAATGCTTGTGCTTCTAGTTCCGACAATGCAGTGATAACCAACAAGTAATCTAACTAACAATTCCAAAACTACTGTCTTATACACAGTGTAAGGGGATAAGGAATATGTACATAAGGATATATGAATGAGTGATGGTACAGAGCAGCATACAGTAGATGGTATCGAGTACAGTATATACATATGAGATGAGTATGTAGACAAAGTAAACAAAGTGGCATAGTTAAAGTGGCTAGTGACATAAGAATGCAGTCGATGATCTAGAGTACAGTATATACATATGCATATGAGATGAATAATGTAGGGTAAGTAACATTATATAAGGTAGCATTGTTTAAAGTGGCTAGTGATATATTTACATCATTTCCCATCAATTCCCATTATTAAAGTGGCTGGAGTTGGGTCAGTGTCAATGACAGTGTGTTGGCAGCAGCCACTCAATGTTAGTGATTGCTGTTTAACAGTCTGATGGCCTTGAGATAGAAGCTGTTTTTCAGTCTCTCGGTCCCAGCTTTGATGCACCTGTACTGACCTCGCCTTCTGGATGATAGCGGGGTGAACAGGCAGTGGTTCGGGTGGTTGATGTCCTTGATGATCTTTATGGCCTTCCTGTAACATCGGGTGGTGTAGGTGTCCTGGAGGGCAGGTAGTTTGCCCCCGGTGATGCGTTGTGCAGACCTCACTACCCTCTGGAGAGCCTTACGGTTGAGGGCGGAGCAGTTGCCGTACCAGGCGGTGATACAGCCCGCCAGGATGCTCTCGATTGTGCATCTGTAGAAGTTTGTGAGTGCTTTTGGTGACAAGCCGAATTTCTTCAGCCTCCTGAGGTTGAAGAGGCGCTGCTGCGCCTTCTTCACGACGCTGTCAGTGTGAGTGGACCAATTCAGTTTGTCTGTGATGTGTATGCCGAGGAACTTAAAACTTGCTACCCTCTCCACTACTGATCCATCGATGTGGATAGGGGGTGTTCCCTCTGCTGTTTCCTGAAGTCCACAATCATCTCCTTAGTTTTGTTGACGTTGAGTGTGAGGTTATTTTCCTGACACCACACTCCGAGGGCCCTCACCTCCTCCCTGTAGGCCGTCTCGTCGTTGTTGGTAATCAAGCCTACCACTGTTGTGTCGTCCGCAAACTTGATGATTGAGTTGGAGGCGTGCATGGCCACGCAGTCGTGGGTGAACAGGGAGTACAGGAGAGGGCTCAGAACGCACCCTTGTGGGGCCCCCGTGTTGAGGATCAGCGGGGAGGAGATGTTGTTGCCTACCCTCACCACCTGTGGGCGGCCCGTCAGGAAGTCCAGTACCCAGTTGCACAGGGCGGGGTCGAGACCCAGGGTCTCGAGCTTGATGACGAGCTTGGAGGGTACTATGGTATTGAATGCCGAGCTGTAGTCGATGAACAGCATTCTCACATAGGTATTCCTCTTGTCCAGGTGGGTTAGGGAAGTGTGCAGTGTGGTTGAGATTGCATCGTCTGTGGACCTATTTGGGCGGTAAGCAAATTGGAGTGGGTCTAGGGTGTCAGGTAGGGTGGAGGTGATATGGTCCTTGACTAGTCTTTCAAAGCACTTCATGATGACGGAAGTGAGTGCTACGGGGCGGTAGTCGTTTAGCTCAGTTACCTTAGCTTTCTTGGGAACAGGAACAATGGTGGCCCTCTTGAAGCATGTGGGAACAGCAGACTGGTATAGGGATTGATTGAATATGTCCGTAAACACACCGGCCAGCTGGTCTGCGCATGCTCTGAGGGCGCGGCTGGGGATGCCGTCTGGGCCTGCAGCCTTGCGAGGGTTAACACGTTTAAATGTCTTACTCACCTCGGCTGCAGTGAAGGAGAGACCGCATGTTTTCGTTGCAGGCCGTGTCAGTGGCACTGTATTGTCCTCAAAGCGGGCAAAAAAGTGATTTAGTCTGCCTGGGAGCAAAACATCCTGGTCCGTGACTGGGCTGGGTTTCTTCTTGTAGTCCGTTATTGACTGTAGACCCTGCCACATGCCTCTTGTGTCTGAGCCATTGAATTGAGATTCCACTTTGTCTCTGTACTGACGCTTAGCTTGTTTAATAGCCTTGCGGAGGGAATAGCTGCATTGTTTATATTCGGACATATTACCAGACACCTTGCCCTGATTAAAAGCAGTGGTTCGCGCTTTCAGTTTCACGCGAATGCTGCCATCAATCCACGGTTTCTGGTTTGGGAATGTTTTTTAGTGTTGCAGGAAGCAAATTTCTGCTTGAAAAAGCTAGCCTTGGCTTTTCTAACTGCCTGTGTATAACGGTTTCTAGCTTCCCTGAACAGCTGCATATCACGGGGGCTGTTCGATGCTAATGCAGAACGCCATAGGATGTTTTTGTGTTGGTTAAGGGCAGTCAGGTCTGGGGAGAACCAAGGGCTATATCTGTTCCTGGTTCTAATTTTCTTGAATGGGGCATGTTTATTTAAGACTGTTAGGAAGGCATTTTTAAAAAATAACCTCTACTGACGGGATGAGATCAATATCCTTCCAGGACACCCCGGCCAGGTCGATTAGAAAGGCCTGCTCGCTGAAGTGTTTCAGGGAGCGTTTTACAGTGATGAGTGGAGGTCGTTTGACCGCTGACCCATTACGGATGCAGGCAATGAGGCAGTGATCGCTGAGATCTTGGTTGAAGACAGCAGAGGTGTATTTAGAGGGGAAGTTGGTTAGGATGATATCTATGAGGGTGCCCATGTTTAAGGCTTTGGGGGGGTACCTGGTAGGTTCATTGATAATTTGTGTGAGATTGAGGGCATCAAGTTTAGATTGTAGGATGGCTGGGGTGTTAAGCATGTTCCAGTTTAGGTCGCCTAGCAGCACGAGCTCTGAAGATAGATGGGGGGCAATCAGTTCACATATGGTGTCCAGAGCACAGCTGGGGGCAGAGGGTGGTCTATAGCAGGCGGCAATGGTGAGAGACTTGTTTTTAGAGAGGTGGATTTTTAAAAGTAGAAGTTCAAATTGTTTGGGTACAGACCTGGATAGTAGGACAGAACTCTGCAGGCTATCTTTGCAGTAGATTGCAACACCGCCCGCTTTGGCAGTTCTATCTTGTCTGAAAATGTTGTAGTTTGGAATTAAAATGTCTGAATTTTTGGTGGTCTTCCTAAGCCAGGATTCAGACACAGCTAGAACATCCGGGTTGGCAGAGTGTGCTAAAGCAGTGAAAAGAACAAACTTAGGGAGGAGGCTTCTAATGTTAACATGCATGAAAACCAAGGCTATTACGGTTACAGAAGTCATCAAAAGAGAGCGCCTGGGGAATAGGAGTGGAGCTAGGCACTGCAGGGCCTGGATTCACCTCTACATCGCCAGAGGAACATAGGAGGAGAAGAATAAGGGTACGGCTAAAAGCAATAAGAATTGGTCGTCTAGAACGTCTGGAACAGAGAGTAAAAGGAGGTTTCTGGGGGCGATAAAATAGCATCAAGGTATAATGTACAGACAAAGGTATGGTAGGATGTGAATACAGTGGAGGTAAACCTAGGTATTGAGTGATGAAGAGAGATATATTGTCTCTAGAAACATCATTGAAACCAGGAGATGTCATTGGATGTGTGGGTGGTGGAACTAATAAGTTGGATAAGGTATAGTGAGCAGGACTAGAGGCTCTACAGTGAAATAAGCCAATAAACACTAACCAGAACAGCAATGGACAAGACATATTGACATTAAGGAGAGGCATCCTTAGTCGAGTGATCAAAAGGGTCCAGGGAGTGGTGAGGTTGGTTTGGGGGTCACGGCGATTTAGACAGCTAGCCAGGACATCGGTAGCAAGCTAGCATAGGATGGAGGTCTGTTGTTAGCCACCTCTTGCATTCTGTCAGTAGATTAGTGGAGTTCCGTGTTGTAGAGGGGATTAGTCCAAATCACACAACAACAACAAAATAAAAACAATAGATATAGTTATAGAGGCCCAAGAAGAAACATAATAATAATAAAAATAAATAAATTGTCCGATTGTCTATTCTGAGAGCAGCCGGTAAGACAGCTAACGGTTAGCAGGCCGCAGATGGGCATTCAGGTAACGTCGCGACGGAGGAGCCAGCCGGATCTCCTTCGGGTAGATAACGTCGGCAGTCCAGTTGTGAAGGCCCGGTGGGGCTCCGCGTAGGCAGTAAAACGGGTCCGGATAGGTGACTGCACCTGGGTTCATGATGTTAGCATAGCACTCCTCTGTAGTACCACTGGGTTCATGATGTAAGCATAGCACTCCTCTGTAGTACCACTGGGTTCATGATGTTAGCATAGCACTCCTCTGTAGAACCACTGTGTTCATGATGTTAGCATAGCACTCCTTTGTAGTACCACTGGGTTCATGATGTTAGCATAGCACTCCTCTGGAGTACCACTGGGTTCATGATGTTAGCATAGCACTCCTCTGTAGAACCACTGGGTTCATGATGTTAGCATAGCACTCCTCTGTAATATCACTGGATTCATGATGTTAGCATAGCACTCCTCTGTAGTATCACTGGGTTCATGATGTTAGCATAGCACTCCTTTGTAGTACCACTGGGTTCATGATGTTAGCATAGCACTCCTCTGTAGTACCACTGGGTTCATGATGTTAGCATAGCACTCCTCTGTAGTACCACTGGGTTCATGATGTTAGCATAGCACTCCTCTGTAGTACCACTGGGTTCATGATGTTAGCATAGCACTCCTCTGTAGTACCACTGGGTTAATGATGTTAGCATAGCACTCCTCTGTAGAACCACTGGGTTCATGATGTTAGCATAGCACTCCTCTGTAGTACCACTGGGTTCATGATGTTAGCATAGCACTCCTCACTGGGTTCATGATGTTAGCATAGCTCCTCTGTAGTCCTCTGTAGTACTCCTCTGTAGTACCACTGGGTTCATGATGTTAGCATAGCACTCCTCTGTAGTACCACTGGGTTCATGATGTTAGCATAGTACTCCTCTGTAGTACCACTGGGTTAATGATGTTAGCATAGCACTCCTCTGTAGTACCACTGGGTTCATGATGTTAGCATAGCACTCCTCTGTAGTACCACTGGGTTCATGATGTTAGCATAGCACTCCTCTGTAGTATCACTGGGTTCATGATGTTAGCATAGCACTCCTCTGTAGTATCACTGGGTTCATGATGTTAGCATAGCACTCCTCTGTAGTATCACTGGGTTCATGATGTTAGCATAGCACTCCTCTGTAGTACCACTGGGTTCATGATGTTAGCATAGCACTCTGTAGTATCACCTCTGTAGTACTCCACTGGGTTCATGATGTTAGCATAGCACTCCTCTGTAGTATCACTGGGTTCATGATGTTAGCATAGCACTCCTCTGTAGTATCACTGGGTTCATGATGTTAGCATAGCACTCCTCTGTAGAACCACTGGGTTCATGATGTTAGCATAGCACTCCTCTGTAGTACCACTGGGTTCATGATGTTAGCATAGCACTCCTCTGTGGAACCACTGGGTTCATGATGTTAGCATAGCACTCCTCTGTAGTATCACTGGGTTCATGATGTTAGCATAGCACTCCTCTGTAGTACCACTGGGTTCATGATGTTAGCATAGCACTGTGAAGCATGGAGGAGGAGGTGTTATGGTGTGTGGTTCCCACCGTGAAGCATGGAGGAGGAGGTGTTATGGTGTGTGGTTCCCACTGTGAAGCATGGAGGTGGTGGTGTTATGGTGTGTGGTTCCCACTGTGAAGCATGGAGGTGGTGGTGTTATGGTGTGTGGTTCCCACTGTGAAGCATGGAGGTGGTGGTGTGATGGTGTGGGGTTCCCACTGTGAAGCATGGAGGAGGCGGTGTTATGGTGTGTGGTTCCCACCGTGAAGCATGGAGGAGGAGGTGTTATGGTGTGGGGGTGCTTTGCTGGTGACACTGTCTGTGATTTATTTAGAATTCAAGGCACACTTAACCAGCATGGCTACCACAGCATTCTGCAGTAATATCCCATCCCATCTGGTTTGCGCTTAGTGGGACTATCTGTCACGGTCGCGTGGAAAGACGGACCAAGGCGCAGCGTGATTGGAGTTACACATATTTATTTAAGGTGAAACTTCTAAACAAAACAATAAACAAACACCGACCGTGAACAAACGTAGTGCAACATGCACTCACTCAGAACAATATCCCACAAAGCAGCTGGGAGAAAGGGCTTCCTAAATATGATCCCCAACTAGAGGCAACGATTACCAGCTGCCTCTAATTGGGAATCATACTACCCAGCCACATAGAAAATCAATGACTAGAACACCCCCCTAGTCACGGCTCTCTATAGTCAGGGCGTGACACTATCATTTTGTTTTTCAACAGGGCAATGACCCAACACGCCTCCAGTCTGTGTCAGGGCTATTTGACCAAGAAGGAGAGTGATGGAGTGGTGCATCAGATGACATGGCCTCCACAATCATCTGACCCCAATTGAGATGGTTTGGGATGAGTTGGACCGTAGAGTGAAGGAAATGCAGCCAACAAGTGCTCAGCATATGTGGGAACTCCTTCACGATGGTGTGAAAAACATTCCAGGTGAAGCTGGTTGAGAGAATGTCAAGAGTGTGCAAAGCTGTCAACAAGGCAAAGGGTGGCTACTTGGAAGAATCTCAAATCTCAAATATATTTTGATTTGTTTAACACTTTTTTGGTTACTAAATGATTCCATGTGTTGTTTCATAGCTTTGATGTCTTCACTATTATTCTACAATGTAGAAAATAGTAAAAATAAAGAAAAACCCTTGAATGAGTAGGTGTGTCCAAACTTTTGACTGCTCTTGTACCTCTTAGGTCGCAGGATGAGGCTTGGGCAGGTGTAATAGTGGGGGTTGGCCCGGTTGCTCTGGTCACAGCCTGGGCATATGTCCTGCTGTCATGTTGAGGGCCTTGATGCAGGGGCTGGGGGCATGGGGTGGGCAGAAGGGGCATACGTCTGATATGGGGGGCCTATATAGGGTAAGGGTTTTCTTGGGGTGGTCTTAGCTGGTTGGGGTGTGGCTGGTGATCAAATTCAAATCAAATGTATTTATAAAGCCCTTCTTACATCAGCTGATGTCACAAGGTGCTGTACAGAAACCCAGCCTAAAACCCCAAACAGCAAGCAATGCAGGTGTAGAAGCACGGTGGCTAGGAAAAACTCCCTAGAAAGGCCAGAACCTAGGAAGAAACCTAGAGAGGAACCAGGCTATGTGGGGTGGCCAGTCCTCTTCTGGCTGTGCCGGGTGGAGATTTATAACAGAACATGGCCAAGATGTTCAAATGTTCATAGATTACCAGCAGGGTCAAATAATAATAATCACAGTGGTTGTAGAGGGTGCAACAGGTCAGCACCTCAGGAGTAAATGTCAGCTGGCTTTTCATAGCCGATCATTCAAAGTATCTCTGCCGCTCCTGCTGTCTCTAGAGAGTTGAAAACAGCTGAAATTGGAGCAGCACTACGGCTAGGTGGACTGGGGACAGCAAGGAGTCATCAGGCCAGGTAGTCCTGAGGCATGGTCCCAGGGTCCTCCAGGAGGAGAGAGAGAATGAGAGAGAGCATACTTAAATTTAATCAGGACACCAGATAAGACAGGGGAAATACTCCAGATATAACAGACACCCGTAGTATGGTGGCAGCATGAAAGTCTTTGACTGATGGCTCTCTGACTGCTTGAGAGTTCTTTATACTTCAGTGATACATCGCCATCTAGTGTTCAATAGGACAAACTACAGTTGTAATTCTTCTGGGGAAGATCACGTCCTGTCCTGGAGGGTAGAAACACATCTGTTTTTTTGTTTCTACCTAGTGTCCCACCTGGTCTCCAGGTTAAAGTCCCTGATTAGAAGGAGAGGATGGAAATCGAAAGTGTTTTGGCACCTCAGGACCGACATTGAACAGCCCTGTTCTGTGGTCTCCACCGGGTTGCAAAATTCTGGGAACGTTCAATAAATTTCCTGGTTTTCCAGAAATCCTTATTCTCTCCTTATTCCAGAAAACCTCCAACCAGGATTTCAGAAAAAAAAACTGGGAATTTATGGAAGAAACCCAGAATTGTACGACCCTAAGTCTACAACACTCATGGGTTTATTATACAGATAGTAGTAGGCCTAATTGTGAAGGGAGACCTTCGTGGTGTGCCTGCCATCTCCGTTCAGATGGGAGGAGTATGAGGGAGCGGATGTATGAATGTTTCTGTTGATCTTTTATTATACTGGAAAGTGTCATTAATCATACTTCATCAATTTACAGTTATATGCTTTCATCACTACGCCCTGACCCGGTATTCTTCAGTAGTTGATTGAATGAGAGTAATTGATATCATTTTGTTGTATTATCATTTTGTTCCCTCAATCTCTGATCACAGGTGATGAACTGTACCTGTAACTGAGGGGTGGAGCTTCAGGTCTTCTGGGTTTCAGGTGATGAGCTGTACCTGTAACTGAGGGGTGGAGCTTCAGGTCTCCTGGGTTTCACAGGTGATGAGCTGTACCTGTAACTGAGGGGTGGAGCTTCAGGTCTCCTGGGTTTCACAGGTGATGAACTGTACCTATAACTGAGGGGTGGAGCTTCAGGTCTTCTGGGTTTCTGGGAGGAGCTGTACCTGTAACCGAGGGGTGGAGCTTCAGGTCTCCTGGGTTTCACAGGTGATGAACTGTACCTGTAACTGAGGGGTGGAGCTTCAGGTCTTCTGGGTTAAACAGGTGATGAGCTGTACCTGTAACTGAGGGGTGGAGCTTCAGGTCTTCTGGGTTTCACAGGTGATGAGCTGTACCTGTAACTGAGGGGTGGAGCTTCAGGTCTCCTGGGTTTCTGGGAGGAGCTGTACCTGTAACTGAGGGGTGGAGCTTCAGGTCTTCTGGGTTTCACAGGTGATGAACTGTACCTGTAACTGAGGGGTGGAGCTTCAGGTCTTCTGGGTTTCTGGGAGGAGCTGTACCTGTAACCGAGGGGTGGAGCTTCAGGTCTCCTGGGTTTCACAGGTGATGAACTGTACCTGTAACTGAGGGGTGGAGCTTCAGGTCTTCTGGGTTAAACAGGTGATGAGCTGTACCTGTAACTGAGGGGTGGAGCTTCAGGTCTCCTGGGTTTCTGGGAGGAGCTGTACCTGTAACTGAGGGGTGGAGCTTCAGGTCTTCTGGGTTTCACAGGTGATGAACTGTACCTGTAACTGAGGGGTGGAGCTTCAGGTCTCCTGGGTTTCACAGGTGATGAACTGTACCTGTAACTGAGGGGTGGAGCTTCAGGTCTTCTGGGTTTCACAGGTGATGAGCTGTACCTGTAACTGAGGGGTGGAGCTTCAGGTCTCCTGGGTTTCTGGGAGGAGCTGTACCTGTAACTGAGGGGTGGAGCTTCAGGTCTCCTGGGTTTCACAGGTGATGAACTGTACCTGTAACTGAGGGGTGGAGCTTCAGTTCTTCTGGGTTTCTGGGAGGAGCTGTACCTGTAACTGAGGGGTGGAGCTTCAGGTCTCCTGGGTTTCACAGGTGATGAGCTGTACCTGTAACTGAGGGGTGGAGCTTCAGGTCTCCTGGGTTTCTGGGAGGAGCTGTACCTGTAACTGAGGGGTGGAGCTTCAGGTCTCCTGGGTTTCTGGGAGGAGCTGTACCTGTAACCGAGGGGTGGAGCTTCAGGTCTCCTGGGTTTCTGGGAGGAGTCCTCCTTATTGCCACCCGTTCTATGATTTCTTAGCTATTTCCAGCCTGAGGACCATATAAGAACCTATATTAAATCTCCCTTTACTTTAGCCATGATACAATGTGGTTCTGAGATTCATGCAATTACAGTCCAGGCACCGGTCTGCCTGTGGCACCAAATCTATCAATTGACTTGTTATTTCATGAAAACTAGAGACCTCTATCTAAAAGCTGCAATATGTCACTTTTTGGGGCGACCCCGCCCAAATTCACATAGAAATGTGTGTTGTAGATCTGTCCTTCTCATTGAAAGCAAGTCTAAGAAGCGGTAGATATGTTCTATGTTTGCTATTTCTATTGCTCCCCGTTCTTCATTTTTGGGTCTTTTGTACACCAGCTTCAAACTGTTGAAAATACAAAATGTTTGGTTTTGGAAAAGATATTTCACAGTGGTTTAGATGGTACGATGATTCTCTACACTATACTACACTATACACTATACTACCTATACTACCTATACTACACTATACTACCTATACTACACTATACTACACTATACTACCTATACTACCTTATACTACACCTTATACTACCTATACTACCTTATACTACACTATACTACCTATACTACCTTATACTACCTTATACTACCTATACTACACTATACTACCTATACTACCTATACTACCTATACTACCTATACTACTATACTACCTTATACTACATACTACCTATACTACACTATACTACCTATACTTATACTACACTATACTACCTATACTACCTATACTACACTATACTACCTATACTACATTATACTACCTATACTACCTATACTACCTACCTTATACTACCTATACTACCTATACTACACTATACTACCTTATACTACCTTATACTACCTATACTACCTATACTACCTATACTTTGATTCTCTACACTATACTACCTTATACTACCTTATACTACACTCTACTACACTATTACCCACCTTTATACCTTATACTACTACCTTATACTACACCTATACTACCTATACTACACTATACTACCTATACTACCTATACTACCTATACTACCTTATACTACCTATACTACACTATACTACCTATACTACCTATACTACCTACTACCTTATACTACTATACTACCTATACTACCTATACTACTATACTACCTATACTACCTTATATACTACTATACTACCTTATACTACCTATACTACCTTATACTACCTATACTACCTTATACTACCTATACTACACTATACTACACTATACTACCTATACTACCTATACTACCTATACTACCTATACTACACTATACTACCTATACTACCTATACTACCTATACTACCTATACTACCTATACTACCTATACTACCTATACTATACTATACTACCTATACTACCTATACTATGATTCTCTACACTATACTTGCTTGTTTTGTCACAAACTGACAATTAGGTCGAACGATTACAAATTTAGCAACCAGGAAATAGTGGTTTTCAACATGGTGCATCTTTAACTAATTCACATCTTTAAAACAGACATGTAAATACAATCAGGATGAGGCCTCGTATCTGCAAAAAAAAAAAGTCAGGCCTTTTGTGCATGTGTTTCCTCAAGCCTAAGAAAAGTCCTTTCATACAAGCCTCATTCCAAAAGCATACAAACCCAGAACAAAAAAAGCATGTTGACCTGGTGCCATAGTCTCTCCGGGCCATAATACTGTTCCTGAACAGCCTGCTTTGTTCACAGGCCATGTTAACCACAATAGTGATGGTTACCTTTTACCCTGATTCTCATTTTACACAAGAGTCTGTCCTGTTAGCCGTGACTGCGTCAGATGTGAGTTCGAGTCACTGTGTTAGAGTTAGGGAGAATAGGAACAGCTACAATCTCTCAAACGTAGTAAAGTTAGGTCTGCTATAGAGGCATGCTATAGGCCTGCTATAGAGGCATGCTATAGGCCTGCTAGGCCTGCTAGAGGCATGCTATAGGCCTGCTATAGAGGCATGCTATAGGCCTGCTATAGAGGCATGCTATAGGCCTGCTATAGAGGCATGCTATAGGTCTGCTATAGAGGCATGCTATAGGTCTGCTATAGAGGCATGCTATAGGCCTGCTATAGAGGCATGCTATAGGTCTGCTATAGAGGCATGCTATAGGCCTGCTATAGAGGCATGCTATAGGTCTGCTATAGGCCTGCTATAGGCATGCTATAGGTCTGCTATAGGCCTGCTATAGGCCTGCTATAGGCCTGCTATAGAGGCATGCTATAGGCCTGCTATAGAGGCATGCTATAGGCCTGCTATAGAGGCATGCTATAGGCCTGCTATAGAGGCATGCTATAGGCCTGCTATAGAGGCATGCTATAGGCCTGCTATAGAGGCATGCTATAGGCCTGCTATAGAGGCATGCTATAGGTCTGCTATAGAGGCATGCTATAGGTCTGCTATAGAGGCATGCTATAGGCCTGCTATAGAGGTGCTATGCTATAGAGGCATGCTATAGGTCTGCTATAGGCCTGCTATAGAGAGGCATGCTATAGGCCTGCTATAGCATGCTATAGGGCATGCATGCTATAGGTCTGCTATAGAGGCATGCTATAGGCCTGCTATAGAGGCATGCTATAGGCCTGCTATAGGCAGGCATGCTATAGGCCTGCTATAGAGGCATGCTATAGGTCTGCTATAGAGGCATGCTATAGGCCTGCTATAGAGGCATGCTATAGGCCTGCTATAGAGGCATGCTATAGGCCTGCTATAGAGGCATGCTATATGCTATAGAGGCATGCTATAGGCTATAGAGGCATGCTATAGGCCTGCTATAGAGGCATGCTATAGCTAGGCATGCTATAGGTCTGCTATAGAGGCATGCTATAGGCCTGCTATAGAGGCATGCTATAGGCCTGCTATAGAGGCATGCTAGGTCTGCTATAGGCCTGCTATAGAGGCATGCTATAGGCCTGCTATAGAGGCATGCTATAGGTCTGCTATAGAGGCATGCTATAGGTCTGCTATAGAGGCATGCTATAGAGGCAGGTCTGCTATAGAGGCATGCTATAGGTCTGCTATAGAGGCATGCTATAGGCCTGCTATAGAGGCATGCTATAGGTCTGCTATAGAGGCATGCTATAGGTCTGCTATAGAGGCATGCTATAGGTCTGCTATAGAGGCATGCTATAGGCCTGCTATAGAGGCATGCTATAGGCCTGCTATAGAGGCATGCTATAGGTCTGCTATAGAGGCATGCTATAGGTCTGCTATAGAGGCATGCTATAGGCTATAGAGGCATGCTATAGGTCTGCTATAGAGGCATGCTATAGGTCTGCTATAGAGGCATGCTATAGGTCTGCTATAGAGGCATGCTATAGGTCTGCTATAGAGGCATGCTATAGGCCTGCTATAGAGGCATGCTATAGGTCTGCTATAGAGGCATGCTATAGGTCTGCTATAGAGGCATGCTATAGGCCTGCTATAGAGGCATGCTATAGGCCTGCTATAGAGGCATGCTATAGGCCTGCTATAGAGGCATGCTATAGGCCTGCTATAGAGGCATGCTATAGGTCTGCTATAGAGGCATGCTATAGAGGCATGCTATAGGTCTGCTATAGAGGCATGCTATAGGCCTGCTATAGAGGCATGCTATAGGCCTGCTATAGAGGCATGCTATAGGTCTGCTATAGAGGCATGCTATAGGCCTGCTATAGAGGCATGCTATAGGTCTGCTATAGAGGCATGCTATAGGTCTGCTATAGAGGCATGCTATAGGTCTGCTATAGGCCTGCTATAGAGGCATGCTATAGGTCTGCTATAGAGGCATGCTATAGGCCTGCTATAGAGGCATGCTATAGGTCTGCTATAGAGGCATGCTATAGGTCTGCTATAGAGGCATGCTATAGGCCTGCTATAGAGGCATGCTATAGGCCTGCTATAGAGGCATGCTATAGGCCTGCTATAGAGGCATGCTATAGGTCTGCTATAGAGGCATGCTATAGGTCTGCTATAGAGGCATGCTATAGGCCTGCTATAGAGGCATGCTATAGGCTATAGAGGCATGCTATAGGTCTGCTATAGAGGCATGCTATAGGTCTGCTATAGAGGCATGCTATAGGCCTGCTATAGAGGCATGCTATAGGTCTGCTATAGAGGCATGCTATAGAGGCATGCTATAGAGGCATGCTATAGGTCTGCTATAGAGGCATGCTATAGAGGCATGCTATAGAGGCATGCTAGGCTATAGAGGCATGCTATAGAGGCATGCTATAGGTCTGCTATAGGCCTGCTATAGAGGTCTGCTAGAGGCTGCTAGAGGCCTGCTATAGGTCTGCTATAGAGGCATGCATGCTATAGGTCTGCTATAGAGGCATGCTATAGGCCTGCTATAGAGGCATGCTATAGGCCTGCTATAGAGGCATGCATGCTAGAGGCCTGCTATAGAGGCATGCTATAGGTCTGCTATAGAGGCATGCTATAGGCCTGCTATAGAGGGCATGCTATAGGCATGTAGGCCTGCTATAGAGGCATGCTATAGGTCTGCTATAGAGGCATGCTATAGGTCTGCTATAGAGGCATGCTATAGGCCTGCTATAGAGGCATGCTAGAGGCATGCTATAGAGGCATGCTATAGGTCTGCTATAGAGGCATGCTATAGGCTATAGAGGCATGCTATAGGTCTGCTATAGAGGCATGCTATAGGTCTGCTATAGAGGCATGCTATAGGTCTGCTATAGAGGCATGCTATAGGTCTGCTATAGGCCTGCTATAGAGGCATGCTATAGGCCTGCTATAGAGGCATGCTATAGGTCTGCTATAGAGGCATGCTATAGGTCTGCTATAGGCCTGCTATAGAGGCATGCTATAGGTCTGCTATAGAGGCATGCTATAGGTCTGCTATAGGCCTGCTATAGAGGCATGCTATAGGTCTGCTATAGGCCTGCTATAGAGGCATGCTATAGGTCTGCTATAGAGGCATGCTATAGGCCTGCTATAGGCATGCTATAGGTCTGCTATAGAGGCATGCTATAGGTCTGCTATAGGCATGCTATAGGCCTGCTATAGAGGCATGCTATAGGCCTGCTATAGAGGCATGCTATAGGTCTGCTATAGGTCTGCTATAGGCCTGCTATAGAGGCATGCTATAGGCCTGCTATAGAGGCATGCTATAGGTCTGCTATAGGCCTGCTATAGAGGCATGCTATAGGTCTGCTATAGAGGCATGCTATAGGCCTGCTATAGAGGCATGCTATAGAGGCATGCTATAGGCCTGCTATAGAGGCATGCTATAGGCCTGCTATAGAGGCATGCTATAGGCATGCTATAGAGGCATGCTATAGGCCTGCTATAGGCATGCTATAGGCATGCTATAGGCCTGCTATAGAGGCATGCTATAGGCTATAGGCCTGCTATAGAGGCATGCTATAGGTCTGCTATAGGCATGCTATAGAGGCATGCTATAGAGGTCTGCTATAGGGTCTGCTATAGAGGGCATAGGCCTGCTATAGAGGCATGCTATAGGTCTGCTATAGAGGCATGCTATAGGCCTGCTATAGAGGCATGCTATAGGCCTGCTATAGAGGCATGCTATAGGCCTGCTATAGAGGCATGCTATAGAGGCATGCTATAGGCCTGCTATAGAGGCATGCTATAGGCCTGCTATAGAGGCATGCTATAGGCCTGCTATAGAGGCATGCTATAGGTCTGCTATAGAGGCATGCTATAGGCCTGCTATAGAGGCATGCTATAGGTCTGCTATAGAGGCATGCTATAGGCCTGCTATAGAGGCATGCTATAGGTCTGCTATAGAGGCATGCTATAGGCCTGCTATAGAGGCATGCTATAGAGGCATGCTATAGGCCTGCTATAGAGGCATGCTATAGGCCTGCTATAGAGGCATGCTATAGGCCTGCTATAGAGGCATGCTATAGGTCTGCTATAGGCCTGCTATAGAGGCATGCTATAGGCCTGCTATAGAGGCATGCTATAGGCCTGCTATAGAGGCATGCTATAGGCCTGCTATAGAGGCATGCTATAGGCCTGCTATAGAGGCATGCTATAGGCCTGCTATAGAGGCATGCTATAGGTCTGCTATAGAGGCATGCTATAGGGCTATAGAGGCATGCTATAGGCCTGCTAGAGGCATGCTATAGGCCTGCTATAGAGGCATGCTATAGGCCTGCTATAGAGGCATGCTATAGGTCTGCTATAGAGGCATGCTATAGGTCTGCTATAGAGGCATGCTATAGGTCTGCTATAGAGGCATGCTATAGGCCTGCTATAGAGGCATGCTATAGGCCTGCTATAGAGGCATGCTATAGGTCTGCTATAGAGGCATGCTATAGGCCTGCTATAGAGGCATGCTATAGGCCTGCTATAGGCATGCATGCTATAGGCATGCTATAGGCTATAGAGGCATGCTATAGGCCTGCTATAGAGGCATGCTATAGGCCTGCTATAGAGGCATGCTATAGGCCTGCTATAGAGGCATGCTATAGGCCTGCTATAGAGGCATGCTATAGGCCTGCTATAGAGGCATGCTATAGGCCTGCTATAGAGGCATGCTATAGGCCTGCTATAGAGGCATGCTATAGGTCTGCTATAGAGGCATGCTATAGGCCTGCTATAGAGGCATGCTATAGGCCTGCTATAGAGGCATGCTATAGGCCTGCTATAGAGGCATGCTATAGGTCTGCTATAGAGGCATGCTATAGGTCTGCTATAGAGGCATGCTATAGGCCTGCTATAGAGGCATGCTATAGGCCTGCTATAGAGGCATGCTATAGGCCTGCTATAGAGGCATGCTATAGGTCTGCTATAGAGGCATGCTATAGGTCTGCTATAGAGGCATGCTATAGGTCTGCTAGAGGCTGCTAGAGGCATGCTATAGGTCTGCTATAGAGGCATGCTATAGGCCTGCTATAGAGGCATGCTATAGGTCTGCTATAGGCATGCTATAGGCATGCTATAGGTCTGCTATAGAGGCATGCTATAGGCCTGCTATAGAGGCATGCTATAGGTCTGCTATAGAGGCATGCTATAGGTCTGCTATAGAGGCATGCTATAGGCCTGCTATAGAGGCATGCTATAGGTCTGCTATAGAGGCATGCTATAGAGGCATGCTATAGGCCTGCTATAGAGGCATGCTATAGGTCTGCTATAGAGGCATGCTATAGGTCTGCTATAGAGGCATGCTATAGGTCTGCTATAGAGGCATGCTATAGGTCTGCTATAGAGGCATGCTATAGGCCTGCTATAGAGGCATGCTATAGGCCTGCTATAGAGGCATGCTATAGGTCTGCTATAGAGGCATGCTATAGAGGCATGCTATAGGCATGCTATAGAGGCATGCTATAGGTCTGCTATAGAGGCATGCTATAGGTCTGCTATAGAGGCATGCTATAGGCCTGCTATAGAGGCATGCTATAGGCCTGCTATAGAGGCATGCTATAGGCCTGCTATAGAGGCATGCTATAGGCCTGCTATAGAGGCATGCTATAGGTCTGCTATAGAGGCATGCTATAGGTCTGCTATAGAGGCATGCTATAGGTCTGCTATAGAGGCATGCTATAGGCCTGCTATAGAGGCATGCTATAGGTCTGCTATAGAGGCATGCTATAGGCCTGCTATAGAGGCATGGAATAGGCCTGCTATAGAGGTCTGCTATAGAGGCATGCTATAGGTCTGCTATAGAGGCATGCTATAGGTCTGCTATAGAGGCATGCTATAGGTCTGCTATAGAGGCATGCTATAGTGGCATGCTATAGAGGTCTGCTATAGGCCTGCTATAGAGGCATGCTATAGGTCTGCTATAGAGGCATGCTATAGGCCTGCTATAGAGGCATGCTATAGGTCTGCTATAGAGGCATGCTATAGGCCTGCTATAGAGGCATGCTATAGGTCTGCTATAGAGGCATGCTATAGGCCTGCTATAGAGGCATGCTATAGGCCTGCTATAGAGGCATGCTATAGGCCTGCTATAGAGGCATGCTATAGGCCTGCTATAGAGGCATGCTATAGGCCTGCTATAGAGGCATGCTATAGGTCTGCTATAGAGGCATGCTATAGGTCTGCTATAGAGCCTAAAAATAGTGTAGAACAATGTAGGGCATTATTTAGGTTACTGTTAAATCAATGTATGAAAAATATCTGTGAAATGTAATTAATTATATACAATAAAAATGTAATCCTAATCCATCGGAATTTCAATGAACATTTTCATCGTCAGGTGAGTAGGCATGCTGGATTTATAACGTGGTAAAGTATGCCACCGGAGCAGGAGCAAAGGCGGTGTTTAGGACCCAGCAGAGAGGCAAAGCAACGTGAACATCACATGATAGTTGATTTTGGGAGCGGGGACGACTCATGATGCTTGTTTCTCTGGTGTAACGTTTCAAGTGATATAGAAAGTCGGCTAAACCAGGCAAATGGCAAGTTTATATTGTATTTAAATCCACACAGGAAACCATGGATACGAAGACTGTTTTCTCTCTACTCTACTTTGCCTTTTTAGCCGCAAATAGAACTGTGGTAAGTTTGATTCTGTATCTATTATTTCATATTAAATACTACTTCCTCTGTCTACCAGGTGATTATACCAGCTGACTGGATCAGCTCTATCGCCACTCATATTTGTAACTTGTCTATTTTCTTTTAGCGTATAATATAGTAAATACATTCATTATATTGACATGATATTGTTATAATCAAGTATAAAGTTACATGGATGAAATCGGACCTTGAAAATGCATAGCCCTCCATTCAGAAAATTATATTTGAACTAAACACTCGAACGTTTGAAAAAAAAAAAGTGACGCTCCACTAAACCCATAATAATAATTTAAACAAAGTGAATAACAGAGAAACTTCCTACTGTAGACCAGAGCCCTATTCCCTATATAGTGCACTACTATACAAAGTAGCCTACCTGGCCGAATGAGATCAGGATTATTTGCATCAATCTAGTGGCCATTTGTTTTGGAAACTCACACGAGCGCTACAGAAGCGCATAGCTAGTCAAATAACGGTCTCTTGCTGGTTTGGAATTAAAGTGTAACTACACCCAATACTCTAAACGTGTTGTATTTTTCTCAGACCTCAAAAGTGGTCTCACGATGTGGTTTAAGCATTGTAGTGGACCAATTTTGTTGTAAAAAGAAAGTCACACCTACGTCGAGCCTTAAATATGCACTTTTAGACGCTGTTCTTCGGCCTGTCAGCATTACATGGCAATGGAGGGTTGTTGACAGCGCTCTGGGCCAGATGGTTGTGGGTTCACAGACCACCGTGGACAGGAGTAGGGCTGGAAAGATCTCACTTATAGTAAAAACATGGTATGAATCGATCATCTTATCTGCAGGTCCGAGGAAGAAAAATAGCATTTTATAAACATTTCATGCAAAATTTCTCGAGCATCAATACATTACCCATCCCCCAACACGTCCACCAAGAGTATTTTACATATTCCCCAACACTGTCAACAAATGTGTTGATTTGGCACCCATCCCCAACACTGACCATCAGATACATTACCCATCCCCCAACACTGTCAACCAAGAGTCAAGACTACATTACCCATCCCCCAACACTGTCAACCAAGAGTCAAGACTACATTACCCATCCCCCAACACTGTCAACCAAGAGTCAAGACTACATTACCCATCCCCCAACACTGTCCACCAAGAGTCAAGACTACATTACCCATCCCCCAACACTGTCAACCAAGAGTCAAGACTACATTACCCATCCCCCAACACTGTCAACCAAGAGTCAAGACTACATTACCCATCCCCCAACACTGTCAACCAAGAGTCAAGACTACATTACCCATCCCCCAACACTGTCAACCAAGAGTCAAGACTACATTACCCATACATTACCCATCCCCCCAAGAGTCAACACTGTCCACCAAGAGTCAAGACTACATTACCCATCCCCCAACACTGTCAACCAAGAGTCAAGACTACATTACCCATCCCCCAACACTGTCAACCAAGAGTCAAGACTACATTACCCATCCCCCAACACTGTCCACCAAGAGTCAAGACTACATTACCCATCCCCCAACACTGTCAACCAAGAGTCAAGACTACATTACCCATCCCCCAACACTGTCCACCAAGAGTCAAGACTACATTCCCCAACCCATCCCCCAACACTGTCAACCAAGAGTCAAGACTACATTACCCATCCCCCAACACTGTCAACCAAGAGTCAAGACTCCCCCAACATTACCCATCCCCCAACACTGTCAACCAAGAGTCAAGACTACATTACCCATCCCCCAACACTGTCAACCAAGAGTCAAGACTACATTACCCATCCCCCAACACTGTCAACCAAGAGTCAAGACTACATTACCCATCCCCCAACACTGTCAACCAAGAGTCAAGACTACATTACCCATCCCCCAACACTGTCAACCAAGAGTCAAGACTACATTACCCATCCCCCAACACTGTCAACCAAGAGTCAAGACTACATTACCCATCCCCCAACACTGTCAACCAAGAGTCAAGACTACATTACCCATCCCCCAACACTGTCAACCAAGAGTCAAGACTACATTACCCATCCCCCAACACTGTCAACCAAGAGTCAAGACTACATTACCCATCCCCCAACACTGTCAACCAAGAGTCAAGACTACATTACCCATCCCCCAACACCCAAGAGTCAACACTGTCCCCCACCAATCCCCCAACACTGTCAAGACTACATTACCCATCCCCCAACACTGTCACCCACCAACTGAGTCAAGACTACATTACCCATCCCCCAACACTGTCAACCAAGAGTCAAGACTACATTACCCATCCCCCAACACTGTCAACCAAGAGTCAAGACTACATTACCCATCCCCCAACACTGTCAACCAAGTCAAGACTACATTACCCATCAACACTGACTAGAGTCATTACCCATCCCCCAACACTGTCCACCAAGAGTCAAGACTACTGTCAACCAAGAGTCAAGACTACATTACCCATCCCCCAACACACTCAAGACTACATTACCCATCCCCCAACACTGTCCACCAAGTCAAGACTACATTACCCATCCCCCAACAACACTGACTACATTACCCATCCCCCAACCACAACCAAGAGTCAAGACTACATTACCCATCCCCCAACACTGTCAACCAAGAGTCAAGACTACATTACCCATCCCCCAACACTGTCAACCAAGAGTCAAGACTACATTACCCATCCCCCCCAACACTGTCATTACCCATCCCCCAACACTGTCAACCAAGAGTCAAGACTACATTACCCATCCCCCAACACTGTCAACCAACACTGAGTCAAGACTACATTACCCATCCCCCAACACTGTCCACCAAGAGTCAAGACTACATTACCCATCCCCCAACACTGTCCATCCCCCAAGAGTCAAGACTACATTACCCATCCCCCAACACTGTCCACCAAGAGTCAAGACTACATTACCCATCCCCCAACACTGTCAACCAAGAGTCAAGACTACATTACCCATCCCCCAACACTGTCAACCAAGAGTCAAGACTAAACCAATTCACCTTGGTGCTGGTTTTATATTATTCATAACCATTTCACACAAACCAGAAACTATATATTCACATTATTGTGAATTCATTTTTATACATTTTGATTTAACCAGGTAGGCCAGTTGAGAACAAGTTCTCATTTACAATTGTGACCTGGCCAAGATAAAGAAAAGCAGTTAGACACATACAACAACACAGAGTTACACATAAACAAACAAACAGAATCAATAACACAATAGAAAAATCTATATACAGTGTGTGTAAATGGCATGAGGAGGTAAGGCAATAATAGGCAGTAGTAGTGAATTAATTACAATTTAGCAAATTAACACTGGAGTGATAGATGGGCAGATGATGTGCAAGTAGTGATACTGGTGTGCAAAAGAGTAAATCAAAACAATAAGGGGATGAGGTAGTTGGATGGGCTATTTACAGATGGGCTATGTACAGGTGCAGCGATCAGTGAGCTGCTCTGACAGCTGCTCTCTGATGCTTAAAGTTAGTGAGGGAGATAAGTGTCCAACTTAAGTTGATTTTTGCAATTCGTTCCAGTCATTGGCAGCAGAGAACTGGAAGGAAAGGTGGCTAAAGGGGGTGTTGGCTTTGGGGATGATCAGTGAGATACACCTGCTGGAGCGCGTGCTACGGGTGGGTGTTGCCATCGTGACCAGTGAACTGAGATAAGGCGGGGCTTTACCTAGCCTGGACTTATCGATGACCTGGAGCCAGTGGGTCTGGCGACGAATATGTAGCGAGGGCCAGCCAACGAGAGCATACAGGTCGCAATGGTGGGTAGTATATGGGGCTTTGGTGACAAAACGGATGGCACTGTGATAGACTGCATGCAATTTGCTGAGTAGAGTGTTGGGGGCTATTTTGTAAATGACATCGCCGAAATTGAGGATCGGTAGGATCGTCAGTTTTACGAGGGTATGTTTAGCAGCATGAGTGAAGGAGTCTTTGTTGCGAGGTAGGAAGCCGATTCTAGATTTAATTTTGGATTGGAGATGCTTAATGTGAGTCTGAAAGGAGAGTTTACAGTCTAACCAGACACCCATGTATTTGTAGTTGTCCACATATTCTAAGTCATAAGTCAGAACCGTCCAGAGTAGTGATGCTGGACGGGCGAGCAGGTGGGGCTGCGATTGGTTGAAGAGCGTGCATTTAGTTTTACTTGCGTTTAAGAGCAGTTGGAGGCCACGGAAGGAGTGTTGTATGGCATTGAGGCTCGTCTGGGGGAAAGGTGTTCATCATATTTCTCCAATACCAAATCCGTGTCTTCTTTGCAACTAAACTGTTCCTGTTTGCAAATGATTCAATATGAGACTTCATTTGGAATCTGATGGTACTTTCAAAAGGTAGGCCTACCTTTCCACCCCAGACAGAGTAGGGTCACCTTTCCACCCCACACAGAGTAGGCCTACCTTTCCACCCCAGACAGAGTAGGCCTACCTTTCCACCCCAGACAGAGTAGGCCCTACCTTTCCACCCCAGACAGAGTAGACCTACCTTTCCACCCCAGACAGAGTAGGACCTACCTTTCCACCCCAGACAGAGTAGGCCTACCTTTCCACCCCAGACAGAGTAGGGCCTACCTTTCCACCCCAGACAGAGTAGGCCTACCTTTCCACCCGCCCTACCTTTCCACCCCAGACAGAGTAGGACCTACCTTTCCACCCCAGACAGAGTAGGCCTACCTTTCCACCCCCCTACCTTTCCACCCCAGACAGAGTAGGACCTACCTTTCCACCCCAGACAGAGTAGGACCTACCTTTCCACCCCAGACAGAGTAGGACCTACCTTTCCACCCCAGACAGAGTAGGACCTACCTTTCCACCCCCCCTACCTTTCCACCCCAGACAGAGTAGTCCTACCTTTCCACCCCAGACAGAGTAGGACCTACCTTTCCACCCCCCCTACCTTTCCACCCCAGACAGAGTAAAGAATAACGGTGAAATATATTTTCAGGAACCCAGCATATTGTATGTTCAGGTGTTTAGTGTACTAAAGTAAAATACAGCACAAACTCAACTTAACAGGAAGCATAGAAATGGAGCACATAGAACAGATCTACCTCAGGCTTGCTTTCAAGGAGAATGATAGATCTATAACACATAGAACAGATCTACCTCAGGCTTGCTTTCAAGGAGAATGACAGATCTATAACACATAGAACAGATCTACCTAAGGCTTGCTTTCAAGGAGAATGACAGACCTATAACACATAGAACAGATCTACCTCAGGCTTGCTTTCAAGGAGAATGACAGATCTATAACACATAGCACAGATCTACCTCAGACTTGCTTTCAAGGAGAATGACAAATCTAGAAAGTGCATTTCTATGTGAAGTTGGCCAGGTCCCCCAAAAGTGACATATTGCAGCTCTAACTACTGGCTATTCTTCTTCTGTGGTGTAACCCAATGAGAGAAAGTCACAAGTGTTTCCCTAAAAGCTGAATGAGCATTCTATTGTACATCAAGTGAATCTCTTAATCAAGCAAAGTTAATGTTTTGTCTCCTTGGGTGTAAAAAAAAAAATGAACCAATGATATCCCTATATGGTTCAGTCACGTCTTTCACAGATATGGATACTGAATACTAAACCCTCCCCTGGACTAGATACACAATACTAAACCCTTTCCTGGACTAGATACACAATACTAAACCCTCCCCTGGACTAGATACACAATACTAAACCCTTTCCTGGACTAGATACACAATACTAAACCCTCCCCTAGACTAGATACACAATACTAAACCCTCCCCTAGACTAGATACACAATACTAAACCCTCCCCCGGACTAGATACACAATACTAAACCCTCCCCTAGACTAGATACACAATATTAAACCCTCCCCTGGACTAGATACACAATACTAAACCCTCCCCTGGACTAGATACACAATACTAAACCCTTTCCTGGACTAGATACACAATACTAAACCCTCTCCTGGACTAGATACACAATACTAAACCCTCCCCTGGACTAGATACACAATACTAAACCCTCCCCTAGATACACAATACTAAACCCTCCCCTAGACTAGATACACAATACTAAACCCTCCCCTAGACTAGATACACAATACTAAACCCTCCCCTAGATACACAATACTAAACCCTCCCCTGGATACACAATACTAAACCCTCCCCTGGACTAGATACACAATACTAAACCCTCCCCTGGACTAGATACACAATACTAAACCCTCCCTAGATACACAATACTAAACCCTCCCTAGATACACAATACTAAACCCTCCCTGGACTAGATACACAATACTAAACCCTCCCCTAGATACACAATACTAAACCCCCCTAGGTACACAATACTAAACCCTCCCCTAGAATAGATACACAATACTAAACCCTCCCCTAGAATAGATACACAATACTAAACCCTCCCCTAGATACACAATACTAAACCCTCCCCTGGACTAGATACACAATACTAAACCCTCCCCTGGACTAGATACACAATACTAAACCCTCCCCTGGACTAGATACACAATACTAAACCCTCCCCTAGACTAGATACACAATACTAAACCCTCCCCTAGACTAGATACACAATACTAAACCCTCCCCTAGACTAGATACACAATACTAAACCTTCCCCAAGATACACAATACTAAACCCTCCCCTGGATACACAATACTAAACCCTCCCCTAGATACACAATACTAAACCCTCCCCTGGACTAGATACACAATACTAAACCCTCCCCTAGATACACAATACTAAACCCTCCCCTGGACTAGATACACAATACTAAACCCTCCCCTAGATACACAATACTAAACCCTCCCCTAGAATAGATACACAATACTAAACCCTCCCCTAGAATAGATACACAATACTAAACCCTCCCTAGATACACAATACTAAACCCTCCCTGGACTAGATACACAATACTAAACCCTCCCTAGAATAGATACACAATACTAAACCCTCCCCTAGACTAGATACACAATACTAAACCTTCCCCAAGATACACAATACTAAACCCTCCCCTGGATACACAATACTAAACCCTCCCCTAGATACACAATACTAAACCCTCCCCTGGACTAGATACACAATACTAAACCCTCCCCTGGACTAGATACACAATACTAAACCCTCCCTAGATACACAATACTAAACCCTCCCTGGACTAGATACACAATACTAAACCCTCCCTAGATACACAATACTAAACCCTCCCCCTAGATACACAATACTAAACCCTCCCCTAGATACACAATACTAAACCCTCCCTAGACTAGATACACAATACTAAACCCTCCCCTGGACTAGATACACAATACTAAACCCTCCCCTAGATACACAATACTAAACCCTCCCTAGACTAGATACACAATACTAAACCCTCCCCTAGACTAGATAAACAATACTAAACCCTCCCCTAGACTAGATACACAATACTAAACCCTCCCCTAGATAGATACACAATACTAAACCCTCCCTAGATACACAATACTAAACCCTCCCCTAGATACACAATACTAAACCCTCCCCTGGATACACAATACTAAACCCTCCCTAGATACACAATACTAAACCCTCCTAGACTAGATACACAATACTAAACCCTCCCTAGATACACAATACTAAACCCTCCCTAGACTAGATACACAATACTAAACCCTCCCCTAGATACACAATACTAAACCCTCCCTAGACTAGATACACAATACTAAACCCTCCCTAGACTAGATACACAATACTAAACCCTCCCCTAGATACACAATACTAAACCCTCCCCTGGATACACAATACTAAACCCTCCCTGGATACACAATACTAAACCCTCCCTGGACTAGATACACAATACTAAACCCTCCCCTAGATACACAATACTAAACCCTCCCCTAGATACACAATACTAAACCCTCCCCTAGATACACAATACTAAACCCTCCCTAGACTAGATAAACAATACTAAACCCTCCCTAGACTAGATACACAATACTAAACCCTCCCCTAGATACACAATACTAAACCCTCCCCTAGATAGATACACAATACTAAACCCTCCCTAGATACACAATACTAAACCCTCCCTGGATACACAATACTAAACCCTCCCCTGGATACACAATACTAAACCCTCCCCTGGATACACAATACTAAACCCTCCCCTAGATACACAATACTAAACCCTCCCCTAGATACACAATACTAAACCCTCCCTAGACTAGATACACAATACTAAACCCTCCCTAGATACACAATACTAAACCCTCCCTAGACTAGATACACAATACTAAACCCTCCCTAGACTAGATACACAATACTAAACCCTCCCCTAGATACACAATACTAAACCCTCCCTGGATACACAATACTAAACCCTCCCCTGGATACACAATACTAAACCCTCCCTGGCTAGATACACAATACTAAACCCTCCCCTAGATACACAATACTAAACCCTCCCTAGATACACAATACTAAACCCTCCCCTGGATACACAATACTAAACCCTCCCTAGACTAGATACACAATACTAAACCCTCCCTAGACTAGATACACAATACTAAACCCTCCCCTAGATACACAATACTAAACCCTCCCCTAGATAGATACACAATACTAAACCCTCCCCTAGATACACAATACTAAACCCTCCCTGGATACACAATACTAAACCCTCCCCTGGATACACAATACTAAACCCTCCCTGGATACACAATACTAAACCCTCCCCTAGATACACAATACTAAACCCTCCCTAGATACACAATACTAAACCCTCCCCTAGACTGATACACAATACTAAACCTCCCCTAGATACACAATACTAAACCCTCCCTAGACTAGATACACAATACTAAACCCTCCCCTAGACTAGATACACAATACTAAACCCTCCCTAGATACACAATACTAAACCCTCCCCTAGATACACAATACTAAACCCTCCCCTGGATACACAATACTAAACCCTCCCCTGGACTAGATACACAATACTAAACCCTCCCCTAGATACACAATACTAAACCCTCCCCTGGATACACAATACTAAACCCTCCCTGGATACACAATACTAAACCCTCCCCCCTAGATACACAATACTAAACCCTCCCTGGGCTAGATACACAATACTAAACCCTCCCTGGGCTAGATACACAATACTAAACCCTCCCCTGGACTAGATACACAATACCTAGATACACAATACTAAACCCTCCCTGGGCTAGATACACAATACTAAACCCTCCCTGGACTAGATACACAATACTAAACCCTCCCCTAGACTAGATACACAATACTAAACCCTCCCTAGATACCAATACTAAACCCTCCCTAGACTAGATACACAATACTAAACCCTCCCCTAGATACACAATACTAAACCCTCCCTAGATACAGTGGGTTAACTGCCTGTTCAGGGGCCCTCCCTTGATACAACAATACTAAACCTCCCCTGGATACACCATACTAAACCCTCCCCACAATACTAAACCCTCCCCTAGATACACAATACTAAACCTCCCCTGGACTAGATACACAATACTAAACCCTCCCTAGATACACAATACTAAACCCTCCCCTAGATACACAATACTAAACCCTCCCTAGCTACACAATACTAAACCCTCCCCTGGATACACAATACTAAACCCTCCCTGGATACACAATACTAAACCCTCCCTGGATACACAATACTAAACCCTCCCCTAGATACACAATACTAAACCCTCCCCTAGATACACAATATTAAACCCTCCCCTAGATACACAATACTAAACCCTCCCCTGGATACACAATACTAAACCCTCCCCTAGACTAGATACACAATACTAAACCCTCCCCTAGATACACAATACTAAAACTTCCCCTGGATACACCATACTAAACCCTCCCCTAGACTAGATACACAATACTAAACCCTCCCCTAGACTAGATACACAATACTAAACCCTCCCCTAGATACACAATACTAAACCCTCCCCTGGATACACCATACTAAACCCTCCCCTAGATACACAATACTAAACCCTCCCCTGGACTAGATACACAATACTAAACCCTCCCCTAGACTAGATACACAATACTAAACCCTCCCCTAGACTAGATACACAATACTAAACCCTCCCTAGACTAGATACACAATACTAAACCTCCCTAGACTAGATACACAATACTAAACCCTCCCTAGATACACAATACTAAACCCTCCCCTAGATACACAATACTAAACCCTCCCTAGATACACAATACTAAACCCTCCCCTGGATACACAATACTAAACCCTCCCCTAGATACACAATACTAAACCCTCCCCTAGATACACAATACTAAACCCTCCCCTAGATACACAATACTAAACCCTCCCCTGGATACACAATACTAAACCCTCCCTAGACTAGATACACAATACTAAACCCTCCCCTAGATACACAATACTAAACCCTCCCTGGATACACAATACTAAACCCTCCCCTAGACTAGATACACAATACTAAACCCTCCCTAGACTAGATACACAATACTAAACCCCCCCTAGATACACAATACTAAACCCTCCCTGGATACACCATACTAAACCCTCCCCTAGATACACAATACTAAACCCTCCCTGGACTAGATACACAATACTAAACCCTCCCTAGACTAGATACACAATACTAAACCCTCCCTAGATACACAATACTAAACCCTCCCCTGACTAGATACACAATACTAAACCCTCCCTAGACTAGATACACAATACTAAACCCTCCCTAGATACACAATACTAAACCCTCCCTGGATACACAATACTAAACCCTCCCTGACTAGATACACAATACTAAACCCTTCCCTAGACTAGATACACAATACTAAACCCTCCCCTGGATACACAATACTAAACCCTCCCCTAGACTTGATACACAATACTAAACCCTCCCCTAGATACACAATACTAAACCCTCCCCTAGATACACAATACTAAACCCTCCCCTAGACTAGATACACAATACTAAACCCTCCCCTAGATACACAATACTAAACCCTCCCCTAGATACACAATACTAAACCCTCCCCTGGATACACAATACTAAACCCTCCCCTAGATACACAATACTAAACCCTCCCCTGGATACACAATACTAAACCCTCCCCTGGATACACAATACTAAACCCTCCCCTGGATACACAATACTAAACCCTCCCCTAGATACACAATACTAAACCCTCCCTAGATAGACACAATACTAAACCCTCCCCTAGATACACAATACTAAACCCTCCCCTAGATACACAATACTAAACCCTCCCTAGATACACAATACTAAACCCTCCCTGGATACACAATACTAAACCCTCCCCTAGACTAGATACACAATACTAAACCCTCCCTAGATACACAATACTAAACCCTCCCTGGATACACAATACTAAACCCTCCCCTGGATACACAATACTAAACCCTCCCCTGGATACACAATACTAAACCCTCCCCTGGATACACAATACTAAACCCTCCCCTGGATACACAATACTAAACCCTCCCCTAGACTAGATACACAATACTAAACCCTCCCCTAGATACACAATACTAAACCCTCCCTAGACTAGATACACAATACTAAACCCTCCCTAGACTAGATACACAATACTAAACCCTCCCTAGATACACAATACTAAACCCTCCCCTAGATACACAATACTAAACCCTCCCTAGATACACAATACTAAACCCTCCCCCTAGATACACAATACTAAACCCTCCCCCTCCCCTGGATACACAATACTAAACCCTCCCTGGACTAGATACACAATACTAAACCCTCCCCCTAGATACACAATACTAAACCCTCCCCTAGATACACAATACTAAACCCTCCCTCCCTAGATACACAATACTAAACCCAATACTAAACCCCCCCTAGATACACAATACTAAACCCTCCCCTAGATACACAATACTAAACCCTCCCTAGATACAGTGGGTTAATACTAAACCCTCCCTAGATACACAATACTAAACCCTCCCTAGATACACAATACTAAACCCTCCCTAGATACACAATACTAAACCTCCCTGGACTAGATACACAATACTAAACCCTCCCTAGATACACAATACTAAACCCTCCCCTAGATACACAATACTAAACCCTCCCTAGATACACAATACTAAACCCTCCCCTAGATACACAATACTAAACCCTCCCTAGATACACAATACTAAACCTCTCCCTAGATACACAATACTAAACCCTCCCTGGACTAGATACACAATACTAAACCCTCCCCTAGATACACAATACTAAACCCTCCCTAGATACACAATACTAAACCCTAGATACACAATACTAAACCCTCCCTAGACTAGATACACAATACTAAACCCTCCCCTAGATACACAATACTAAACCCTACTAGATACACAATACTAAACCCTCCCTAGACTAGATACACAATACTAAACCCTCCCTAGACTAGATACACAATACTAAACCCTCCCCTAGATACACAATACTAAACCCTCCCTAGACAATACTAAACCCTCCCTAGATACACAATACTAAACCCTCCCTGACTAGATACACAATACTAAACCCTCCCCTAGACTAGATACACAATACTAAACCCTCCCTAGACTAGATACACAATACTAAACCCTCCCTAGATACACAATACTAAACCCTCCCTAGATACACAATACTAAACCCTCCCCTAGATACACAATACTAAACCCTCCCCTGGATACACAATACTAAACCCTCCCCTAGATACACAATACTAAACCTCCCCTAGATACACAATACTAAACCCTCCCTGGATACACAATACTAAACCCTCCCTAGATACACAATACTAAACCCTCCCTAGATACACAATACTAAACCCTCCCTAGATACACAATACTAAACCCTCCCCTAGATACACAATACTAAACCCTCCCTAGATACACAATACTAAACCCTCCCTAGATACACAATACTAAACCCTCCCTAGATACACAATACTAAACCCTCCCTAGATACACAATACTAAACCCTCCCCTAGATACACAATACTAAACCCTCCCCCTAGATACACAATACTAAACCCTCCCCTAGATACACAATACTAAACCCTCCCTAGATACACAATACTAAACCCTCCCCTAGATACCAATACTAAACCCTCCCTAGATACACAATACTAAACCCTCCCCTAGACTAGATACACAATACTAAACCCTCCCCTAGACTAGATACACAATACTAAACCCTCCCTAGACTAGATACACAATACTAAACCCTCCCTAGACTAGATACACAATACTAAACCCTCCACTAGACTAGATACACAATACTAAACCCTCCCCTAGATACACAATACTAAACCCTCCCCTGGATACACCATACTAAACCCTCCCCTGGACTAGATACAAAATACTAAACCCTTCCCTAGACTAGATACACAATACTAAACCCTCCCCTGTATACACAATACTAAACCCTCCCCTAGACTTGATACACAATACTAAACCCTCCCCTAGATACACAATACTAAACCCTCCCCTAGATACACAATACTAAACCCTCCCTAGACTAGATACACAATACTAAACCCTCCCCTAGATACACAATACTAAACCCTCCCTAGATAGATACACAATACTAAACCCTCCCCTGGATACACAATACTAAACCCTCCCCTGGATACACAATACTAAACCCTCCCCTGGATACACAATACTAAACCCTCCCTGGATACACAATACTAAACCCTCCCCTAGATACACAATACTAAACCTCCCCTAGATACACAATACTAAACCCTCCCCCTAGATACACAATACTAAACCCTCCCCTAGATACACAATACTAAACCCTCCCCTAGATACACAATACTAAACCCTCCCCTAGATAGACAATACTAAACCCTCCCCTAGATACACAATACTAAACCCTCCCCTAGATACACAATACTAAACCCTCCCCTAGATACACAATACTAAACCCTCCCCTAGATACACAATACTAAACCCTCCCCCTAGATACACAATACTAAACCCTCCCTAGATACACAATACTAAACCCTCCCTAGATACACCATACTAAACCCTCCCCTGGATACACAATACTAAACCCTCCCCTAGATACACAATACTAAACCCTCCCCTAGATACACAATACTAAACCCTCCCCTAGATACACAATACTAAACCCTCCCTAGATACACAATACTAAACCCTCCCCTAGATATACACAATACTAAACCCTCCCCTAGATACACAATACTAAACCCTCCCCTAGAGATACACAATACTAAACCCTCCCCTAGATACACAATACTAAACCCTCCCCTAGATACACAATACTAAACCCTCCCCTAGATACACAATACTAAACCCTCCCCTAGATACACAATACTAAACCCTCCCCTAGATACACAATACTAAACCCTCCCCCTAGATACACAATACTAAACCCTCCCTAGACTAGATACACAATACTAAACCCTCCCCTAGATACACAATACTAAACCCTCCCTAGATACACAATACTAAACCCTCCCCTAGATACACAATACTAAACCCTCCCTAGATACTAGATACACAATACTAAACCCTCCCCTAGATACACAATACTAAACCCTCCCCTAGATACACAATACTAAACCCTCCCTAGATACACAATACTAAACCCTCCCCTAGATACACAATACTAAACCCTCCCTAGACTAGATACACAATACTAAACCCTCCCCTAGATACACAATACTAAACCCTCCCCTAGATACACAATACTAAACCCTCCCCTAGACTGGATACACCATACTAAACCCTCCCCTAGACTAGATACACAATACTAAACCCTCCCCTAGACTAGATACACAATACTAAACCCTCCCCTAGATACACAATACTAAACCCTCCCCTAGATACACAATACTAAACCCTCCCCTAGACTAGATACACAATACTAAACCCTCCCCTAGATACACAATACTAAACCCTCCCCTAGATACACAATACTAAACCCTCCCCTAGATACACAATACTAAACCCTCCCTAGATACACAATACTAAACCCTCCCCTAGATACACAATACTAAACCCTCCCCTAGATACACAATACTAAACCCTCCCTAGATACACAATACTAAACCCTCCCCTAGATACACAATACTAAACCCTCCCTAGATACACAATACTAAACCCTCCCCTAGATACACAATACTAAACCCTCCCCTAGACTAGATACACAATACTAAACCCTCCCTAGACTAGATACACAATACTAAACCCTCCCTAGACTAGATACACAATACTAAACCCTCCCCTAGATACACAATACTAAACCCTCCCCTAGATACACAATACTAAACCCTCCCCTAGATACACAATACTAAACCCTCCCCTAGATACACAATACTAAACCCTTCCCCCCTAGATACACAATACTAAACCCTCCCTAGATACACAATACTAAACCCTCCCTAGACTAGATACACAATACTAAACCCTCCCCTAGACTAGATACACAATACTAAACCCTCCCCTAGATACACAATACTAAACCCTCCCTAGATACACAATACTAAACCCTCCCCCTAGATACACAATACTAAACCCTCCCTAGATACACAATACTAAACCCTCCCCTAGATACACAATACTAAACCCTCCCCTAGATACACAATACTAAACCCTCCCTAGACTAGATACACAATACTAAACCCTCCCCTAAACTAGATACACAATACTAAACCCTCCCTAGATACACAATACTAAACCCTCCCTAGATACACAATACTAAACCCTCCCCTAGACTAGATACACAATACTAAACCCTCCCCTAGACTAGATACTAAACAATACTAAACCCTCCCCTAGATACACAATACTAAACCCTCCCCTAGATACACAATACTAAACCCTCCCTAGACTAGATACACAATACTAAACCCTCCCCTAGATACACAATACTAAACCCTCCCCTAGATACACAATACTAAACCCTCCCCTAGACTAGATACACAATACTAAACCCTCCCCTAGACTAGATACACAATACTAAACCCTCCCCTAGATACACAATACTAAACCCTCCCTAGATACACAATACTAAACCCTCCCCTAGATACACAATACTAAACCCTCCCTAGATACACAATACTAAACCCTCCCCTGGATACACAATACTAAACCCTCCCCTAGATACACAATACTAAACCCTCCCCTGGATACACAATACTAAACCCTCCCCTAGATACACAATACTAAACCCTCCCTAGATACACAATACTAAACTAGATACACAATACTAAACCCTCCCTAGATACACAATACTAAACCCTCCCCTAGATACACAATACTAAACCCTCCCCCTGGATACACAATACTAAACCCTCCCTAGATACACAATACTAAACCCTCCCTAGATACACAATACTAAACCCTCCCTAGACTAGATACACAATACTAAACCCTCCCCTAGACTAGATACACAATACTAAACCCTCCCTAGACTAGATACACAATACTAAACCCTCCCTAGATACACAATACTAAACCCTCCCCTAGATACACAATACTAAACCCTCCCTAGATACACAATACTAAACCCTCCCCTAGATACACAATACTAAACCCTCCCCTAGATACACAATACTAAACCCTCCCTGGATACACAATACTAAACCCTCCCCTAGATACACAATACTAAACCCTCCCCTAGATACACAATACTAAACCCTCCCTGACTAGATACACAATACTAAACCCTCCCCTAGATACACAATACTAAACCCTCCCTAGATACACAATACTAAACCCTCCCCTAGACTAGATACACAATACTAAACCCTCCCTAGACTAGATACACAATACTAAACCCTCCCCTAGACTAGATACACAATACTAAACCCTCCCCTAGATACACAATACTAAACCCTCCCTGGATACACAATACTAAACCCTCCCTGGGACTAGATACACAATACTAAACCCTCCCTGGACTAGATACACAATACTAAACCCTCCCCTAGATACACAATACTAAACCCTCCAGATACACAATACTAAACCCTCCCCTAGATACACAATACTAAACCCTCCCCTAGATACACAATACTAAACCCTCCCCTAGATACACAATACTAAACCCTCCCCTAGATACACAATACTAAACCCTCCCCTACTAAAGATACACAATACTAACCCTCCCCCCTAAACCCCCCCTGACTAGATACACAATACTAAACCCTCCCTAGACTAGATACACAATACTAAACCCTCCCCTAGATACACAATACTAAACCCTCCCCTAGATACACAATACTAAACCCTCCCCTAGATACACAATACTAAACCCTCCCCTAGATACACAATACTAAACCCCCTAGATACACAATACTAAACCCTCCCTAGACTAGATACACAATACTAAACCCTCCCCTAGACTAGATACACAATACTAAACCCTCCCCTAGATACACAATACTAAACCCTCCCCTAGACTAGATACACAATACTAAACCCTCCCTAGACTAGATACACAATACTAAACCCTCCCTAGATACACAATACTAAACCCTCCCTGGATACACAATACTAAACCCTCCCCTAGATACACAATACTAAACCCTCCCCTAGATACACAATACTAAACCCTCCCCTAGATACACAATACTAAACCCTCCCTAGATACACAATACTAAACCCTCCCCTAGATACACAATACTAAACCCTCCCCTGGATACACAATACTAAACCCTCCCCTAGATACACAATACTAAACCCTCCCCTCGATACACAATACTAAACCCTCCCCTAGATACACAATACTAAACCTGGATACACAATACTCTCCCTGGATACACAATACTAAACCCTCCCCTAGATACACAATACTAAACCCTCCCTAGACTAGATACACAATACTAAACCCTCCCCCCAAGATACACAATACTAAACCCTCCCTAGACTAGATACACAATACTAAACCCTCCCCTAGATACACAATACTAAACCCTCCCCTAGATAGACACAATACTAAACCCTCCCCTAGATACACAATACTAAACCCTCCCCTAGATACACAATACTAAACCCTCCCCTAGATACACAATACTAAACCCTCCCCTAGATACACAATACTAAACCCTCCCTGGCTAGATACACAATACTAAACCCTCCCCTGGACTAGATACACAATACTAAACCCTCCCTAGATACACAATACTAAACCCTCCCCTAGATACACAATACTAAACCCTCCCCTAGATACACAATACTAAACCCTCCCCTAGACTAGATACACAATACTAAACCCTCCCTAGACTAGATACACAATACTAAACCCTCCCTAGATACACAATACTAAACCCTCCCTAGATACACAATACTAAACCCTCCCTAGACTAGATACACAATACTAAACCCTCCCTAGATACACAATACTAAACCCTCCCCTAGATACACAATACTAAACCCTCCCCTAGATACACAATACTAAACCCTCCCCTACTAAACCCTCCCTAGATACACAATACTAAACCCTCCCCTGACTAGATACACAATACTAAACCCTCCCTAGACTAGATACACAATACTAAACCCTCCCTGGATACACAATACTAAACCCTCCCCTAGACTAGATACACAATACTAAACCCTCCCTAGACTAGATACACAATACTAAACCCTCCCTAAACCCTCCCTAGATACACAATACTAAACCCTCCCCTAGATACACAATACTAAACCCTCCCCTAGGATACACAATACTAAACCCTCCCTAGACTAGATACACAATACTAAACCCTCCCCTAGATACACAATACTAAACCCTCCCCTAGGATACACAATACTAAACCCTCCCTAGATACACAATACTAAACCCTCCCCTGGATACACAATACTAAACCCTCCCTGGATACACAATACTAAACCCTCCCCTAGATACACAATACTAAACCCTCCCTAGATACACAATACTAAACCCTCCCCTAGATACACAATACTAAACCCTCCCCTAGATACACAATACTAAACCCTCCCCTAGATACACAATACTAAACCCTCCCCTAGATACACAATACTAAACCCTCCCCTGGATACACAATACTAAACCCTCCCCTAGATACACAATACTAAACCCTCCCCTAGATACACAATACTAAACCCTCCCTGGACTAGATACACAATACTAAACCCTCCCCTAGACTAGATACACAATACTAAACCCTCCCCTAGACTAGATACACAATACTAAACCCTCCCCTAGATACACAATACTAAACCCTCCCCTAGATACACAATACTAAACCCTCCCCTAGATACACAATACTAAACCCTCCCTAGATACACAATACTAAACCCTCCCCTGGATACACAATACTAAACCCTCCCCTGGATACACAATACTAAACCCTCCCTCGATACACAATACTAAACCCTCCCTAGATACACAATACTAAACCCTCCCCTGGATACACAATACTAAACCCTCCCTGGATACACAATACTAAACCCTCCCCTAGATACACAATACTAAACCCTCCCTAGACTAGATACACAATACTAAACCCTCCCCTAGATACACAATACTAAACCCTCCCTGTATACACAATACTAAACCCTCCCCTAGACTTGATACACAATACTAAACCCTCCCCTGGATACACCATACTAAACCCTCCCCTGGACTAGATACAAAATACTAAACCCTTCCCTAGACTAGATACACAATACTAAACCCTCCCCTGGACTAGATACACAATACTAAACCCTTTCCTGGACTAGATACACAATACTAAACCCTCCCCTGGACTAGATACACAATACTAAACCCTCCCTAGATACACAATACTAAACCCTCCCTAGACTAGATACACAATACTAAACCCTCCCCTAGACTAGATACACAATATTAAACCCTCCCTGGACTAGATACACAATACTAAACCCTCCCCTGGACTAGATACACAATACTAAACCCTTTCCTGGACTAGATACACAATACTAAACCCTCCCTGGACTAGATACACAATACTAAACCCTCCCCTAGATACACAATACTAAACCCTCCCTAGACTAGATACACAATACTAAACCCTCCCTGGACTAGATACACAATACTAAACCCTCCCCTGGACTAGATACACAATACTAAACCCTCCCCTAGATACACAATACTAAACCCTCCCCTAGACTAGATACACAATACTAAACCCTCCCTAGACTAGATACACAATACTAAACCCTCCCCTAGACTAGATACACAATACTAAACCCTCCCCTAGACTAGATACACAATACTAAACCCTCCCCTGGATACACAATACTAAACCCTCCCTGGATACACAATACTAAACCCTCCCTGGACTAGATACACAATACTAAACCCTCCCTGGACTAGATACACAATACTAAACCCTCCCTAGATACACAATACTAAACCCTCCCCTAGATACACAATACTAAACCCTCCCTGGACTAGATACACAATACTAAACCCTCCCTAGATACACAATACTAAACCCTCCCTAGACTAGATACACAATACTAAACCCTCCCCTAGAATAGATACACAATACTAAACCCTCCCCTAGAATAGATACACAATACTAAACCCTCCCTAGAATAGATACACAATACTAAACCCTCCCCTGGATACACAATACTAAACCCTCCCCTAGATACACAATACTAAACCCTCCCTGGACTAGATACACAATACTAAACCCTCCCTGGACTAGATACACAATACTAAACCCTCCCTAGATACACAATACTAAACCCTCCCTAGACTAGATACACAATACTAAACCCTCCCTAGACTAGATACACAATACTAAACCCTCCCTAGACTAGATACACAATACTAAACCCTCCCTAGATACACAATACTAAACCCTCCCTAGACTAGATACACAATACTAAACCCTCCCTAGACTAGATACACAATACTAAACCCTCCCTAGACTAGATACACAATACTAAACCCTCCCCAAGATACACAATACTAAACCCTCCCTGGATACACAATACTAAACCCTCCCCTAGATACACAATACTAAACCCTCCCTGGACTAGATACACAATACTAAACCCTCCCTGGACTAGATACACAATACTAAACCCTCCCCTAGATACACAATACTAAACCCTCCCTAGACTAGATACACAATACTAAACCCTCCCTAGACTAGATACACAATACTAAACCCTCCCTAGACTAGATACACAATACTAAACCCTCCCCTAGATACACAATACTAAACCCTCCCCTAGATACACAATACTAAACCCTCCCCTAGATACACAATACTAAACCCTCCCCTGGATACACAATACTAAACCCTCCCCTAGATACACAATACTAAACCCTCCCCTAGATACACAATACTAAACCCTCCCCTGGATACACAATACTAAACCCTCCCCTGGATACACAATACTAAACCCTCCCCTAGATACACAATACTAAACCCTCCCCTAGACTAGATACACAATACTAAACCCTCCCCTAGACTAGATACACAATACTAAACCCTCCCCTAGACTAGATACACAATACTAAACCCTCCCCTAGCTACACAATACTAAACCCTCCCCTGGATACACAATACTAAACCCTCCCTGGGCTAGATACACAATACTAAACCCTCCCCTGGGCTAGATACACAATACTAAACCCTCCCCTAGATACACAATACTAAACCCTCCCCTAGATACACAATACTAAACCCTCCCCTGGGCTAGATACACAATACTAAACCCTCCCCTGGGCTAGATACACAATACTAAACCCTCCCCTAGATACACAATACTAAACCCTCCCCTGGACTAGATACACAATACTAAACCCTCCCCTAGATACACAATACTAAACCCTCCCCTGGACTAGATACACAATACTAAACCCTCCCTAGACTAGATACACAATACTAAACCCTCCCCTAGATACACAATACTAAACCCTCCCCTAGATACACAATACTAAACCTCCCCTGGACTAGATACACAATACTAAACCCTCCCCTAGATACACAATACTAAACCCTCCCCTAGATACACAATACTAAACCCTCCCTAGACTAGATACACAATACTAAACCCTCCCCTAGATACACAATACTAAACCCTCCCCTGGGCTAGATACACAATACTAAACCCTCCCCTAGACTAGATACACAATACTAAACCCTCCCCTAGATACACAATACTAAACCCTCCCCTGGATACACCATACTAAACCCTCCCCTAGACTGGATACACCATACTAAACCCTCCCCTAGACTAGATACACAATACTAAACCCTCCCTAGACTAGATACACAATACTAAACCCTCCCCTAGATACACAATACTAAACCCTCCCCTGGATACACCATACTAAACCCTCCCCTAGACTAGATACACAATACTAAACCCTCCCCTAGATACACAATACTAAACCCTCCCCTAGATACACAATACTAAACCCTCCCCTGGATACACAATACTACTAAACTAAACCCTCCCTAGATACACAATACTAAACCCTCCCCTGGATACACAATACTAAACCCTCCCCTGGATACACAATACTAAACCCTCCCCTAGATACACAATACTAAACCCTCCCCTAGATACACAATACTAAACCCTCCCCTAGATACACAATACTAAACCCTCCCCTAGATACACAATACTAAACCCTCCCCTAGATACACAATACTAAACCCTCCCCTAGATACACAATACTAAACCCTCCCTGGATACACAATACTAAACCCTCCCCTGGATACACAATACTAAACCCTCCCCTAGATACACAATACTAAACCCTCCCTGGACTAGATACACAATACTAAACCCTCCCTAGACTAGATACACAATACTAAACCCTCCCTAGACTAGATACACAATACTAAACCCTCCCCTAGATACACAATACTAAACCCTCCCCTAGATACACAATACTAAACCCTCCCTAGATACACAATACTAAACCCTCCCTAGATACACAATACTAAACCCTCCCTAGATACACAATACTAAACCCTCCCCTGGATACACAATACTAAACCCTCCCCTGGATACACAATACTAAACCCTCCCCTGGATACACAATACTAAACCCTCCCCTCGATACACAATACTAAACCCTCCCCTAGATACACAATACTAAACCCTCCCCTGGATACACAATACTAAACCCTCCCCTGGATACACAATACTAAACCCTCCCCTAGATACACAATACTAAACCCTCCCCTAGACTAGATACACAATACTAAACCCTCCCCTAGACTAGATACACAATACTAAACCCTCCCCTAGCTACACAATACTAAACCCTCCCCTGGATACACAATACTAAACCCTCCCCTGGGCTAGATACACAATACTAAACCCTCCCCTGGGCTAGATACACAATACTAAACCCTCCCCTAGATACACAATACTAAACCCTCCCCTGGGCTAGATACACAATACTAAACCCTCCCTAGATACACAATACTAAACCCTCCCCTAGATACACAATACTAAACCCTCCCCTGGACTAGATACACAATACTAAACCCTCCCCTAGATACACAATACTAAACCCTCCCCTGGACTAGATACACAATACTAAACCCTCCCCTAGACTAGATACACAATACTAAACCCTCCCCTAGATACACAATACTAAACCCTCCCCTGGACTAGATACACAATACTAAACCCTCCCTGGACTAGATACACAATACTAAACCCTCCCTAGATACACAATACTAAACCCTCCCCTAGACTAGATACACAATACTAAACCCTCCCTAGATACACAATACTAAACCCTCCCCTGGGCTAGATACACAATACTAAACCCTCCCTAGACTAGATACACAATACTAAACCCTCCCTAGACTAGATACACAATACTAAACCCTCCCCTAGATACACAATACTAAACCCTCCCCTGGATACACAATACTAAACCCTCCCCTAGATACACAATACTAAACCTTCCCCTAGATACACACAATACTAAACCCTCCCCTAGATACACAATACTAAACCCTCCCCTAGATACACAATACTAAACCCTCCCCTAGATACACAATACTAAACCCTCCCTTTGACTGAAATTGAAAAGCCAGACACCCCCGTTTTCCTCCAGGTACCATTCCATCTTTTACTGTGGTTTTGTGATACATGCAGTTCTCAGTGGGCGCTATGGATCTCCACTATCGTCTGGCCTTGATGTCCCCCTGCATAAAACATTCTCCATTCAGGCTGCAAAGGCTTCAATTTCCTCCTTAACTCGATTTAATGATGGAAAAGGAGGGGGAAAAGAACAGGGAGAATATGCGACACCATTTTCAACCACCATGTTAGAGTGGCTCATGACTAAGAATGTTACTTCCTGATGTTGTGCCCAGGGGTACACAACAGACTGCTGCAAGCTGATTGGCTGAACCCAATACGCAACATCCCGGACTAGCATTCCTAGGCATTAGCAACTCTAACATGTTGGTGGAAAATGGAGCTGAGTTTGACCAATATGCCTTTAAGAATGTCAAACCTTTGGAAAAAAGAAGGAAAAAAAGGTTACGAGGTCCAATAGGAACTACCTGGCTACCCAGGCTTTGATAGGAACATATTACTGTCATGAGGAACTACCTGGCTACCCAGGCTTTGATAGGGACATATTACTGTCATGAGGAACTACCTGGCTACCCAGGCTTTGATAGGAACATATTACTGTCATGAGGAACTACCTGGCTACCCAGGCTTTGATAGGAACATATTACTGTCATGACAAATCCATAACAACAGTAGGCATGCAGGCCGAACAGCTGTCTGACAGAGGTCCTGGCTTTCTCACAGATATCCATATATTATTACTGATATCAAATATACCTTGAAATGATCTACGCCAGAGCCAGTTCTAGACCTTGATAAGAGCATATTGTTCATACACTATAAGCTTACTGTATATCACGGTATGACTCCTGTCTGTTTTCAGGTTTCCGGGGCTCCTTCCTTCTCCATAGACTACAAGAACAACTGCTTCCAGAAAGATGGGAAGCCTTTCCAGTACGTCTCCGGCAGTATCCACTACTCCCGCATCCCTCACTACTACTGGAAAGACAGACTGCTCAAGATGTACATGGCTGGACTCAACGCTGTACAGATGTAAGTTCAACAGGAGACATAATGGGGAGAGCGAGATTATTATAATATAATTAAATGTATCTCCTGAAGATTCCCCAATACAACAGCAGTAGGGTTGTACCTGTAGCCATGATTCTCATGGTTTGAGAGTCCTTTAGGTGCCTTTTTGGCAAACTCCAAGCGGGCTGTCATGTGCCTTTTACTGAGGGGTGGCTTCCATCTGGTCACTCTATCATAAAGACCTGATTGATGGAGTGCTGCAGAGATGATTGTCCTTCTGGAAGGTTCTCCATCTCCACAGAGGAACTCTGGAGTTCTGTCAGAGTGACCATCAGGTTCTTGTTTCACCTCCCTGACCAAGACCCTTCTCCCGGGCGGCCAGCTCTAGGAAGAGTCTTGGTGGTTCCAAACCTCTTCCATTGGAGAATGATGGAGGCCACTGTGTTCTTGGGGACCTTCAATGCTGCAGAAATGTTTTGGTAGCCTTCCCCAGATCTGTACCTCGACACAATCCTGTCTCTGAGCTCTACTGACAATTCCTTCAACCTCATGGCTTGGCTGTTGCTCTGTTATGCACTGTCAACTTTCTATAGACAGGTGTGTACCTTTTCCAAATCATGTCCAATCAATTAAATTCACCACAGGACACACGTAAGCTCAATTTCGAGTCTTATAGCAAAGGGTCTGAATACTTATGTAAATAAGGTATTTCTGTTTATTAATTAGCTTGACGAGGAAAAAAAGCTGTAACGTAAGTACTCTTCTCCTTCCTGTCAGTTATGTCACCAGTACTCTTCTGCTTCCTGTCAGTTATGTCACCAGTACTCTTCTGCTTCCTGTCAGTTATGTCACCAGTACTCTTCTCCTTCCTGTCAGTTATGTCACCAGTACTCTTCTCCCTCTTGTCAGTGATGTCACCAGTACTCTTCTCCTTCCTGTCAGTTATGTCACCAGTACTCTTCTCTTTCCTGTCAGTTATGTCACCAGTACTCTTCTCCCTCTTGTCAGTGATGTCACCAGTACTCTTCTCCTTCCTGTCAGTTATGTCACCAGTACTCTTCTCCTTCCTGTCAGTTCCTGTCAGTTGTCACCAGTACTCTTCTCCTTCCTGTCAGTTATGTCACCAGTACTCTTTCTCTTTCCTCAGTTATGTCACCAGTACTCTTCTCCTTCCTGTCATGTCACCAGTACTCTTCTCTTCCTGTCAATGATGTACTCTTCTCCTTCCTGTCAGTGATGCACCAGTACTTCCTGTCAGTGATGTCTCCTTCCTGTCAGTGATGTCACCAGTACTCTTCTCCTTCCTGTCAGTACTCTTCTCCTTCCTGTCAGTGATGTCACCAGTACTCTTCTCCTTCCTGTCAGTTATGTCACCAGTACTCTTCTCCTTCCTGTCAGTGATGTCACCAGTACTCTTCTCCTTCCTGTCAGTGAGTACTCTTCTCCTTCCACCAGTACTCTTCTCCTTCCTGTCTTCACCAGTACTCTTCTCCTTCCTGTCAGTTATGTCACCAGTACTCTTCTCCTTCCTGTCAGTTATGTCACCAGTACTCTTCTCCTTCCTGTCAGTGATGTCACCAGTACTCTTCTCCTTCCTGTCAGTTATGTCACCAGTACTCTTCTCCTTCCTGTCAGTTATGTCACCAGTACTCTTCTCCTTCCTGTCAGTGATGTCACCAGTACTCTTCTCCTTCCTGTCAGTGATGTCACCAGTACTCTTCTCCTTCCTGTCAGTTATGTCACCAGTACTCTTCTCCTTCCTGTCAGTTATGTCACCAGTACTCTTCTCCTTCTTGTCAGTATGTCACCAGTACTCTTCTCCCTCTTGTCAGTTATGTTCCCTGGAACTTCCATGAGGAAAAGCGGGGTGTTTACAACTTCACTGGGGATCGAGACCTGGAGAACTTCCTGGATCTGGCCAATCAGACGGGCCTCCTGGTGATCCTCCGCCCCGGACCCTACATCTGTGCAGAGTGGGAGATGGTAAGCACTACAGGACATAGAGGTATCTTCCTGTCAGGGGAGACTGATGAGTGGAAGACAGGTTCATAGTAAGGAATGGTGCTGAATTCAATCCGTTCCAGTCATCACTATGAGCCTAAGTGCTGAATTCAATCCGTTCCAGTCATTACTATGAGCCTAAGTGCTGAATTCAATCAGTTCCAGTCATTACTATGAGCCTAAGTGCTGAATTCAATCCGTTCCAGTCATTACTATGAGCCTAAGTGCTGAATTCAATCCGTTCCAGTCATTACTATGAGCCTAAGTGCTGAATTCAATCCGTTCCAGTCATTACTATGAGCCTAAGTGCTGAATTCAATCCGTTCCAGTCATTACTATGAGCCTAAGTGCTGAATTCAATCCGTTCCAGTCATTACTATGAGCCTAAGTGCTGAATTCAATCCGTTCCAGTCATTACTATGAGCCTAAGGGCTGAATTCATTCCGTTCCAGTCATTACTATGAGCCTAAGTGCTGAATTCAATCCGTTCCAGTCATTACTATGAGCCTAAGTGCTGAATTCAATCCGTTCCAGTCATTACTATGAGCCTAAGGGCTGAATTCAATCCTTTCCAGTCATTACTATGAGCCTAAGGGCTGAATTCAATCCCTTCCAGTCATTACTATGAGCCTAAGGGCTGAATTCAATCCGTTCCAGTCATTACTATGAGCCCGTCCTCCGATTTTAAAGGGCCACCATTACATTTGACATTTGGTCATAAAAGGAGACGCTCCTCTCCAGAGACAGTCAGACCCTCACTGCTTCCTTCACTATTGAGCTTGGTTTCCTTGACCTGCACTTTGTTATAAGACTCTGGTCAAAGTCAGGCCTTTCAGCAACACATTGGAAACTCACTACATCACATGGTGTGAGGCTGTAGTCTACTGGAAGTCCTATTCTCACCTGGGGGACTGTAGAGAGGGAGGGATGTAAGTCCTATTCTCACCTGGGGGACTGTAGAGAGGGAGGGATGGAAGTCCTATTATCACCTGGGGGACCGTAGAGAGAGAGAGGGATGGAAGTCCTATTCTCACCTGGGGGACTGTAGAGAGAGAGGGAGGGATGGAAGTCCTATTCTCAACTGGGGGACTGTAGAGAGAGAGGGATGGAAGTCCTATTCTCACCTGGGGGACCGTAGAGAGAGAGGGATGGAAGTCCTATTCTCACCTGGGGGACTGTAGAGAGAGAGAGGGATGGAAGTCCTATTCTCACCTGGGGGACTGTAGAGAGGGAGGGATGGAAGTCCTATTCTCACCTGGGGGACTGTAGAGAGAGAGGGATGGAAGTCCTATTCTCACCTGGGGGACCGTAGAGAGAGAGAGGGATGGAAGTCCTATTCTCACCTGGGGGACTGTAGAGAGAGAGAGATGGAAGTCATATTCTCACCTGGGGGACTGTAGAGAGAGAGAGAGGGATGGAAGTCCTATTCTCACCTGGGGGACTGTAGAGAGAGAGGGATGGAAGTCCTATTCTCACCTGGGGGACCGTAGAGAGAGAGAGGGATGGAAGTCCTATTCTCACCTGGGGGACCGTAGCGAGAGAGAGAGGGATGGAAGTCCTATTCTCACCTGGGGGACTGTAGAGAGAGAGAGGGATGGAAGTCATATTCTCACCTGGGGGACTGTAGAGAGAGAGAGAGAGAGAGAGAGGGATGGAAGTCCTATTCTCACCTGGGGGACTGTAGAGAGAGAGAGAGAGGGATGGAAGTCCTATTCTCACCTGGGGGACCGTAGAGAGAGAGGGATGGAAGTCCTATTCTCACCTGGGGGACCGTAGAGAGAGAGGGATGGAAGTCATATTCTCACCTGGGGGACTGTAGAGAGAGAGAGAGAGGGATGGAAGTCCTATTCTCACCTGGGGGACCGTAGAGAGAGAGGGATGGAAGTCCTATTCTCACCTGGGGGACTGTAGAGAGAGAGAGGGATGGAAGTCCTATTCTCACCTGGGGGACTGTAGAGAGAGAGAGAGGGATGGAAGTCCTATTCTCACCTGGGGGACTGTAGAGAGAGAGGGATGGAAGTCCTATTCTCACCTGGGGGACCGTAGAGAGACAGGGATGGAAGTCCTATTCTCACCTGGGGGACTGTAGAGAGAGAGAGAGGGATGGAAGTCCTATTCTCACCTGGGGGACTGTAAGAGAGAGAGAGGGATGGAAGTCCTATTCTCACCTGGGGGACTGTAGAGAGAGAGAGAGGGATGGAAGTCCTATTCTCACCTGGGGGACCGTAGAGAGAGAGAGAGAGAGAGAGAGAGGGATGGAAGTCGTATTCTCACCTGGGGGACCGTAGAGAGAGGGAGGGATGGAAGTCCTATTCTCACCTGGGGGACTGTAGAGAGAGAGAGAGGGATGGAAGTCCTATTCTCACCTGGGGGACTGTAGAGAGGGAGGGATGGAAGTCCTATTCTCACCTGGGGGACTGTAGAAAGAGGAGGGATGTGTTGGTGTCATGCTGGGGGACCGTAGAGGGATGTGTTAGTGTCATGCTGGGGGACCGTAGAGGGATGTGTTGGTGTCATGCTGGGGGACCGTAGAGGGATGTGTTGGTGTCATGCTGGGGGATGAGAGGAGGGATGTGTTTCTCATGCTGGGGACCGTAGAGAGAGGATGTGTTGGTGTCATGTTGGGGGACCGTAGAGAGGGAGGGATGTGTTGGTGTCATGCTGGGGGACCTGAGGGATGTGTTGGTGTCATGCTGGGGGACCATAGAGGGAGGGATGTGTTGGTGTCATGCTGGGGGACCGTAGAGGGATGTGTTGGTGTCATGCTGGGGGGACCGGAGAGGGATGTGTTGGTGTCATGCTGGGGGACCGTAGAGGAGGGATGTGTTGGTGTCATGCTGGGGGACCGTAGAGAGATGTGTTGGTGTCATGCTGGGGACCATAGAGGGATGTGTTGGTGTCATGCTGGGGACCATAGAGGGATGTGTTGGTGTCATGCTGGGGGACCGTAGAGGGATGTGTTGGTGTCATGCTGGGGACCGTAGAGGGATGTGTTGGTGTCATGCTGGGGGACCGTAGAGGGAGGGATGTGTTGGTGTCATGCTGGGGGAGAGAGGGATGTGTTGGTGTCATGCTGGGGGACCATAGAGGGATGTGTTGGTGTCATGCTGGGGACCGTGAGGGATGTGTTGGTGTCATGCTGGGGGACCGTAGAGGGATGTGTTGGTGTCATGCTGGGGACCGTAGAGAGATGTGTTGGTGTCATGCTGGGGGACCGTAGAGATGTGTTGGGATGTGTTGGTGTCATGCTGGGGGACCGAGAGAGGATGTGTTGGTGTCATGCTGGGGGACCGTAGAGGGATGTGTTGGTGTCATGCTGGGGGACCGTAGAGAGGGGGGATGTGTTGGTGTCATGCTGGGGGACCGTAGAGGGATGTGTTGGTGTCATGCTGGGGGACCGTAGAGAGAGATGTGTTGGTGTCATGCTGGGGACCGTAGAGGGATGTGTTGGTGTCATGCTGGGGGACCGTAGAGAGATGTGTTGGTGTCATGCTGGGGACCGTAGAGGGATGTGTTGGTGTCATGCTGGGGGACCGTAGAGAGATGTGTTGGTGTCATGCTGGGGGACCGTAGAGAGGGATGTGTTGGTGTCATGCTGGGGACCGTAGAGGGATGTGTTGGTGTCATGCTGGGGACCGTAGAGAGGGAGAGATGTGTTGGTGTCATGCTGGGGACCGTAGAGGGATGTGTTGGTGTCATGCTGGGGGACCGAGAGAGAGGGAGGGATGTGTTGGTGTCATGCTGGGGGACCGTAGAGGGATGTGTTGGTGTCATGCTGGGGGACCGTAGAGAGGGAGGGATGTGTTGGTGTCATGCTGGGGGACCGTAGAGGGATGTGTTGGTGTCATGCTGGGGGACCGTAGAGAGATGTGTTGGTGTCATGCTGGGGGACCGTAGAGAGATGTGTTGGTGTCATGCTGGGGGACCGTAGAGAGAGGGAGAGATGTGTTGGTGTCATGCTGGGGGACCGTAGAGAGATGTGTTGGTGTCATGCTGGGGGACCGTAGAGAGATGTGTTGGTGTCATGCTGGGGGACCGTAGGAGGATGTGTTGGTGTCATGCTGGGGACCGAGAGAGATGTGTTGGTGTCATGCTGGGGGACCGTAGAGAGGGAGGGATGTGTTGGTGTCATGCTGGGGGACCGTAGAGAGGGAGGGATGTGTTGGTGTCATGCTGGGGGGGACCGTAGAGGGATGTGTTGGTGTCATGCTGGGGGACCGTAGGGATGTGTTGGTGTCATGCTGGGGGAGGGATGTGTTGGTGTCATGCTGGGGGACCGTAGAGGGATGTGTTGGTGTCATGCTGGGGGACCGTAGAGGGATGTGTTGGTGTCATGCTGGGGGACCGTAGAGGGATGTGTTGGTGTCATGCTGGGGGACCGTAGAGGGATGTGTTGGTGTCATGCTGGGGGACCGTAGAGGGATGTGTTGGTGTCATGCTGGGGGACCGTAGAGGGATGTGTTGGTGTCATGCTGGGGGACCGTAGAGAGGGAGGGATGTGTTGGTGTCATGCTGGGGGACCGTAGAGAGGGAGGGATGTGTTGGTGTCATGCTGGGGGACCGTAGAGAGGGAGGGATGTGTTGGTGTCATGCTGGGGGACCGTAGAGAGGGAGGGATGTGTTGGTGTCATGCTGGGGGACCATAGAGAGAGGGAGGGATGTGTTGGTGTCATGCTGGGGGACCGAGAAGAGGAGGGATGTGTTGGTGTCATGCTGGGGGACCGTAGAGAGGGAGGGATGTGTTGGTGTCATGCTGGGGGACCGTAGAGGGATGTGTTGGTGTCATGCTGGGGGACCATAGAGAGGGAGATGTGTTGGTGTCATGCTGGGGGACCGTAGAGAGGATGGATGTGTTGATGTGTTGGTGTCATGCTGGGGACCGTAGAGGGATGTGTTGGTGTCATGCTGGGGGACCGAGAGGGATGTGTTGGTGTCATGCTGGGGGACCGTAGAGGGATGTGTTGGTGTCATGCTGGGGGACCGTAGAGGGATGTGTTGGTGTCATGCTGGGGACCGTAGAGGGATGTGTTGGTGTCATGCTGGGGGACCGTAGAGGGATGTGTTGGTGTCATGCTGGGGACCGTAGAGGGATGTGTTGGTGTCATGCTGGGGGACCGTAGAGGGATGTGTTGGTGTCATGCTGGGGACCGTAGAGGGATGTGTTGGTGTCATGCTGGGGGACCGTAGAGGGATGTGTTGGTGTCATGCTGGGGGACCGTAGAGGGATGTGTTGGTGTCATGCTGGGGGACCGTAGAGGGATGTGTTGGTGTCATGCTGGGGACCGTAGAGGGATGTGTTGGTGTCATGCTGGGGACCGTAGAGGGATGTGTTGGTGTCATGCTGGGGGACCGTAGAGGGAGGGATGTGTTGGTGTCATGCTGGGGGACCGTAGAGAGGGATGGATGTGTCATGCTGGGGGACCGTAGAGGGATGTGTTGGTGTCATGCTGGGGACCGTAGAGGGATGTGTTGGTGTCATGCTGGGGGACCGTAGGAGGGATGTGTTGGTGTCATGCTGGGGGACCGTAGAGGGATGTGTTGGTGTCATGCTGGGGGACCGTAGAGGGATGTGTTGGTGTCATGCTGGGGGACCGTAGAGGGATGTGTTGGTGTCATGCTGGGGGACCGTAGAGGGATGTGTTGGTGTCATGCTGGGGGACCTAGAGGGGGACCATGCTGGGGGACCGAGGGATGTGTTGGTGTCATGCTGGGGACCGTAGAGGATGTGTTGGTGTCATGCTGGGGGACCGAGAGAGGGATGTGTTGGTGTCATGCTGGGGACCGTAGAGGGATGTGTTGGTGTCATGCTGGGGGACCGTAGAGGGGGATGTGTTGGTGTCATGCTGGGGACCGTAGAGGGATGTGTTGGTGTCATGCTGGGGGACCGTAGAGAGGAGGGATGTGTTGGTGTCATGCTGGGGGACCGTAGAGAGAGGGATGTGTTGGTGTCATGCTGGGGGACCGTAGAGATGTGTTGGTGTCATGCTGGGGGGAGGGATGTGTTGGTGTCATGCTGGGGGACCGTAGAGGGAGAGATGTGTTGGTGTCATGCTGGGGGATGTGATTGTTGGTGTCATGCTGGGGGACCGTAGAGGATGTGTTGGTGTCATGCTGGGGACCGTAGAGAGGGAGGGATGTTGGTGTCATGCTGGGGACCGGAGAGGGATGTGTTGGTGTCATGCTGGGGACCGTAGAGGGATGTGTTGGTGTCATGCTGGGGGACCGTAGAGGGATGTGTTGGTGTCATGCTGGGGGACCGTAGAGGGATGTGTTGGTGTCATGCTGGGGGACCGTAGAGGGATGTGTTGGTGTCATGCTGGGGACCGAGGGATGTGTTGGTGTCATGCTGGGGGACCGTAGAGGGATGTGTTGGTGTCATGCTGGGGACCGTAGAGGGATGTGTTGGTGTCATGCTGGGGGACCGTAGAGGGATGTGTTGGTGTCATGCTGGGGGACATGCTGGGGGACCGTAGAGGGATGTGTTGGTGTCATGCTGGGGGACCGTAGAGGGAGTCATGCTGGGGGACCGTAGAGGGATGTGTTGGTGTCATGCTGGGGGACCGTAGAGGAGGAGGGATGTGTTGGTGTCATGCTGGGGGACCGTAGGAGGGATGTGTTGGTGTCATGCTGGGGGACCGTAGAGAGGGAGGGATGTGTTGGTGTCATGCTGGGGGGGGGATGTGTTGGTGTCATGCTGGGGACCGTAGAGGGGGATGTGTTGGTGTCATGCTGGGGGACCGTAGAGAGGGGATGTGTTGGTGTCATGCTGGGGGACCGTAGAGAGGGAGGGATGTGTTGGTGTCATGCTGGGGGACCGTAGAGGGATGTGTTGGTGTCATGCTGGGGGACCGTAGAGGGATGTGTTGGTGTCATGCTCAGGGTGTGTTGGTGTCATGGGGGACCGTAGAGGGATGTGTTGGTGTCATGCTGGGGGACCGTAGAGAGGGAGGGATGTGTTGGTGTCATGCTGGGGGACCGTAGAGAGGGAGGGATGTGTTGGTGTCATGCTGGGGGACCGTAGAGAGGGAGGGATGTGTTGGTGTCATGCTGGGGGACCGTAGAGGGATGTGTTGGTGTCATGCTGGGGGACCGTAGAGGGATGTGTTGGTGTCATGCTGGGGACCGTAGAGAGATGTGTTGGTGTCATGCTGGGGGACCGTAGAGGGATGTGTTGGTGTCATGCTGGGGGACCGTAGAGAGATGTGTTGGTGTCATGCTGGGGGACCGTAGAGGGATGTGTTGGTGTCATGGTGGGGGACCGAGAGAGATGTGTTGGTGTCATGCTGGGGACCGTAGAGGGATGTGTTGGTGTCATGCTGGGGGACCGTAGAGGGATGTGTTGGTGTCATGCTGGGGGACCGGAGGGATGTGTTGGTGTCATGCTGGGGGACCGTAGATGCTGGGGGAGGGATGTGTTGGTGTCATGCTGGGGGACCGTAGAGGGATGTGTTGGTGTCATGCTGGGGACCGAGAGGATGTGTTGGTGTCATGCTGGGGGACCGTAGAGGGATGTGTTGGTGTCATGCTGGGGACCGTAGAGAGAGATGTGTTGGTGTCATGCTGGGGGACCGTAGAGATGTGTTGGTGTCATGCTGGGGACCGTAGAGGGATGTGTTGGTGTCATGCTGGGGACCGTAGAGAGATGTGTTGGTGTCATGCTGGGGGACCGTAGAGGGATGTGTTGGTGTCATGCTGGGGGACCGTAGAGGGAGGGATGTGTTGGTGTCATGCTGGGGGACCGGAGGGGATGTGTCATTGGGGGTGTCATGTGGGGACCGTGGGGAGAGGGATGTGTTGGTGTCATGCTGGGGACCGTAGAGATGCTGGGGGACCGGAGGGATGTGTTGGTGTCATGCTGGGGGACCGTAGAGAGAGAGGGATGTGTTGGTGTCATGCTGGGGGACCGTGAGAGAGAGGGATGTGTGGGGGACCGTAGAGGATGGTGTCATGCTGGGGACCGTAGGGAGGGATGTGTTGGTGTCATGCTGGGGGACCGTAGAGGGATGTGTTGGTGTCATGCTGGGGGACCGAGAGGGAGGGATGTGTTGGTGTCATGCTGGGGGACCGTAGAGGGATGTGTTGGTGTCATGCTGGGGGACCGTAGAGGGATGTGTTGGTGTCATGCTGGGGACCGTAGAGGGATGTGTTGGTGTCATGCTGGGGACCGTAGAGGGATGTGTTGGTGTCATGCTGGGGGACCGTAGAGGGATGTGTTGGTGTCATGCTGGGGACCGTAGAGGGATGTGTTGGTGTCATGCTGGGGGGGAGGGATAGAGGGATGTGTTGGTGTCATGCTGGGGGACCGTAGAGAGATGTGTTGGTGTCATGCTGGGGGACCGTAGAGAGGGAGGGATGTGTTGGTGTCATGCTGGGGGACCGTAGAGAGGGAGGGATGTGTTGGTGTCATGCTGGGGGACCATAGAGAGGGAGGGATGTGTTGGTGTCATGCTGGGGGACCATAGAGAGAGGGAGGGATGTGTTGGTGTCATGCTGGGGGACCATAGAGAGGGAGGGATGTGTTGGTGTCATGCTGGGGGACCATAGAGAGGTAGGGATGTGTTGGTGTCATGCTGGGGGACCATAGAGAGGGAGGGATGTGTTGGTGTCATGCTGGGGGACCGTAGAGAGATGTGTTGGTGTCATGCTGGGGGACCGTAGAGGGATGTGTTGGTATCATGCTGGGGGACCGTAGAGGGTGTGTTTGGTGTCATGCTGGGGGACCGTAGAGGGATGTGTTGGTGTCATGCTGGGGGACCGTAGAGAGGGAGGGATGTGTTGGTGTCATGCTGGGGGACCGTAGAGAGGAGGGATGTGTTGGTGTCATGCTGGGGGACCGTAGAGAGGAGGGATGTGTTGGTGTCATGCTGGGGACCGTAGAGAGGGATGTGTTGGTGTCATGCTGGGGGACCGTAGAGGGATGTGTTGGTGTCATGCTGGGGGACCGTAGAGAGATGTGTTGGTGTCATGCTGGGGACCGTAGAGGGATGTGTTGGTGTCATGCTGGGGGACCGTAGAGGGATGTGTTGGTGTCATGCTGGGGACCGTAGAGGGATGTGTTGGTGTCATGCTGGGGGACCGTAGAGGGATGTGTTGGTGTCATGGTGGGGACCGTAGAGAGATGTGTTGGTGTCATGCTGGGGGACCGTAGAGGGATGTGTTGGTGTCATGCTGGGGGACCGTAGAGGGATGTGTTGGTGTCATGCTGGGGGACCGTAGAGGGATGTGTTGGTGTCATGCTGGGGGACCGTAGAGGGATGTGTTGGTGTCATGCTGGGGGACCGTAGAGGGATGTGTTGGTGTCATGCTGGGGACCGTAGGGGATGTGTTGGTGTCATGCTGGGGGACCGTAGAGGGATGTGTTGGTGTCATGCTGGGGGACCGTAGAGGGATGTGTTGGTGTCATGCTGGGGACCGTAGAGGGATGTGTTGGTGTCATGCTGGGGGACCGTAGAGGGAGGGATGTGTTGGTGTCATGCTGGGGGACCGTAGAGGGATGTGTTGGTGTCATGCTGGGGACCGTAGAGGGATGTGTTGGTGTCATGCTGGGGACCGTAGAGGGATGTGTTGGTGTCATGCTGGGGGAGAGATGTGTTGGTGTCATGCTGGGGGACCGTAGAGGATGTGTTGGTGTCATGCTGGGGGACCGTAGAGAGATGTGTTGGTGTCAAGCTGGGGGACCGTAGAGGGATGTGTTGGTGTCATGCTGGGGGACCGTAGAGAGATGTGTTGGTGTCATGCTGGGGGACCGTAGAGGGATGTGTTGGTGTCATGCTGGGGGACCGTAGAGAGATGTGTTGGTGTCATGCTGGGGGACCGTAGAGAGATGTGTTGGTGTCATGCTGGGGGACCGTAGAGGGATGTGTTGGTGTCATGCTGGGGGACCGTAGAGAGAGGGAGAGATGTGTTGGTGTCATGCTGGGGGACCGTAGAGGGATGTGTTGGTGTCATGCTGGGGGACCGTAGAGAGGGAGGGATGTGTTGGTGTCATGCTGGGGGACCGTAGAGGGATGTGTTGGTGTCATGCTGGGGACCGTAGAGAGATGTGTTGGTGTCATGCTGGGGGACCGTAGGGATGTGTTGGTGTCATGCTGGGGACCGTAGGGATGTGTTGGTGTCATGCTGGGGGACCGTAGAGAGATGTGTTGGTGTCATGCTGGGGGACCGTAGAGAGAGGGAGAGATGTGTTGGTGTCATGCTGGGGGACCGTAGAGAGATGTGTTGGTGTCATGCTGGGGGACCGTAGAGAGATGTGTTGGTGTCATGCTGGGGGACCGTAGAGAGGGAGGGATGTGTTGGTGTCATGCTGGGGGACCGTAGAGGGATGTGTTGGTGTCATGCTGGGGGACCGTAGAGAGGGAGGGATGTGTTGGTGTCATGCTGGGGGACCGTAGAGGGATGTGTTGGTGTCATGCTGGGGGACCATAGAGGGATGTGTTGGTGTCATGCTGGGGGACCGTAGAGGATGTGTTGGTGTCATGCTGGGGGACCGTAGAGGGATGTGTTGGTGTCATGCTGGGGGACCATAGAGGGATGTGTTGGTGTCATGCTGGGGGACCGTAGAGGGATGTGTTGGTGTCATGCTGGGGGACCGTAGAGGGATGTGTTGGTGTCATGCTGGGGGACCGTAGAGAGATGTGTTGGTGTCATGCTGGGGGACCGTAGAGGGATGTGTTGGTGTCATGCTGGGGGACCGTAGAGGGATGTGTTGGTGTCATGCTGGGGGACCGTAGAGGGATGTGTTGGTGTCATGCTGGGGGACCGTAGAGAGATGTGTTGGTGTCATGCTGGGGGACCGTAGAGAGGGAGGGATGTGTTGGTGTCATGCTGGGGGACCGTAGAGAGGGAGGGATGTGTTGGTGTCATGCTGGGGGACCATAGAGAGGGAGGGATGTGTTGGTGTCATGCTGGGGGACCATAGAGAGAGGGAGGGATGTGTTGGTGTCATGCTGGGGGACCAGAGGGGGGAGGGATGTGTTGGTGTCATGCTGGGGGACCATAGAGAGTAGGGATGTGTTGGTGTCATGCTGGGGGACCATAGAGAGGAGGGATGTGTTGGTGTCATGCTGGGGACCGTAGAGAGATGTGTTGGTGTCATGCTGGGGGACCGTAGAGGATGTGTTGGTATCATGCTGGGGGACCGTAGAGGGTGTGTTGGTGTCATGCTGGGGGACCGTAGAGGGATGTGTTGGTGTCATGCTGGGGGACTGTAGAGAGGGGAGGGATGTGTTGGTGTCATGCTGGGGGACCGTAGAGGGAGGGATGTGTTGGTGTCATGCTGGGGGACCATAGAGAGGGAGGGATGTGTTGGTGTCATGCTGGGGGACCGTAGAGGGATGTGTTGGATGCTGGGGACCGTAGAGGGATGTGTTGGTGTCATGCTGGGGGACCGTAGAGAGATGTGTTGGTGTCATGCTGGGGGACCGTAGAGGGATGTGTTGGTGTCATGCTGGGGGACCGTAGAGGGATGTGTTGGTGTCATGCTGGGGGACCGTAGAGGGATGTGTTGGTGTCATGCTGGGGACCAGAGAGATGTGTTGGTGTCATGCTGGGGGACCGTAGAGGGATGTGTTGGTGTCATGCTGGGGACCGTAGAGAGATGTGTTGGTGTCATGCTGGGGGACCGTAGAGGAGATGTGTTGGTGTCATGCTGGGGGACCGTAGAGAGATGTGTTGGTGTCATGCTGGGGGACCGTAGAGATGTGTTGGTGTCATGCTGGGGGACCGTAGTAGAGATGTGTTGGTGTCATGCTGGGGGACCGTAAGAGGGAGGATGTGTTGGTGTCATGCTGGGGGACCGTAGAGGGAGGGATGTGTTGGTGTCATGCTGGGGGACCGTAGAGAGGGAGGGATGTGTTGGTGTCATGCTGGGGGACCGTAGAGGGATGTGTTGGTGTCATGCTGGGGGACCGTAGAGAGGGAGGGATGTGTTGGTGTCATGCTGGGGGACCGTAGAGGGATGTGTTGGTGTCATGCTGGGGGACCATAGAGGGATGTGTTGGTGTCATGCTGGGGGACCGTAGAGGGATGTGTTGGTGTCATGCTGGGGGACCGTAGAGGGATGTGTTGGTGTCATGCTGGGGGACCGTAGAGAGATGTGTTGGTGTCATGCTGGGGGACCGTAGAGGGATGTGTTGGTGTCATGCTGGGGGACCGTAGAGGGATGTGTTGGTGTCATGCTGGGGGACCGTAGAGGGATGTGTTGGTGTCATGCTGGGGGACCGTAGAGAGATGTGTTGGTGTCATGCTGGGGGTTGGTGTCATGCTGGGAGGAGGGATGTGTTGGTGTCATGCTGGGGGACCGTAGAGGGATGTGGGATGGGATGTGTTGGTGTCATGCTGGGGACCATAGAGGGAGGGATGTGTTGGTGTCATGCTGGGGACCATAGAGAGAGGGAGGGATGTGTTGGTGTCATGCTGGGGGACCATAGAGAGGGAGGGATGTGTTGGTGTCATGCTGGGGGACCATAGAGAGGTAGGGATGTGTTGGTGTCATGCTGGGGACCATAGAGAGGGAGGGATGTGTTGGTGTCATGCTGGGGACCGTAGAGGATGTGTTGGTGTCATGCTGGGGGACCGTAGAGGGGGGGTATCATGCTGGGGGACCGTAGAGGGTGTGTTGGTGTCATGTAGAGGGATGTGTTGGTGTCATGCTGGGGACCGTGAGAGAGAGGGAGGGATGTGTTGGTGTCATGCTGGGGGACCGTAGAGAGGGAGGGATGTGTTGGTGTCATGCTGGGGGACCATAGAGAGGGAGGGATGTGTTGGTGTCATGCTGGGGGACCGTAGAGGGATGTGTTGGTGTCATGCTGGGGGACCGTAGAGGGATGTGTTGGTGTCATGCTGGGGGACCGTAGAGAGATGTGTTGGTGTCATGCTGGGGACCGTAGAGGGATGTGTTGGTGTCATGCTGGGGGACCGTAGAGGGATGTGTTGGTGTCATGCTGGGGGACCGTAGAGAGATGTGTTGGTGTCATGCTGGGGGACCGTAGAGGGATGTGTTGGTGTCATGCTGGGGGATGATGTGTTGGTGTCATGCTGGGGGACCATAGAGAGGGAGGGATGTGTTGGTGTCATGCTGGGGGACCGAGAGAGGGATGTGTTGGTGTCATGCTGGGGGACCGTAGAGGGATGTGTTGGTGTCATGCTGGGGGACCGTAGAGAGATGTGTTGGTGTCATGCTGGGGGACCGTAGGGAGGGATGTGTTGGTGTCATGCTGGGGACCGTAGAGGGATGTGTTGGTGTCATGCTGGGGGACCGTAGAGGGATGTGTTGGTGTCATGCTGGGGGACCGTGAGAGAGATGTGTTGGTGTCATGCTGGGGGACCGTAGAGAGATGTGTTGGTGTCATGCTGGGGGACCGTAGAGGGATGTGTTGGTGTCATGCTGGGGGACCGTAGAGAGATGTGTTGGTGTCATGCTGGGGGACCGTAGAGGGATGTGTTGGTGTCATGCTGGGGGACCGTAGAGGGATGTGTTGGTGTCATGCTGGGGGACCGTAGAGGGATGTGTTGGTGTCATGCTGGGGGACCGTAGAGGGATGTGTTGGTGTCATGCTGGGGGACCGTAGAGGGATGTGTTGGTGTCATGCTGGGGGACCGTAGGGATGTGTTGGTGTCATGCTGGGGACCGTAGGGATGTGTTGGTGTCATGCTGGGGGACCGTAGAGGGATGTGTTGGTGTCATGCTGGGGGACCGTAGAGGGATGTGTTGGTGTCATGCTGGGGGACCGTAGAGGGATGTGTTGGTGTCATGCTGGGGGACCGTAGAGGGATGTGTTGGTGTCATGCTGGGGGACCGTAGAGGGATGTGTTGATGCACCACTGAGTAACAGATGTTGTTTTGACTCTCCTCTTCCCCTTTCTCTCACAGTGTGTCAGCTGACAGAAATATCTGAGTCAGTAGTAGTAGTCAGCTTGTAGACAGAAGTTCATTAAGTTTCTGTCTCTTTCAGGGTGGTTTACCAGCTTGGTTGCTCCAGAAACCAAACATTGTACTTCGCTCAGCAGATACAGGTATCATAAAACCATACTGCCAGTACAATCCCTTTTACACATATGAGTAATCCAGTGTTCTGGTCGGCTGCTTGTGTTTAATCAGTGTCTTTTGATCCAGACTACTTGGAGGCAGTGAGCTCCTGGATGGCAGTGCTGCTCCCAAAGATGAGGAGATGGTTGTATACAAACGGAGGGAACATTATCACTGTGCAGGTACAGTTGAAGTCTCAAGTTTACATACACCTCAGCCAAATACATTTCAAACTCAGTTTTTCACAATTCCTGACATTTAATCCTAGTAAAAATTCCCTGTCTTAGGTCAGTTAGGATCACCACTTTATTTTAAGAATGTGAAATGTCAGAATAATAGTAGAGAGAATGATTTATTTCAGCTTTTATTTCTTTCATCACATTCCCAGTGGGTCAGAAGTTTACATACACTCAATTAGTATTTGGTAGCATTGCCTTTAAATTGTTTAACTTGGGTCAAACGTTTTGGGTAGCCTTCCACAAGCTTCCCACAATAAGTTGGGTGAATTTTGGCCCATTCCTCCTGACAGAGCTTGTGCAACTGAGTCAGGTTTGTAGACCTCCTTGCTCGCACAGGCTTTTTCAGTTCTGCCCACAAATGTTCTATAGGATTGAGGTCAGGGCTTTGTGATGGCCACTCCAATAACTCGACTTTGTTGTCCTTAAGCCATTTTGCCACAACTTTGGAAGTATGCTTGGGGTCATTGTCCATTTGGAAGACCCATTTGCGACCAAGCTTTAACTTCCTGACTGATGTCTTGAGATGTCTTTCAATATATCCACATAATTTTCCTACCTCATGATGCCATCTATTTTGTGAAGTGCACCAGTCCCTCCTGCAGCAAAGCACCCCCCACAACATGATGCTGCCACCCCCACAACATGATGCTGCCACCCCCACAACATGATGCTGCCACCCCCACAACATGATGCTGCCACCCCCACAACATGATGCTGCCACCCCCACAACATGATGCTGCCACCCCCACAACATGATGCTGCCACCCCCACAACATGATGCTGCCACCCCCACAACATGATACTGCCACCCCCACAACATGATGCTGCCACCCCCACAACATGATACTGCCACCCGTGCTTCACGGTTGGGATGTTGTTCTTCGGCTTGCAAGCCTCCCCCTTTTTCCCCCAAACATAACGATGGTCATTATGGCCAAATAGTTCTATTTTTGTTTCATCAGACCAGAGGACATTTCTCCAAAAAGTACGATCTTTGTCCCCGTGTGCAGTTAGAAACTGTAGTCTGGCTTTTTTATGGTGGTTGTGGAGCAGTGGCTTCATCCTTGCTGAGCAGCCTTTCAAGTTATGTCGATATAGGACTCGTTTTTCTGTGGATATAGGTACCTTTTTCCTCCAGCATCTTCACAAGGTCCTTTGCTGTTGTTCTGGGATTGATTTGCACTTTTCGCACCAAAGAACGTTAATCTCTAGGAGACAGAACACATCTCCTTCCTGAGCGGTATGACGGCTGCCTGGTCCCATGGTGTTTATACTTGCGTACTATTGTTTGTACAGATGAACATGGTACCTTCAGACGTTTGGAAATTGCTCCCAAGGATGAACCAGACTTGGGGAGGTCTACAATTTTTTTCTGAGGTCTTGGCTGATTTCTTTTGATTTTCCCATGATGTCAAGCAAAGAGGCACTGAGTTTGAAGGTTGGCCTTGAAATACATCCACAGGTACACCTCCAATTGACTCAAATTATGTCAATTAGCCTATCAGAAACTTCTAAAGCCATGACATCATTTTCTGGAATTGTCCAAGCTGTTTGAAGGCACAGTCAACTTAGTGTATGTAAACTTCTGACCCACTGGAATTGTGATACAGTGAATTACAAGTGAAATAATCTGTCTGTAAACAATTGTTGGAAAAATGACTTGTGTCATGCACAAAGTAGATGTCCTAACAGACTTGCCAAAACTATAGTTTGTTAACAAGACATTTGTGGAATGGTTGAAAAACGAGTTTTAATCTCAAACCTAAGTGTATGTAAACTTCAGACTTCAACTGTAGAGTCATTATGCTCAGTGATGAATCCTTGATCCAGATAGTTATTTTCCTTCCTTCCTGTGACTCTACCTGTGACCAGGTAGAAAATGAGTATGGGAGCTACTATACGTGTGACTACAACTACATGCGGCACCTGAGGACCCTGTTCCAGTTCTTCCTGGGGGACAAAACTGTTCTCTTCACGACCGACGGGAACACGGACCGGGAAATGACCTGCGGGACCCTGGAGGGAATGTACGCCACTATAGACTTTGGGACAGGTAGGAACAGGACAGGTAGGAACAGGACAGGCAGGAACAGGACAGGCAGGAACAGGACAGGTAGGAACAGGACAGGTAGGAACAGGACAGGTAGGAACAGGACAGGTAGAAACAGGACAGGTAGGAACAGGACAGGTAGGAACAGGACAGGCAGGAACAGGACAGGTAGTAACAGGACAGGTAGGAACAGGACAGGTAGGAACAGGACAGGTAGGAACAGGACAGGTAGTAACAGGACAGGTAGGAACAGGACAGGTAGGAACAGGACAGGCAGGAACAGGACAGGTAGGAACAGGACAGGTAGGAACAGGACAGGCAGGAACAGGACAGGCAGGAACAGGACAGGTAGGAACAGGACAGGCAGGAACAGGACAGGTAGTAACAGGACAGGTAGGAACAGGACAGGTAGGAACAGGACAGGCAGGAACAGGACAGGCAGGAACAGGACAGGTAGGAACAGGACAGGTAGTAACAGGACAGGTAGGTAACAGGACAGGTAGGAACAGGACAGGTAGTAACAGGACAGGTAGGAACAGGACAGGTAGGAACAGGACAGGCAGGAACAGGACAGGTAGTAACAGGACAGGTAGGAACAGGACAGGTAGGAACAGGACAGGCAGGAACAGGACAGGCAGGAACAGGACAGGTAGGAACAGGACAGGTAGTAACAGGACAGGTAGGAACAGGACAGGTAGGAACAGGACAGGTAGGAACAGGACAGGTAGGAACAGGACGGGTAGGAACAGGACAGGTAGGAACAGGACAGGTAGGAACAGAACAGGCAGGAACAGGAACAGAGAGGTGTTGTAACAGAGTTGAGGAACAGAGAGGTGTTGTAACAGAGTTGAGGAACAGAGAGGTGTTGTAACAGAGTTGAGGAGCAGAGAGGTGTTGTAACAGAGTTGAGGAACAGAGAGGTGTTGTAACAGAGTTGAGGAACAGGAACAGAGAGGTGTTGTAACAGAGTTGAGGAACAGGAACAGAGAGGTGTTGTAACAGAGTTGAGGAACAGAGAGGTGTTGTAACAGAGTTGAGGAACAGGAACAGAGAGGTGTTGTAACAGAGTTGAGGAACAGAGAGGTGTTGTAACAGAGTTGAGGAACAGAGAGGTGTTGTAACAGAGTTGAGGAACAGGAACAGAGAGGTGTTGTAACAGAGTTGAGGAACAGAGAGGTGTTGTAACAGAGTTGAGGAACAGAGAGGTGTTGTAACAGAGTTGAGGAACAGAGAGGTGTTGTAACAGAGTTGAGGAACAGGAACAGAGAGGTGTTGTAACAGAGTTGAGGAGCAGAGAGGTGTTGTAACAGAGTTGAGGAACAGGAACAGAGAGGTGTTGTAACAGAGTTGAGGAACAGACAGGTGTTGTAACAGAGTTGAGGAACAGAGAGGTGTTGTAACAGAGTTGAGGAACAGATAGGTGTTGTAACAGAGTTGAGGAGCAGAGAGGTGTTGTAACAGAGTTGAGGAGCAGAGAGGTGTTGTAACAGAGTTGAGGAACAGAGAGGTGTTGTAACAGAGTTGAGGAACAGGAACAGAGAGGTGTTGTAACAGAGTTGAGGAGCAGGGAGGTGTTGTAACAGAGTTGAGGAACAGAGAGGTGTTGTAACAGAGTTGAGGAGCAGAGAGGTGTTGTAACAGAGTTGAGGAACAGGAACAGAGAGGTGTTGTAACAGAGTTGAGGAACAGGAACAGAGAGGTGTTGTAACAGAGTTGAGGAACAGAGCGGTGTTGTAACAGAGTTGAGGAACAGAGAGGTGTTGTAACAGAGTTGAGGAACAGAGAGGTGTTGTAACAGAGTTGAGGAACAGGAACAGAGAGGTGTTGTAACAGAGTTGAGGAACAGAGAGGTGTTGTAACAGAGTTGAGGAACAGAGAGGTGTTGTAACAGAGTTGAGGAACAGAGAGGTGTTGTAACAGAGTTGAGGAACAGGAACAGAGAGGTGTTGTAACAGAGTTGAGGAACAGACAGGTGTTGTAACAGAGTTGAGGAACAGAGAGGTGTTGTAACAGAGTTGAGGAGCAGAGAGGTGTTGTAACAGAGTTGAGGAGCAGAGAGGTGTTGTAACAGAGTTGAGGAACAGAGAGGTGTTGTAACAGAGTTGAGGAACAGGAACAGAGAGGTGTTGTAACAGAGTTGAGGAGCAGGGAGGTGTTGTAACAGAGTTGAGGAACAGATAGGTGTTGTAACAGAGTTGAGGAGCAGAGAGGTGTTGTAACAGAGTTGAGGAACAGAGAGGTGCTGTAACAGAGTTGAGGAACAGAGAGGTGTTGTAACAGAGTTGAGGAACAGGAACAGAGAGGTGTTGTAACAGAGTTGAGGAACAGAGAGGTGTTGTAACAGAGTTGAGGAACAGAGAGGTGTTGTAACAGAGTTGAGGAGCAGAGAGGTGTTGTAACAGAGTTGAGGAACAGAGAGGTGTTGTAACAGAGTTGAGGAACAGGAACAGAGAGGTGTTGTAACAGAGTTGAGGAACAGGAACAGAGAGGTGTTGTAACAGAGTTGAGGAACAGAGAGGTGTTGTAACAGAGTTGAGGAACAGGAACAGAGAGGTGTTGTAACAGAGTTGAGGAACAGAGAGGTGTTGTAACAGAGTTGAGGAACAGACAGGTGTTGTAACAGAGTTGAGGAACAGAGAGGTGTTGTAACAGAGTTGAGGAGCAGAGAGGTGTTGTAACAGAGTTGAGGAGCAGAGAGGTGTTGTAACAGAGTTGAGGAACAGAGAGGTGTTGTAACAGAGTTGAGGAACAGGAACAGAGAGGTGTTGTAACAGAGTTGAGGAGTAACAGGAACAGAGGTGTTGTAACAGAGTTGAGGAACAGAGAGGTGTTGTAACAGAGTTGAGGAGCAGAGAGGTGTTGTAACAGAGTTGAGGAACAGAGAGGTGTTGTAACAGAGTTGAGGAACAGAGAGGTGTTGTAACAGAGTTGAGGAGCAGAGAGGTGTTGTAACAGAGTTGAGGAACAGGAACAGAGAGGTGTTGTAACAGAGTTGAGGAACAGGAACAGAGAGGTGTTGTAACAGAGTTGCGGTGTTGAACAGAGTTGAGGAACAGAGAGGTGTTGTAACAGAGTTGAGGAACAGAGAGGTGTTGTAACAGAGTTGAGGAACAGGAACAGAGGTGTTGTAACAGAGTTGAGGAACAGAGAGGTGTTGTAACAGAGTTGAGGAACAGAGAGGTGTTGTAACAGAGTTGAGGAACAGAGAGGTGTTGTAACAGAGTTGAGGAACAGGAACAGAGAGGTGTTGTAACAGAGTTGAGGAACAGACAGGTGTTGTAACAGAGTTGAGGAACAGAGAGGTGTTGTAACAGAGTTGAGGAGCAGAGAGGTGTTGTAACAGAGTTGAGGAGCAGAGAGGTGTTGTAACAGAGTTGAGGAACAGAGAGGTGTTGTAACAGAGTTGAGGAACAGGAACAGAGAGGTGTTGTAACAGAGTTGAGGAGCAGGGAGGTGTTGTAACAGAGTTGAGGAACAGATAGGTGTTGTAACAGAGTTGAGGAGCAGAGAGGTGTTGTAACAGAGTTGAGGAACAGAGAGGTGCTGTAACAGAGTTGAGGAACAGAGAGGTGTTGTAACAGAGTTGAGGAACAGGAACAGAGAGGTGTTGTAACAGAGTTGAGGAACAGAGAGGTGTTGTAACAGAGTTGAGGAACAGAGAGGTGTTGTAACAGAGTTGAGGAGCAGAGAGGTGTTGTAACAGAGTTGAGGAACAGAGAGGTGTTGTAACAGAGTTGAGGAACAGAGAGGTGGAACAGAGAGGTGTTGTAACAGAGTTGAGGAACAGGAACAGAGAGGTGTTGTAACAGAGTTGAGGAACAGGAACAGAGAGGTGTTGTAACAGAGTTGAGGAACAGGAACAGAGAGGTGTTGTAACAGAGTTGAGGAACAGAGAGGTGTTGTAACAGAGTTGAGGAACAGAGAGGTGTTGTAACAGAGTTGAGGAGCAGAGAGGTGTTGTAACAGAGTTGAGGAACAGGAACAGAGAGGTGTTGTAACAGAGTTGAGGAACAGACAGGTGTTGTAACAGAGTTGAGGAACAGAGAGGTGTTGTAACAGAGTTGAGGAGCAGAGAGGTGTTGTAACAGAGTTGAGGAGCAGAGAGGTGTTGTAACAGAGTTGAGGAACAGAGAGGTGTTGTAACAGAGTTGAGGAACAGGAACAGAGAGGTGTTGTAACAGAGTTGAGGAGCAGGGAGGTGTTGTAACAGAGTTGAGGAACAGAGAGGTGTTGTAACAGAGTTGAGGAGCAGAGAGGTGTTGTAACAGAGTTGAGGAACAGGAATAGAGAGGTGTTGTAACAGAGTTGAGGAACAGGAACAGAGAGGTGTTGTAACAGAGTTGAGGAACAGAGCGGTGTTGTAACAGAGAGGTGTTGTAACAGAGTTGAGGAACAGAGAGGTGTTGTAACAGAGTTGAGGAACAGAGAGGTGTTGTAACAGAGTTGAGGAACAGGAACAGAGAGGTGTTGTAACAGAGTTGAGGAACAGAGAGGTGTTGTAACAGAGTTGAGGAACAGAGAGGTGTTGTAACAGAGTTGAGGAACAGAGAGGTGTTGTAACAGAGTTGAGGAACAGGAACAGAGAGGTGTTGTAACAGAGTTGAGGAACAGAGAGGTGTTGTAACAGAGTTGAGGAACAGGAACAGAGAGGTGTTGTAACAGAGTTGAGGAACAGAGAGGTGTTGTAACAGAGTTGAGGAACAGAGAGGTGTTGTAACAGAGTTGAGGAGCAGAGAGGTGTTGTAACAGAGTTGAGGAACAGGAACAGAGAGGTGTTGTAACAGAGTTGAGGAACAGGAACAGAGAGGTGTTGTAACAGAGTTGAGGAACAGAGAGGTGTTGTAACAGAGTTGAGGAACAGGAACAGAGAGGTGTTGTAACAGAGTTGAGGAGCAGAGAGGTGTTGTAACAGAGTTGAGGAACAGAAGAGAGAGAGTGTTGTAACAGAGTTGAGGAACAGGAACAGAGAGGTGTTGTAACAGAGTTGAGGAACAGAGAGGTGTTGTAACAGAGTTGAGGAACAGGAACAGAGAGGTGTTGTAACAGAGTTGAGGAGCAGAGAGGTGTTGTAACAGAGTTGAGGAACAGGAACAGAGAGGTGTTGTAACAGAGTTGAGGAGCAGAGAGGTGTTGTAACAGAGTTGAGGAACAGAGAGGTGTTGTAACAGAGTTGAGGAACAGGAACAGAGAGGTGTTGTAACAGAGTTGAGGAACAGAGAGGTGTTGTAACAGAGTTGAGGAGCAGAGAGGTGTTGTAACAGAGTTGAGGAACAGAGGTGTTGTAACAGAGTTGAGGAACAGAGAGGTGTTGTAACAGAGTTGAGGAACAGAGAGGTGTTGTAACAGAGTTGAGGAACAGAGAGGTGTTGTAACAGAGTTGAGGAGCAGAGAGGTGTTGTAACAGAGTTGAGGAACAGAGAGGTGTTGTAACAGAGTTGAGGAACAAGAACAGAGAGGTGTTGTAACAGAGTTGAGGAACAGAGAGGTGTTGTAACAGAGTTGAGGAACAGGAACAGAGAGGTGTTGTAACAGAGTTGAGGAACAGAGAGGTGTTGTAACAGAGTTGAGGAACAGAGAGGTGTTGTAACAGAGTTGAGGAACAGAGAGGTGTTGTAACAGAGTTGAGGAACAGGAACAGAGAGGTGTTGTAACAGAGTTGAGGAACAGGAACAGAGCGGTGTTGTAACAGAGTTGAGGAACAGGAACAGAGAGGTGTTGTAACAGAGTTGAGGAACAGAGAGGTGTTGTAACAGAGTTGAGGAACAGAGAGGTGTTGTAACAGAGTTGAGGAACAGAGAGGTGTTGTAACAGAGTTGAGGAACAGGAACAGAGAGGTGTTGTAACAGAGTTGAGGAACAGAGAGGTGTTGTAACAGAGTTGAGGAGCAGAGAGGTGTTGTAACAGAGTTGAGGAGCAGAGAGGTGTTGTAACAGAGTTGAGGAACAGAGAGGTGTTGTAACAGAGTTGAGGAGCAGAGAGGTGTTGTAACAGAGTTGAGGAACAGAGAGGTGTTGTAACAGAGTTGAGGAACAGAGTTGAGGAACAGGAACAGAGAGGTGTTATAACAGAGTTGAGGAACAGGAACAGAGAGGTGTTGTAAAAGAGTTGAGGAACAGAGAGGTGTTGTAACAGAGTTGAGGAACAGAGAGGTGTTGTAACAGAGTTGCCAGCACATCGTTTTTAAAAGCCCCCTTCTTTTGTTCTCCACTCAGACGTCAACATATCTCAAGCTTTTAGTCGGCAGAGGAGATTTGAACCAAGAGGCCCTCTGGTGAGAAATCACTTTTTACAACAACTTCATATATTAGATGATGATGTAGTACCATGACCAGACTAAACTAGCAGATGATGATGATGTAGTACCATGACCAGACTAAACTAGTAGATGATGATGATGTAGTACCATGACCAGACTAAACTAGTAGATGATGATGATGTAGTACCATGACCAGACTAAACTATTAGATGATGATGTAGTACCATGACCAGACTAAACTAGTAGATGATGATGATGTAGTACCATGACCAGACTAAACTAGTAGATGATGATGATGTAGTACCATGACCAGACTAAACTATTAGATGATGATGATGTAGTTCCATGACCAGACTAAACTATTAGATGATGATGTAGTACCATGACCAGACTAAACTAGTAGATGATGATGTAGTACCATGACCAGACTAAACTAGTAGATGATGATTATGTAGTACCATGACCAGACTAAACTATTAGATGATGATGATGTAGTACCATGACCAGACTAAACTATTAGATGATGATGTAGTACCATGACCAGACTAAACTATTAGATGATGATGTAGTACCATGACCAGACTAAACTAGCAGATGATGATGATGTAGTACCATGACCAGACTAAACTAGCAGATGATGATGATGTAGTACCATGACCAGACTAAACTATTAGATGATGATGTAGTACCATGACCAGACTAAACTATTAGATGATGATGTAGTACCATGACCAGACTAAACTAGTAGATGATGATGATGTAGTACCATGACCAGACTAAACTATTAGATGATGATGATGTAGTACCATGACCAGACTAAACTATTAGATGATGATGATGTAGTACCATGACCAGACTAAACTATTAGATGATGATGTAGTACCATGACCAGACTAAACTATTAGATGATGATGTAGTATCATGACCAGACTAAACTATTAGATGATGATGATGTAGTACCATGACCAGACTAAACTAGTAGATGATGATGTAGTACCATGACCAGACTAAACTATTAGATGATGATGTAGTACCATGACCAGACTAAACTATTAGATGATGATGATGTAGTACCATGACCAGACTAAACTAGTAGATGATGATGTAGTACCATGACCAGACTAAACTAGTAGATGATGATGATGTAGTACCATGACCAGACTAAACTAGTAGATGATGATGATGTAGTACCATGACCAGACTAAACTATTAGATGATGATGATGTAGTACCATGACCAGACTAAACTATTAGATGATGATGTAGTACCATGACCAGACTAAACTAGTAGATGATGATGATGTAGTTCCATGACCAGACTAAACTAGTAGATGATGATGATGTAGTACCATGACCAGACTAAACTAGTAGATGATGATGTAGTACCATGACCAGACTAAACTATTAGATGATGTAGTACCATGACCAGACTAAACTATTAGATGATGTAGTACCATGACCAGACTAAACTAGTAGATGATGATGATGTAGTACCATGACCAGACTAAACTATTAGATGATGATGTAGTACCATGACCAGACTAAACTAGTAGATGATGATGATGTAGTACCATGACCAGACTAAACTAGTAGATGATGATGTAGTACCATGACCAGACTAAACTATTAGATGATGATGATGTAGTACCATGACCAGACTAAACTAGCAGATGATGATGATGTAGTACCATGACCAGACTAAACTATTAGATGATGATGATGTAGTACCATGACCAGACTAAACTAGTAGATGATGATGTAGTACCATGACCAGACTAAACTAGTAGATGATGATGTAGTACCATGACCAGACTAAACTATTAGATGATGATGTAGTACCATGACCAGACTAAACTATTAGATGATGATGTAGTACCATGACCAGACTAAACTAGTAGATGATGATGTAGTACCATGACCAGACTAAACTATTAGATGATGATGTAGTACCATGACCAGACTAAACTATTAGATGATGATGATGTAGTACCATGACCAGACTAAACTATTAGATGATGATGATGTAGTACCATGACCAGACTAAACTAGTAGATGATGATGTAGTACCATGACCAGACTAAACTAGTAGATGATGATGATGTAGTACCATGACCAGACTAAACTAGTAGATGATGATGATGTAGTACCATGACCAGACTAAACTAGTAGATGATGATGTAGTACCATGACCAGACTAAACTAGTAGATGATGATGTAGTACCATGACCAGACTAAACTATTAGATGATGATGATGTAGTACCATGACCAGACTAAACTATTAGATGATGATGATGTAGTACCATGACCAGACTAAACTAGTAGATGATGTAGTACCATGACCAGACTAAACTATTAGATGATGATGATGTAGTACCATGACCAGACTAAACTAGTAGATGATGATGATGTAGTACCATGACCAGACTAAACTAGTAGATGATGATGTAGTACCATGACCAGACTAAACTATTAGATGATGATGATGTAGTACCATGACCAGACTAAACTAGTAGATGATGATGATGTAGTACCATGACCAGACTAAACTAGTAGATGATGATGTAGTACCATGACCAGACTAAACTATTAGATGATGATGATGTAGTACCATGACCAGACTAAACTATTAGATGATGATGATGTAGTACCATGACCAGACTAAACTAGTAGATGATGATGATGTAGTACCATGACCAGACTAAACTATTAGATGATGATGATGTAGTACCATGACCAGACTAAACTATTAGATGATGATGATGTAGTACCATGACCAGACTAAACTAGTAGATGATGATGATGTAGTACCATGACCAGACTAAACTAGTAGATGATGATGATGTAGTACCATGACCAGACTAAACTATTAGATGATGATGATGTAGTACCATGACCAGACTAAACTAGTAGATGATGATGATGTAGTACCATGACCAGACTAAACTATTAGATGATGATGTAGTACCATGACCAGACTAAACTAGTAGATGATGATGATGTAGTACCATGACCAGACTAAACTAGTAGATGATGATGTAGTACCATGACCAGACTAAACTATTAGATGATGATGTAGTACCATGACCAGACTAAACTAGTAGATGATGATGATGTAGTACCATGACCAGACTAAACTATTAGATGATGATGATGTAGTACCATGACCAGACTAAACTATTAGATGATGTAGTACCATGACCAGACTAAACTAGTAGATGATGATGATGTAGTACCATGACCAGACTAAACTATTAGATGATGATGTAGTACCATGACCAGACTAAACTAGTAGATGATGATGATGTAGTACCATGACCAGACTAAACTAGACTAAACTAGCAGATAGATGATGATGATGTAGTACCATGACCAGACTAAACTATTAGATGATGATGATGTAGTACCATGACCAGACTAAACTAGCAGATGATGATGATGTAGTACCATGACCAGACTAAACTATTAGATGATGATGATGTAGTACCATGACCAGACTAAACTAGTAGATGATGATGTAGTACCATGACCAGACTAAACTAGTAGATGATGATGTAGTACCATGACCAGACTAAACTATTAGATGATGATGTAGTACCATGACCAGACTAAACTATTAGATGATGATGTAGTACCATGACCAGACTAAACTAGTAGATGATGATGTAGTACCATGACCAGACTAAACTATTAGATGATGATGTAGTACCATGACCAGACTAAACTATGTAGATGATGATGATGTAGTACCATGACCAGACTAAACTATTAGATGATGATGATGTAGTACCATGACCAGACTAAACTAGTAGATGATGATGTAGTACCATGACCAGACTAAACTAGTAGATGATGATGATGTAGTACCATGACCAGACTAAACTAGTAGATGATGATGATGTAGTACCATGACCAGACTAAACTAGTAGATGATGATGATAGTAGTACCATGACCAGACTAAACTAGTAGATGATGATGTAGTACCATGACCAGACTAAACTATTAGATGATGATGATGTAGTACCATGACCAGACTAAACTATTAGATGATGATGATGTAGTACCATGACCAGACTAAACTAGTAGATGATGATGTAGTACCATGACCAGACTAAACTATTAGATGATGATGTAGTACCATGACCAGACTAAACTAGTAGATGATGATGATGTAGTACCATGACCAGACTAAACTATTAGATGATGATGATAGTACCATGACCAGACTAAACTAGTAGATGATGATGATGTAGTACCATGACCAGACTAAACTAAACTAGTAGATGATGATGTAGTACCATGACCAGACTAAACTATTAGATGATGATGATGTAGTACCATGACCAGACTAAACTATTAGATGATGATGATGTAGTACCATGACCAGACTAAACTATTAGATGATGATGATGTAGTACCATGACCAGACTAAACTATTAGATGATGATGATGTAGTACCATGACCAGACTAAACTAGTAGATGATGATGATGTAGTACCATGACCAGACTAAACTAGTAGATGATGATAGATGTAGTACCATGACCAGACTAAACTATTAGATGATGATGTAGTACCATGACCAGACTAAACTAGTAGATGATGATGATGTAGTACCATGACCAGACTAAACTAGTAGATGATGATGTAGTACCATGACCAGACTAAACTATTAGATGATGATGATGTAGTACCATGACCAGACTAAACTAGATGAGATGATGATGATGTAGTACCATGACCAGACTAAACTATTAGATGATGATGATGTAGTACCATGACCAGACTAAACTAGTAGATGATGATGATGTAGTACCATGACCAGACTAAACTAGTAGATGATGATGTAGTACCATGACCAGACTAAACTATTAGATGATGATGATGTAGTACCATGACCAGACTAAACTATTGATGATGAGATGATGATGTAGTACCATGACCAGACTAAACTAGTAGATGATGATGTAGTACCATGACCAGACTAAACTATTAGATGATGATGTAGTACCATGACCAGACTAAACTATTAGATGATGATGATGTAGTACCATGACCAGACTAAACTATTAGATGATGATGATGTAGTACCATGACCAGACTAAACTAGTAGATGATGATGTAGTACCATGACCAGACTAAACTAGTAGATAGATGATGATGTAGTACCATGACCAGACTAAACTGATGTAGATGATGATGATGTAGTACCATGACCAGACTAAACTAGTAGATGATGATGTAGTACCATGACCAGACTAAACTAGTAGATGATGATGTAGTACCATGACCAGACTAAACTATTAGATGATGATGATGTAGTACCATGACCAGACTAAACTATTAGATGATGATGATGTAGTACCATGACCAGACTAAACTAGTAGATGATGATGTAGTACCATGACCAGACTAAACTATTAGATGATGATGATGTAGTACCATGACCAGACTAAACTAGTAGATGATGATGATGTAGTACCATGACCAGACTAAACTAGTAGATGATGATGTAGTACCATGACCAGACTAAACTATTAGATAGATGATGATGTAGTACCATGACCAGACTAAACTAGTAGATGATGATGATGTAGTACCATGACCAGACTAAACTAGTAGATGATGATGATGATGTACCATGACCAGACTAAACTATTAGATGATGATGATGTAGTACCATGACCAGACTAAACTATTAGATGATGATGATGTAGTACCATGACCAGACTAAACTATTAGATGATGATGATGTAGTACCATGACCAGACTAAACTAGTAGATGATGATGATGTAGTACCATGACCAGACTAAACTAGTAGATGATGATGATGTAGTACCATGACCAGACTAAACTATTAGATGATGATGATGTAGTACCATGACCAGACTAAACTATTAGATGATGATGTAGTACCATGACCAGACTAAACTAGTAGATGATGATGATGTAGTACCATGACCAGACTAAACTAGTAGATGATGATGTAGTACCATGACCAGACTAAACTATTAGATGATGATGTAGTACCATGACCAGACTAAACTAGTAGATGATGATGATGTAGTACTGATGATGTAGTACCATGACCAGACTAAACTATTAGATGATGATGTAGTACCATGACCAGACTAAACTATTAGATGATGATGATGTAGTTCCATGACCAGACTAAACTATTAGATGATGATGATGTAGTACCATGACCAGACTAAACTAGTAGATGATGATGTAGTACCATGACCAGACTAAACTATTAGATGATGATGTAGTACCATGACCAGACTAAACTAGTAGATGATGATGTAGTACCATGACCAGACTAAACTAGTAGATGATGATGTAGTACCATGACCAGACTAAACTATTAGATGATGATGATGTAGTACCATGACCAGACTAAACTATTAGATGATGATGATGTAGTACCATGACCAGACTAAACTAGTAGATGATGATGTAGTACCATGACCAGACTAAACTATTAGATGATGATGTAGTACCATGACCAGACTAAACTAGTAGATGATGATGTAGTACCATGACCAGACTAAACTAGTAGATGATGATGTAGTACCATGACCAGACTAAACTAGTAGATGATGATGATGTAGTACCATGACCAGACTAAACTATTAGATGATGATGATGTAGTACCATGACCAGACTAAACTAGTAGATGATGATGATGTAGTACCATGACCAGACTAAACTATTAGATGATGATGTAGTACCATGACCAGACTAAACTAGTAGATGATGATGATGTAGTACCATGACCAGACTAAACTAGTAGATGATGATGTAGTACCATGACCAGACTAAACTGACCAGACTAAACTATTAGATGATGATGTAGTACCATGACCAGACTAAACTAGTAGATGATGATGACTAAACTAGTACTGATGATGTAGTACCATGACCAGACTAAACTATTAGATGATGATGTAGTACCATGACCAGACTAAACTATTAGATGATGATGATGTAGTTCCATGACCAGACTAAACTATTAGATGATGATGATGTAGTACCATGACCAGACTAAACTAGTAGATGATGATGTAGTACCATGACCAGACTAAACTATTAGATGATGATGTAGTACCATGACCAGACTAAACTAGTAGATGATGATGTAGTACCATGACCAGACTAAACTAGTAGATGATGATGTAGTACCATGACCAGACTAAACTAGTAGATGATGATGATGTAGTACCATGACCAGACTAAACTATTAGATGATGATGATGTAGTACCATGACCAGACTAAACTATTAGATGATGATGTAGTACTGATGATGTAGTACCATGACCAGACTAAACTATTAGATGATGATGTAGTACCATGACCAGACTAAACTATTAGATGATGATGATGTAGTACCATGACCAGACTAAACTAGTAGATGATGATGATGTAGTACCGTGACCAGACTAAACTATTAGATGATGATGTAGTACCATGACCAGACTAAACTAGTAGATGATGATGATGTAGTACCATGACCAGACTAAACTATTATGATGATGATGTAGTACCATGACCAGACTAAACTATTAGATGATGATGATGTAGTACCATGACCAGACTAAACTATTAGATGATGATAATGTAGTACCATGACCAGACTAAACTATTAGATGATGATAGTACCATGACCAGACTAAACTAGTAGATGATGATGTAGTACCATGACCAGACTAAACTATTAGATGATGATGTAGTACCATGACCAGACTAAACTAGTAGATGATGATGATGTAGTACCATGACCAGACTAAACTATTAGATGATGATGATGTAGTACCATGACCAGACTAAACTATTAGATGATGATGTAGTACCATGACCAGACTAAACTAGTAGATGATGATGATGTAGTACCATGACCAGACTAAACTAGTAGATGATGATGTAGTACCATGACCAGACTAAACTAGTAGATGATGATGTAGTACCATGACCAGACTAAACTATTAGATGATGATAATGTAGTACCATGACCAGACTAAACTAGTAGATGATGATGATGTAGTACCATGACCAGACTAAACTAGTAGATGATGATGTAGTACCATGACCAGACTAAACTAGTAGATGATGATGTAGTACCATGACCAGACTAAACTAGTAGATGATGATGTAGTACCATGACCAGACTAAACTAGTAGATGATGATGTAGTACCATGACCAGACTAAACTAGTAGATGATGATGTAGTACCATGACCAGACTAAACTAGTAGATGATGATGATGTAGTACCATGACCAGACTAAACTAGTAGATGATGATGATGTAGTACCATGACCAGACTAAACTAGTAGATGATGATGTAGTACCATGACCAGACTAAACTATTAGATGATGATGTAGTACCATGACCAGACTAAACTAGTAGATGATGATGTAGTACCATGACCAGACTAAACTATTAGATGATGATGATGTAGTACCATGACCAGACTAAACTATTAGATGATGATGATGTAGTACCATGACCAGACTAAACTAGTAGATGATGATGATGTAGTACCATGACCAGACTAAACTATTAGATGATGATGATGTAGTACCATGACCAGACTAAACTATTAGATGATGATGATGTAGTACCATGACCAGACTAAACTAGTAGATGATGATGATGTAGTACCATGACCAGACTAAACTAGTAGATGATGATGATGTAGTACCATGACCAGACTAAACTATTAGATGATGATGATGTAGTACCATGACCAGACTAAACTAGTAGATGATGATGATGTAGTACCATGACCAGACTAAACTATTAGATGATGATGTAGTACCATGACCAGACTAAACTAGTAGATGATGATGATGTAGTACCATGACCAGACTAAACTAGTAGATGATGATGTAGTACCATGACCAGACTAAACTATTAGATGATGATGTAGTACCATGACCAGACTAAACTAGTAGATGATGATGATGTAGTACTGATGATGTAGTACCATGACCAGACTAAACTATTAGATGATGATGTAGTACCATGACCAGACTAAACTATTAGATGATGATGATGTAGTTCCATGACCAGACTAAACTATTAGATGATGATGATGTAGTACCATGACCAGACTAAACTAGTAGATGATGATGTAGTACCATGACCAGACTAAACTATTAGATGATGATGTAGTACCATGACCAGACTAAACTAGTAGATGATGATGTAGTACCATGACCAGACTAAACTAGTAGATGATGATGTAGTACCATGACCAGACTAAACTATTAGATGATGATGATGTAGTACCATGACCAGACTAAACTATTAGATGATGATGATGTAGTATTGATGATGTAGTACCATGACCAGACTAAACTATTAGATGATGATGTAGTACCATGACCAGACTAAACTATTAGATGATGATGATGTAGTACCATGACCAGACTAAACTAGTAGATGATGATGATGTAGTACCGTGACCAGACTAAACTATTAGATGATGATGTAGTACCATGACCAGACTAAACTAGTAGATGATGATGATGTAGTACCATGACCAGACTAAACTATTAGATGATGATGATGTAGTACCATGACCAGACTAAACTATTAGATGATGATGTAGTACCATGACCAGACTAAACTATTATATGATGATAATGTAGTACCATGACCAGACTAAACTATTAGATGATGATGTAGTACCATGACCAGACTAAACTAGTAGATGATGATGTAGTACCATGACCAGACTAAACTATTAGATGATGATGATGTAGTACCATGACCAGACTAAACTAGTAGATGATGATGATGTAGTACCATGACCAGACTAAACTATTAGATGATGATGATGTAGTACCACGACCAGACTAAACTATTAGATGATGATGTAGTACCATGACCAGACTAAACTAGTAGATGATGATGATGTAGTACCATGACCAGACTAAACTAGTAGATGATGATGTAGTACCATGACCAGACTAAACTAGTAGATGATGATGTAGTACCATGACCAGACTAAACTAGTAGATGATGATGTAGTACCATGACCAGACTAAACTATTAGATGATGATAATGTAGTACCATGACCAGACTAAACTAGTAGATGATGATGTAGTACCATGACCAGACTAAACTAGTAGATGATGATGATGTAGTACCATGACCAGACTAAACTAGTAGATGATGATGTAGTACCATGACCAGACTAAACTATTAGATGATGATGTAGTACCATGACCAGACTAAACTATTAGATGATGATGTAGTACCATGACCAGACTAAACTAGTAGATGATGATGTAGTACCATGACCAGACTAAACTAGTAGATGATGATGATGTAGTACCATGACCAGACTAAACTATTAGATGATGATGTAGTACCATGACCAGACTAAACTAGTAGATGATGATGTAGTACCATGACCAGACTAAACTAGTAGATGATGATGTAGTACCATGACCAGACTAAACTAGTAGATGATGATGATGTAGTACCATGACCAGACTAAACTAGTAGATGATGATGATGTAGTACCATGACCAGACTAAACTAGTAGATGATGATGTAGTACCATGACCAGACTAAACTATTAGATGATGATGATGTAGTACCATGACCAGACTAAACTAGTAGATGATGATGTAGTACCATGACCAGACTAATCTCCTGTGTGTTCCAGGTGAACTCTGAGTTCTACACAGGGTGGCTGGACCACTGGGGGGACCAGCATGCTCAGGTGGACACCCAGAAGGTCAGCAGGATGCTGGGGGAGATGCTCAGCATGGGGGCCAGCGTCAACATGTAGGTCCTCGAACCCTCTGTGTATGATAGAAGTGCAATGTGATTGGTAAGGTGCCGTAGTAAGGAACAATGTGATTGGTAAGGTGTTGTAGTAAGGAACAATGTGATTGGTAAGGTGCCGTAGTAAGGAACAATGTGATTGGTAAGGAACAATGTGATTGGTAAGGTGTTGTAGTAAGGAACAATGTGATTGGTAAGGTGTTGTAATAAGGAACAATGTGATTGGTAAGGTGTTGTAATAAGGAACAATGTGATTGGTAAGGTGTTGTAATAAGGAACAATGTGATTGGTAAGGAACAATGTGATTGGTAAGGTGTTGTAATAAGGAACAATGTGATTGGTAAGGTGTTGTAGTAAGGAACAATGTGATTGGTAAGGAACAATGTGATTGTTGTAATAAGGAACAATGTGATTGGTAAGGTGTTGTAATAAGGAACAATGTGATTGGTAAGGTGTTGTAATAAGGAACAATGTGATTGGTAAGGAACAATGTGATTGGTAAGGAACAATGTGATTGGTAAGGTGTTGTAGTAAGGAACAATGTGATTGGTAAGGTGTTGTAGTAAGGAACAATGTGATTGGTAAGGAACAATGTGATTGGTAAGGTGTTGTAGTAAGGAACAATGTGATTGGTAAGGTGTTGTAGTAAGGAACAATGTGATTGGTAAGGAACAATGTGATTGGTAAGGTGTTGTAGTAAGGAACAATGTGATTGGTAAGGTGTTGTAGTAAGGAACAATGTGATTGGTAAGGAACAATGTGATTGGTAAGGTGTTGTAGTAAGGAACAATGTGATTGGTAAGGTGTTGTAGTAAGGAACAATGTGATTGGTAAGGAACAATGTGATTGGTAAGGTGTTGTAGTAAGGAACAATGTGATTGGTAAGGTGTTGTAGTAAGGAACAATGTGATTGGTAAGGAACAATGTGATTGGTAAGGTGTTGTAGTAAGGAACAATGTGATTGGTAAGGTGTTGTAGTAAGGAACAAGCTAAATGAATAAGCTTTTTTTTATTTTAATCATTCCACACAACATAACAACAGCAGTTGTTCTATTCTCTCACTACAGGTATATGTTTGAAGGAGGGACCAACTTCGGCTACTGGAATGGTTGGTTTAATATCCTGTATCAATATTTCCTTCATTAAGTCTCGTATACCAATCATTTAATACTGTCGGAGTATAACTTGTTGTTCCCTCATGTTAACTCTGTTGTCGTGTTAACCCTGTTGTCTTGTTAACCCTGTTGTCTTGTTAACCCTGTAGTCTTGTTAACCCTGTTTTCTTGTTAACCCTGTTGTCGTGTTAACCCTGTTGTCTTGTTAACCCTGTTGTCTTGTTAACCCTGTTGTCGTGTTAACCCTGTTGTCTTGTTAACCCTGTTGTCTTGTTAACCCTGTAGGAGCATCTGTATAACTGTAGTCTTGTTAACCCTGTTGTCTTGTTAACCCTGTAGGAGCAGATGTATAACTGTAGTCTTGTTAACCATGTAGTCTTGTTAACCCTGTTGTCTTGTTAACCCTGTAGTCTTGTTAACCCTGTAGTCTTGTTAACCCTGTAGTCTTGTTAACCCTGTTGTCGTGTTAACCCTGTTGTCGTGTTAACCCTGTTGTCGTGTTAACCCTGTTGTCTTGTTAACCCTGTAGTCTTGTTAACCCTGTTGTCTTGTTAACCCTGTTGTCGTGTTAACCCTGTTGTCTTGTTAACCCTGTAGTCTTGTTAACCCTGTTGTCTTGTTAACCCTGTTGTCGTGTTAACCCTGTTGTCTTGTTAACCCTGTTGTCTTGTTAACCCTGTTGTCTTGTTAACCCTGTTGTCTTGTTAACCCTGTAGGAGCAGCTGTAGTTGTGTTAACCCTGTTGTCTTGTTAACCCTGTTGTCTTGTTAACCCTGTAGGAGCAGATGTATAACTGTAGTCTTGTTAACCATGTAGTCTTGTTAACCCTGTTGTCTTGTTAACCCTGTAGTCTTGTTAACCCTGTAGTCTTGTTAACCCTGTAGTCTTGTTAACCCTGTAGTCTTGTTAACCCTGTTGTCTTGTTAACCCTGTTGTCTTGTTAACCCTGTTGTCTTGTTAACCCTGTTGTCTTGTTAACCCTGTAGGAGCAGATGTATAACTGTTGTCTTGTTAACCCTGTTGTCTTGTTAACCCTGTAGTCTTGTTAACCCTGTTGTCTTGTTAACCCTGTAGGAGCAGATGTATAACTGTTGTCTTGTTAACCCTGTTGTCTTGTTAACCCTGTAGTCTTGTTAACCCTGTTGTCTTGTTAACCCTGTTGTCTTGTTAACCCTGTTGTCGTGTTAACCCTGTTGTCTTGTTAACCCTGTTGTCTTGTTAACCCTGTAGTCTTGTTAACCCTGTTGTCTTGTTAACCCTGTTGTCTTGTTAACCCTGTTGTCTTGTTAACCCTGTAGGAGCATCTGTATAACTGTAGTCTTGTTAACCCTGTTGTCTTGTTAACCCTGTAGGAGCAGCTGTATAACTGTTGTCTTGTTAACCCTGTTGTCTTGTTAACCCTGTTGTCGTGTTAACCCTGTTGTCTTGTTAACCCTGTTGTCTTGTTAACCCTGTAGTCTTGTTAACCCTGTAGTCTTGTTAACCCTGTAGTCTTGTTAACCCTGTAGGAGCAGCTGTATAACTGTTGTCTTGTTAACCCTGTAGGAGCAGCTGTATAACTGTAGTCTTGTTAACCCTGTAGGAGCAGCTGTATAACTGTAGTCTTGTTAACCCTGTAGGAGCAGCTGTATAACTGTAGTCTTGTTAACCCTGTAGGAGCAGCTGTATAACTGTAGTCTTGTTAACCCTGTAGGAGCAGCTGTATAACTGTAGTCTTGTTAACCCTGTAGTCTTGTTAACCCTGTAGGAGCAGCTGTATAACTGTAGTCTTGTTAACCCTGTAGGAGCAGCTGTATAACTGTAGTCTTGTTAACCCTGTAGGAGCAGCTGTATAACTGTAGTCTTGTTAACCCTGTAGGAGCAGCTGTATAACTGTAGTCTTGTTAACCCTGTAGGAGCAGCTGTATAACTGTTGTCTTGTTAACCCTGTAGGAGCAGCTGTATAACTGTAGTCTTGTTAACCCTGTATGAGCAGCTGTATAACTGTAGTCTTGTTAACCCTGTAGGAGCAGCTGTATAACTGTAGTCTTGTTAACCCTGTAGGAGCAGCTGTATAACTGTTGTCTTGTTAACCCTGTAGGAGCAGCTGTATAACTGTTGTCTTGTTAACCCTGTAGGAGCAGCTGTATAACTGTAGTCTTGTTAACCCTGTAGGAGCAGCTGTATAACTGTTGTCTTGTTAACCCTGTAGGAGCAGCTGTATAACTGTAGTCTTGTTAACCCTGTAGGAGCAGCTGTATAACTGTAGTCTTGTTAACCCTGTAGGAGCAGCTGTATAACTGTAGTCTTGTTAACCCTGTAGGAGCAGCTGTATAACTGTAGTCTTGTTAACCCTGTAGGAGCGGACCATGGTAACAGGTTTAGGTCGGTAGTGACCAGTTATGACTACAACGCCCCTCTGTCTGAGGCAGGAGACCCTACAGAGAAACTACTGGCCATACGGGACACCATCAGCAAGGTAACAACCCTAACCTGTCCTAACCCAATAGAGAATATACTGGCCATACGGGACACCATCAGCAAGGTAACAACCCTTAACCTGTCCTAACCCAGTAGAGAATATACTGGCCATACGGGACACCATCAGCAAGGTAACAACCCTTAACCTGTCCTAACCCAGTAGAGAATATACTGGCCATACGGGACACCATCAGCAAGGTAACAACCCTTAACCTGTCCTAACCCAGTAGAGAATATACTGGCCATACGGGACACCATCAGCAAGGTAACAACCCTTAACCTGTCCTAACCCAGTAGAGAAAATACTGGCCATACGGGACACCATCAGCAAGGTAACAACCCTTAACCTGTCCTAACCCAGTAGAGAAAATACTGGCCATACGGGACACCATCAGCAAGGTAAGAACCCTTAACCTGTCCTAACCCAGTAGAGAATATACTGGCCATACGGGACACCATCAGCAAGGTAACAACCCTTAACCTGTCCTAACCCAGTAGAATATACTGGCCATACGGGACACCATCAGCAAGGTAACAACCCTTAACCTGTCCTAACCCAGTAGAGAATATACTGGCCATACGGGACACCATCAGCAAGGTAACAACCCTTAACCTGTCCTAACCCAGTAGAGAATATACTGGCCATACGGGACACCATCAGCAAGGTAACAACCCTTAACCTGTCCTAACCCAGTAGAGAATATACTGGCCATACGGGACACCATCACCATGGTAACAAGCCTAACCCTCAACCTGTCCTAACCCAGTAGAGAATATACTGGCCATACGGAAAACCATCAGCAAGGTAACAACCCTTAACCTGTCCTAACCCAGTAGAGAATATACTGGCCATATGGAACACCATCACCATGGTAACAAGCCTAACCCTTAACCTGTCCTAACCCAGTAGAGAATATACTGGCCATACGGAACACCATCACCATGGTAACAAGACTGGGACAAACCCACAGGACTCAGTTCATCTTAGGTTATGTCCCAAATGGCACTCTATGCCCTATATAGTGCACTACTTGACCCATAGTGCTCTAGTGTATTATATAGGGCATACTAGGATGCACGGGCTCTGGTCAAAAGTTTCACACTATATAGAGAGGCATTTGATGACATATGTGGTATTGATGACATGTATGTTGTATGTTAATACTGGCTATATTTTCCCCTTTCTAGTTCAGAGACATCCCTGTGGGTCCCATGCCCCCAGCCTCTCCCAAGATGGCCTATGGCTTTGTGACTCTGACAATGGTATGGGCTTATTTACATCATACTTTACTACCAGGACCCCGCCTTATTACAGCATACTTTACTACCAGGACCCAGCCTTATTACAGCATACTTTACTACCAGGACCCAGCCTTATGAAAGCATACTTTACTACCAGGACCCAGCCTTATTACAGCATACTTTACTACCAGGACCCAGCCTTATGAAAGCATACTTTACTACCAGGACCCAGCCTTATGAAAGCATACTTTACTACCAGGACCCAGCCTTATGACAGCATACTTTACTACCAGGACCCAGCCTTATGAAAGCATACTTTACTACCAGGACCCCGCCTTATGAAAGCATACTTTACTACCAGGACCCAGCCTTATGACAGCATACTTTACAACCAGGAGCATACTTTACAACCAGGACCCAGCCTTATGACAGCATACTTTACAACCAGGAGCATACTTTACAACCAGGACCCAGCCTTATGACAGCATACTTTACTACCAGGAGCATACTTTACAACCAGGACCCAGCCTTATGACAGCATACTTTACTACCAGGAGCATACTTTACAACCAGGACCCAGCCTTATGACAGCATACTTTACAACCAGGAGCATACTTTACAACCAGGACCCAGCCTTATGACAGCATACTTTACAACCAGGAGCATACTTTACAACCAGGACCCAGCCTTATTACAGCATACTTTACAACCAGGAGCATACTTTACAACCAGGACCCAGCCTTATGACAGCATACTTTACAACCAGGACCCAGCCTTATTATAGCATACTTTACTACCATCAACCACCACATTGCCTTATTACAGCACTAGAGTGTGGCCACTTGGTCCTCTCACTAACCCCCAGTCTGGAGAGGTGTGTGGCCACTTGGAGACACCAGTAAGTCCTCTCACTAACCCCAGTCTGGAGAGGTGTGTGGCCACTTGGAGACACCAGTTAGTCCTCTCACTAACACCCAGTCTGGAGAGGTGTGTGGCCACTTGGAGACAGCAGTAAGTCCTCTCACTAACCCCCAGTCTGGAGAGGTGTGTGGCCACTTGGAGACACCAGTAAGTCCTCTCACTAACCCCCAGTCTGGAGAGGTGTGTGGCCACTTGGAGACAGCAGTTAGTCCTATCACTAACCCCCAGTCTGGAGAGGTGTGTGGCCACTTGGAGACAGCAGTAAGTCCTCTCACTAACCCCCAGTCTGGAGAGGTGTGTGGCCACTTGGAGACACCAGTTAGTCCTCTCACTAACCCCCAGTCTGGAGAGGTGTGTGGCCACTTGGAGACAGCAGTAAGTCCTCTCACTAACCCCCAGTCTGGAGAGGTGTGTGGCCACTTGGAGACAGCAGTAAGTCCTCTCACTAACCCCCAGTCTGGAGAGGTGTGTGGCCACTTGGAGACAGCAGTAAGTCCTCTCACTAACCCCCAGTCTGGAGAGGTGTGTGGCCACTTGGAGACACTAGTAAGTCCTCTCATTCAACCCCTTGTCATAGTGTTTTCTTATGTTGTACCGACCCCACATACTCTGGTCATGTTACTGAATGCATATTTTCAGATGTTATTATCAACAAATGTGACAAAGTACAGTATATGTAAAATGCACATAAAATCAACAGTGTGATGCGTGGATGCAAGTCTTGTTTGGATTCCTCACCTTATAGTGTAATCAGTGTATTCTGCCAAAAGCGAACGAGAAACTGGGGGACTTTAATGCAGGGAAACTTAAATCTGTTTTTCCAAATTTCTATCAACTTGTTAAATGTGCAACCAGGGGGGGAGAAACTCTGGACCACCTTTACTCCACACACAGAGACGCGTACAAAGCTCTCCCTCGCCCTCCATTTGGCAAATCTGACCATAATTCTATCCTCCTGACTTATTGATAAAGCCAGTGACTGATGTGCTGTACTCCTCAACGCCATCGGAGGAATCACAGAACATCTTGGATTTAGAGTGAATGTTAAATTTAGAGAGTGAATGTTAAATTTAGAGAGTGAATGTTAAATTTAGAGAGTGAATGTTAAATTTAGAGTGAATGTTAAATTTAGTGAATGTTAAATTTAAAATTTAGAGAGTAAATGTTAAATTTAGAGAGTGAATGTTAAATTTAGAGTACTTATTTTCCACCATAATTTGCAAATAAATTCATTAAAAATCCTACAATGTGATTTTCTGGATTTTTTTTCTCATTTTGTCTGTCATAGTTGAAGTGTACCTATGATGAACATTACAGGCCTCTCTCATATTTTTAAGTGGGAGAACTTGCACAATTGGTGGCTGATTAAATACTTTTTTGCCCCACTGTATATATATATATATATATATGTTTGCTTTATTGACCAAAGAAATATGTGGACGACCTGCAGGTTGTTAACCAATGCCCTAAGAGAAATAAATCACAGTACAACATGATGTATGACTTCAACGTCTGCTCTATTTGGTAGGTAGGGAACCTCAGCAGCCTGTTGGACACGCTGTCACCTCAGGGTCCTGTCCGCTCACTGTACCCTCTGTCTTTTGAAGAGATGAAGCAGGTAGGTCTCCATCCTTGGAAAGCATCTGGTATAGTTATGGAAGGTAGGTCTCTATCCTGGGACACCATCTGGTATAGTTATGGAAGGTAGGTCTCCATCCTTGGAAAGCATCTGGTATAGTTATGGAAGGTAGGTCTCTATCCTGGGACACCATCTGGTATAGTTATGGAAGGTAGGTCTCTATCCTGGGACACCATCTGGTATAGTTATACAGGGTATGTCTCTATCCTGGGACACCACCTGGTATAGTTATGGAAGGTAGGTCTCTATCCTGGGACACCACCTGGTATAGTTATGGAAGTTGGTCTCTATCCTGGGACACCACCTGGTATAGTTATGGAAGGTAGGTCTCTATCCTGGGACACCATCAGGTATAGTTATGGAAGGTAGGTCTCTATCCTGGGACACCATCTGGTATAGTTATACAGGGTATGTCTCTATCCTGGGACACCATCTGGTATAGTTATGGAAGGTAGGTCTCTATCCTGGGACACCACCTGGTATAGTTATGGAAGGTAGGTCTCTATCCTGGGACACCACCTGGTATAGTTATGGAAGGTAGGTCTCTATCCTGGGACACCGTCTGGTATAGTTATGGAAGGTAGGTCTCTATCCTGGGACACCACCTGGTATAGTTATGGAAGGTAGGTCTCTATCCTGGGACACCATCTGGTATAGTTATACAGGGTATGTCTCTATCCTGGGACACCATCTGGTATAGTTATGGAAGGTAGGTCTCTATCCTGGGACACCATCTGGTATAGTTATACAGGGTATGTCTCTATCCTGGGACACCATCTGGTATAGTTATGGAAGGTAGGTCTCTATCCTGGGACACCACCTGGTATAGTTATGGAAGGTAGGTCTCTATCCTGGGACACCACCTGGTATAGTTATGGAAGGTAGGTCTCTATCCTGGGACACCACCTGGTATAGTTATGGAAGGTAGGTCTCTATCCTGGGACACCACCTGGTATAGTTATGGAAGGTAGGTCTCTATCCTGGGACACCATCTGGTATAGTTATGGAAGGTAGGTCTCTATCCTGGGACACCACCTGGTATAGTTATGGAAGGTAGGTCTCTATCCTGGGACACCATCTGGTATAGTTATGGAAGGTAGGTCTCTATCCTGGGACACCACCTGGTATAGTTATGGAAGGTAGGTCTCTATCCTGGGACACCGTCTGGTATAGTTATGGAAGGTAGGTCTCTATCCTGGGACACCGTCTGGTATAGTTATGGAAGGTAGGTCTCTATCCTGGGACACCACCTGGTATAGTTATGGAAGGTAGGTCTCTATCCTGGGACACCATCTGGTATAGTTATACAGGGTATGTCTCTATCCTGGGACACCACCTGGTATAGTTATGGAAGGTAGGTCTCTATCCTGGGACACCACCTGGTATAGTTATGGAAGGTAGGTCTCTATCCTGGGACACCATCTGGTATAGTTATGGAAGGTAGGTCTCTATCCTGGGACACCATCTGGTATAGTTATGGAAGGTAGGTCTCTATCCTGGGACACCATCTGGTATAGTTATGGAAGGTAGGTCTCTATCCTGGGACACCATCTGGTATAGTTATGGAAGGTAGATCTCTATCCTGGGACACCACCTGGTATAGTTATGGAAGGTAGGTCTCTATCCTGGGACACCATCTGGTATAGTTATGGAAGGTAGGTCTCTATCCTGGGACACCATCTGGTATAGTTATACAGGGTATGTCTCTATCCTGGGACACCATCTGGTATAGTTATGGAAGGTAGGTCTCTATCCTGGGACACCATCAGGTATAGTTATGGAAGGTAGGTCTCTATCCTGGGACACCATCTGGTATAGTTATGGAAGGTAGGTCTCTATCCTGGGACACCGTCTGGTATAGTTATGGAAGGTAGGTCTCTATCCTGGGACACCACCTGGTATAGTTATGGAAGGTAGGTCTCTATCCTGGGACACCATCTGGTATAGTTATGGAAGGTAGATCTCTATCCTGGGACACCACCTGGTATAGTTATGGAAGGTAGGTCTCTATCCTGGGACACCACCTGGTATAGTTATGGAAGGTAGGTCTCTATCCTGGGACACCACCTGGTATAGTTATGGAAGGTAGATCTCTATCCTGGGACACCATCTGGTATAGTTATGGAAGGTAGGTCTCTATCCTGGGACACCATCTGGTATAGTTATGGAAGGTAGATCTCTATCCTGGGACACCATCTGGTATAGTTATGGAAGGTAGGTCTCTATCCTGGGACACCACCTGGTATAGTTATGGAAGGTAGGTCTCTATCCTGGGACACCATCTGGTATAGTTATACAGGGTATGTCTCTATCCTGGGACACCATCTGGTATAGTTATGGAAGGTAGGTCTCTATCCTGGGACACCACCTGGTATAGTTATGGAAGGTAGATCTCTATCCTGGGACACCATCTGGTATAGTTATACAGGGTATGTCTCTATCCTGGGACACCATCTGGTATAGTTATGGAAGGTAGATCTCTATCCTGGGACACCACCTGGTATAGTTATGGAAGGTAGGTCTCTATCCTGGGACACCACCTGGTATAGTTATGGAAGGTAGGTCTCTATCCTGGGACACCACCTGGTATAGTTATGGAAGGTAGGTCTCTATCCTGGGACACCACCTGGTATAGTTATGGAAGGTAGGTCTCTATCCTGGGACACCACCTGGTATAGTTATGGAAGGTAGGTCTCTATCCTGGGACACCACCTGGTATAGTTATGGAAGGTAGGTCTCTATCCTGGGACACCACCTGGTATAGTTATGGAAGGTAGGTCTCTATCCTGGGACACCACCTGGTATAGTTATGGAAGGTAGATCTCTATCCTGGGACACCACCTGGTATAGTTATGGAAGGTAGGTCTCTATCCTGGGACACCATCTGGTATAGTTATGGAAGGTAGGTCTCTATCCTGGGACACCATCTGGTATAGTTATACAGGGTATGTCTCTATCCTGGGACACCACCTGGTATAGTTATGGAAGGTAGATCTCTATCCTGGGACACCACCTGGTATAGTTATGGAAGGTAGATCTCTATCCTGGGACACCACCTGGTATAGTTATGGAAGGTAGGTCTCTATCCTGGGACACCACCTGGTATAGTTATGGAAGGTAGATCTCTATCCTGGGACACCACCTGGTATAGTTATGGAAGGTAGGTCTCTATCCTGGGACACCATCTGGTATAGTTATGGAAGGTAGGTCTCTATCCTGGGACACCACCTGGTATAGTTATGGAAGGTAGGTCTCTATCCTGGGACACCATCTGGTATAGTTATGGAAGGTAGGTCTCTATCCTGGGACACCACCTGGTATAGTTATGGAAGGTAGGTCTCTATCCTGGGACACCACCTGGTATAGTTATGGAAGGTAGGTCTCTATCCTGGGACACCACCTGGTATAGTTATGGAAGGTAGATCTCTATCCTGGGACACCATCTGGTATAGTTATGGAAGGTAGATCTCTATCCTGGGACACCACCTGGTATAGTTATGGAAGGTAGGTCTCTATCCTGGGACACCACCTGGTATAGTTATGGAAGGTAGATCTCTATCCTGGGACACCACCTGGTATAGTTATGGAAGGTAGGTCTCTATCCTGGGACACCATCTGGTATAGTTATGGAAGGTAGGTCTCTATCCTGGGACACCATCTGGTATAGTTATGGAAGGTAGGTCTCTATCCTGGGACACCACCTGGTATAGTTATGGAAGGTAGGTCTCTATCCTGGGACACCACCTGGTATAGTTATGGAAGGTAGGTCTCTATCCTGGGACACCACCTGGTATAGTTATGGAAGGTAGGTCTCTATCCTGGGACACCACCTGGTATAGTTATGGAAGGTAGGTCTCTATCCTGGGACACCACCTGGTATAGTTATGGAAGGTAGATCTCTATCCTGGGACACCACCTGGTATAGTTATGGAAGGTAGGTCTCTATCCTGGGACACCACCTGGTATAGTTATGGAAGGTAGATCTCTATCCTGGGACACCACCTGGTATAGTTATGGAAGGTAGGTCTCTATCCTGGGACACCACCTGGTATAGTTATGGAAGGTAGATCTCTATCCTGGGACACCACCTGGTATAGTTATGGAAGGTAGGTCTCTATCCTGGGACACCACCTGGTATAGTTATGGAAGGTAGATCTCTATCCTGGGACACCACCTGGTATAGTTATGGAAGGTAGGTCTCTATCCTGGGACACCACCTGGTATAGTTATGGAAGGTAGGTCTCTATCCTGGGACACCACCTGGTATAGTTATGGAAGGTAGGTCTCTATCCTGGGACACCACCTGGTATAGTTATGGAAGGTAGGTCTCTATCCTGGGACACCACCTGGTATAGTTATGGAAGGTAGGTCTCTATCCTGGGACACCACCTGGTATAGTTATGGAAGGTAGGTCTCTATCCTGGGACACCACCTGGTATAGTTATGGAAGGTAGATCTCTATCCTGGGACACCACCTGGTATAGTTATGGAAGGTAGGTCTCTATCCTGGGACACCACCTGGTATAGTTATGGAAGGTAGGTCTCTATCCTGGGACACCACCTGGTATAGTTATGGAAGGTAGATCTCTATCCTGGGACACCACCTGGTATAGTTATGGAAGGTAGGTCTCTATCCTGGGACACCACCTGGTATAGTTATGGAAGGTAGGTCTCTATCCTGGGACACCACCTGTATGGTATAGTTATGGAAGGTAGGTCTCTATCCTGGGACACCACCTGGTATAGTTATGGAAGGTAGGTCTCTATCCTGGGACACCACCTGGTATAGTTATGGAAGGTAGGTCTCTATCCTGGGACACCACCTGGTATAGTTATGGAAGGTAGGTCTCTATCCTGGGACACCACCTGGTATAGTTATGGAAGGTAGGTCTCTATCCTGGGACACCACCTGGTATAGTTATGGAAGGTAGGTCTCTATCCTGGGACACCACCTGGTATAGTTATGGAAGGTAGGTCTCTATCCTGGGACACCACCTGGTATAGTTATGGAAGGTAGGTCTCTATCCTGGGACACCACCTGGTATAGTTATGGAAGGTAGGTCTCTATCCTGGGACACCACCTGGTATAGTTATGGAAGGTAGGTCTCTATCCTGGGACACCACCTGGTATAGTTATGGAAGGTAGGTCTCTATCCTGGGACACCACCTGGTATAGTTATACAGGGTATGTCTCTATCCTGGGACACCACCTGGTATAGTTATGGAAGGTAGGTCTCTATCCTGGGACACCACCTGGTATAGTTATGGAAGGTATGTCTCTATCCTGGGACACCACCTGGTATAGTTATGGAAGGTAGGTCTCTATCCTGGGACACCACCTGGTATAGTTATGGAAGGTAGGTCTCTATCCTGGGACACCACCTGGTATAGTTATGGAAGGTAGGTCTCTATCCTGGGACACCACCTGGTATAGTTATGGAAGGTATGTCTCTATCCTGGGACACCACCTGGTATAGTTATGGAAGGTAGGTCTCTATCCTGGGACACCACCTGGTATAGTTATGGAAGGTATGTCTCTATCCTGGGACACCACCTGGTATAGTTATGGAAGGTAGGTCTCTATCCTGGGACACCACCTGGTATAGTTATGGAAGGTATGTCTCTATCCTGGGACACCACCTGGTATAGTTATGGAAGGTAGGTCTCTATCCTGGGACACCACCTGGTATAGTTATGGAAGGTAGGTCTCTATCCTGGGACACCACCTGGTATAGTTATGGAAGGTAGGTCTCTATCCTGGGACACCACCTGGTATAGTTATGGAAGGTAGGTCTCTATCCTGGGACACCACCTGGTATAGTTATGGAAGGTAGGTCTCTATCCTGGGACACCACCTGGTATAGTTATGGAAGGTAGATCTCTATCCTGGGACACCACCTGGTATAGTTATGGAAGGTAGGTCTCTATCCTGGGACACCATCTGGTATAGTTATGGAAGGTAGGTCTCTATCCTGGGACACCATCTGGTATAGTTATGGAAGGTAGGTCTCTATCCTGGGACACCACCTGGTATAGTTATGGAAGGTAGGTCTCTATCCTGGGACACCACCTGGTATAGTTATGGAAGGTAGGTCTCTATCCTGGGACACCATCTGGTATAGTTATGGAAGGTAGGTCTCTATCCTGGGACACCACCTGGTATAGTTATGGAAGGTATGTCTCTATCCTGGGACACCACCTGGTATAGTTATGGAAGGTAGGTCTCTATCCTGGGACACCACCTGGTATAGTTATGGAAGGTATGTCTCTATCCTGGGACACCACCTGGTATAGTTATGGAAGGTAGGTCTAAGAAACCATTCACATTGTTTTAACTTGACTTGATGTGTTTAATGTTGTACCTGTTCTGTTGGCTAGTACTATGGCTTCATGCTGTACCGGACCAAGCTGCCCAGGGACCTGCCAGAAGACACACCCCTAATCTCTCCTCTGAATGGGGTTCATGACCGGGCATATGTCTCTGTCTGTGGGGTAGGTGTCTCTCTGTCCGTGGGGTAGGTGTCTCTCTGTCCGTGGGGTAGGTGTCTCTCTGTCCGTGGGGTAGGTGTCTCTCTGTCCGTGGGGTAGGCGTCTCTCTGTCTGTGGGGTAGGCGTCTCTCTGTCTGTGGGGTAGGCGTCTCTCTGTCTGTGGGGTAGGTGTCTCTCTGTCCGTGGGGTAGGTGTCTGTCTGTCCGTGGGGGTGGTGTCTCTCTGTCCGTGGGGTAGGTGTCTCTCTCTGTCCGTGGGGTAGGTGTCTCTCTGTCCGTGGGGTAGGTGTCTCTCTGTCCGTGGGGTAGGTGTCTCTCTGTCCGTGGGGTAGGTGTAGGTGTCTCTCTGTCCGTGGGGTAGGTGTCTCTCTGGGGTAGGTGTCTCTCTGTCCGTGGGGTAGGTGTCTCTCTGTCCGTGGGGTAGGTGTCTCTCTGTCCGTGGGGTAGGTGTCTCTCTGTCCGTGGGGTAGGTGTCTCTCTGTCTGTGGGGTAGGTGTCTCTCTGTCCGTGGGGTAGGTGTCTGTCTGTCCGTGGGGTAGGTGTCTCTCTGTCCGTGGGGTAGGTGTCTCTCTGTCCGTGGGGTAGGTGTCTCTCTGTCCGTGGGGTAGGTGTCTCTCTGTCCGTGGGGTAGGTGTCTCTCTGTCCGTGGGGTAGGTGTCTCTCTGTCCGTGGGGTAGGGTGTCTCGTGGGGTAGGTGTCTCGTGGGGTAGGTGTCTCTCTGTCCGTGGGGTAGGTGTCTCTCTGTCCGTGGGGTAGGTGTCTCTCTGTCCGTGGGGTAGGTGTCTCTCTGTCCGTGGGGTAGGTGTCTCTCTGTCCGTGGGGTAGGTGTCTCTCTGTCCGTGGGGTAGGTGTCTCTCTGTCCGTGGGGTAGGTGTCTCTCTGTCCGTGGGGTAGGTGTCTCTCTAGGTGTCCGTGGGGTAGGTGTCTCTCTGTCCGTGGGGTAGGTGTCTCTCTGTCCGTGGGGTAGGTGTCTCTCTGTCCGTGGGGTAGGTGTCTGTCTGTCTGTGGGGTAGGTGTCTCTCTGTCTGTGGGGTAGGTGTCTCTCTGTCTGTGGGGTAGGTGTCTCTGTCTGTGGGGTAGGTGTCTCTCTGTCTGTGGGGTAGGTGTCTCTCTGTCTGTGGGGTAGGTAACTCTGTCTGTGGGGTAGGTGTCTCTCTGTCCGTGGGGTAGGTGTCTCTCTGTCTGTGGGGTAGGTGTCTCTCTGTCTGTGGGGTAGGTGTCTCTCTGTCCGTGGGGTAGGTGTCTGTCTGTCTTAATGGGGGTAGGTGTCTGTCTGTCTTAATGGGGGTAGGTGTCTCTCTGTCTGTGGGGTAGGTGTCTCTCTGTCTGTGGGGTAGGTGTCTGTCTGTCTGTCTGTGGGGTAGGTGTCTCTCTGTCTGTGGGGTAGGGTGTCTCTCTGTCCGTGGGGTAGGTGTCTGTCTCTGTCCGTCTTAATGGGGTAGGTGTCTCTCTGTCCGTGGGGTAGGTGTCTCTCTGTCCGTGGGGTAGGTGTCTCTCTGTCTGTGGGGTAGGTGTCTCTCTGTCTGTGGGGTAGTGTCGTCTGTCTGTCTCTCTGTCTGTGGGGTAGGTGTCTGTCTGTCTGTCTGTCTTAATGGGGTAGGTGTCTGTCTGTCTTAATGGGGTAGGTGTCTGTCTGTCTGTCTGTCTTAATGGGGTAGGTGTCTGTCTGTCTTAATGGGGTAGGTGTCTGTCTGTCTGTCTTAATGGGGTAGGTGTCTGTCTGTCTGTCTGTCTGTCTTAATGGGGTAGGTGTCTGTCTGTCTTAATGGGGTAGGTGTCTGTCTGTCTTAATGGGGTAGGTGTCTCTGTCTGTCTTAATGGGGTAGGTGTCTGTCTGTCTGTCTTAATGGGGTAGGTGTCTGTCTGTCTGTCTGTCTTAATGGGGTAGGTGTCTGTCTGTCTGTCTTAATGGGGTAGGTGTCTGTCTGTCTGTCTTAATGGGGTAGGTGTCTGTCTGTCTGTCTGTCTTAATGGGGTAGGTGTCTGTCTGTCTGTCTGTCTTAATGGGGTAGGTGTCTGTCTGTCTGTCTTAATGGGGTAGGTGTCTGTCTGTCTGTCTGTCTTAATGGGGTAGGTGTCTGTCTGTCTGTCTGTGGGGTAGGTGTCTCTGTCTGTCTTAATGGGGGTAGGTGTCTGTCTGTCACACCACTAGTGCTGTCCTCGTCTGGTCATTCAGACGGTGCCTCTACTGGTGGTGGAAAACGCTGCTGACTATACTGAGCACATGCGTGTGTGCGCGAGCATGTTGATTTTGTCCATCCACACCAGATGGGATCAAGACACGCAGGTTGAAATATCAAAACGAACTCTGAACAAACTATATTAATTTGGGGACAGGATCTTTGTAGAATTTAATCCTCAGATAACAAGGGGAAGCCTAGTAAATTCCTAAAACATCTCTTCTTCAGTAGTCGTCGTCTTCTGTGGATTTTATCTGGCGGTTGGCAACCAACTTTAAGGTGCATTACCACCACCAACTGGACTGGAGTGTGGACTTCAGTTCATCTTTCAAAACACCCACGTGGGTATATGCTCCTAACAACCAATGAGATTGGAGAGGCGGGACTTGCAGCGCGTCTAAGAGAACCATGTTCTATTTCAGTGCCTGGCTGTGCAGACGCTCGGGAGCAGTTTGGATGAAATTATTAACATGTCTGTGTACATTTGATTTTGCAACGTGAGCGCCTGGTCAGAATGTCAGGCGCCGTTCCAGAATCTTACATAAGTATTCAATGTTGTAGAGGTTGTGTGATGGTCAGCATGTTGTAGAGAGGTTGTGTGATGGTCAGCATGTTGTAGAGAGGTTGTGTGATGGTCAGCATGTTGTAGAGGTTGTGTGATGGTCAGCATGTTGTAGAGAGGTTGTGTGATGGTCAGCATGTTGTAGAGAGGTTGTGTGATGGTCAGCATGTTGTAGAGGTTGTGTGATGGTCAGCATGTTGTAGAGGTTGTGTGATGGTCAGCATGTTGTAGAGGTTGTGTGATGGTCAACATGTTGTACAGAGGTTGTGTGATGGTCAGCATGTTGTACAGAGGTTGTGTGATGGTCAGCATGTTGTAGAGGTTGTGTGATGGTCAGCATGTTGTAGAGGTTGTGTGATGGTCAGCATGTTGTACAGAGGTTGTGTGATGGTCAGCATGTTGTAGAGAGGTTGTGTGATGGTCAGCATGTTGTAGAGAGGTTGTGTGATGGTCAGCATGTTGTAGAGAGGTTGTGTGATGGTCAGCATGTTGTAGAGAGGTTGTGTGATGGTCAGCATGTTGTAGAGGTTGTGTGATGGTCAACATGTTGTAGAGAGGTTGTGTGATGGTCAGCATGTTGTACAGAGGTTGTGTGATGGTCAGCATGTTGTAGAGAGGTTGTGTGATGGTCAGCATGTTGTAGAGGTTGTGTGATGGTCAGCATGTTGTAGAGAGGTTGTGTGATGGTCAACATGTTGTAGAGGTTGTGTGATGGTGTTGTAGAGGTTGTGTGATGGTCAGCATGTTGTACAGAGGTTGTGTGATGGTCAACATGTTGTAGAGAGGTTGTGTGATGGTCAGCATGTTGTAGAGAGGTTGTGTGATGGTCAACATGTTGTACAGAGGTTGTGTGATGGTTTTGTCCTGTCTGCATGTTGTAGAGGTTGTGTGATGGTTTTGTCCTGTCTGCATGTTGTAGAGGTTGTGTGATGGTGTTGTAGAGGTTGTGTGATGGTCAGCATGTTGTACAGAGGTTGTGTGATGGTCAGCATGTTGTAGAGGTTGTGTGATGGTGTTGTAGAGGTTGTGTGATGGTCAGCATGTTGTACAGAGGTTGTGTGATGGTCAGCATGTTGTAGAGAGGTTGTGTGATGGTCAGCATGTTGTACAGAGGTTGTGTGATGGTGTTGTAGAGGTTGTGTGATGGTCAGCATGTTGTACAGAGGTTGTGTGATGGTCAACATGTTGTACAGAGGTTGTGTGATGGTCAACATGTTGTACAGAGGTTGTGTGATGGTCAGCATGTTGTAGAGGTTGTGTGATGGTCAGCATGTTGTAGAGGTTGTGTGATGGTCAGCATGTTGTAGAGAGGTTGTGTGATGGTCAGGATGTTGTACAGAGGTTGTGTGATGGTCAGCATGTTGTAGAGAGGTTGTGTGATGGTCAGCATGTTGTACAGAGGTTGTGTCCTGCTCCTATACAGGTGTACCAGGGGCTGCTGGAGAGAGACACGACTCTGGTGATGAACGTAACAGGGAAACAGGGGGACCAGATTGATGTTCTAGTAGAGAACATGGGACGAGTCAACTTTGGCAGCAAGATCAACGACTTCAAGGCAAGTCTACTTCAACTTCAGTAGTAGACAGACACGTGTTTCATATCTTGATCTGAATAAAATAGAGGTTTTAGTAGTTCAAGATTTATGCAAGCGAGGTGCGTTGGTCCCATAAAGGATCCACACTCCAATATCAAAAGAGAAACAATTCAGTTATGAGTTTACAACAGGAATGTTCACGGAAGTATTCGTCAACTTTCGCTAGGAATGGATAGCCAAATCCCAGATCGGTTTGTGTTCTTGCCAAGCCAAACTTCTCGTGATAATGAGTAAAAAGGAGTTGGCATGATAGCACCAACAGTCTGGCACTCAGGCTAAGGAATGGACTTACAGTTGAACACCAACAGTCTGGCACTCAGGCTAAGGAATGGACTTACAGTTGAACACCAACAGTCTGGCACTCAGGCTAAGGAATTGACTTACAGTTGAGCACCAACAGTCTGGCACTCAGGCTAAGGAATTGATTTACAGTTGAGCACCAACAGTCTGGCACTCAGGCTAAGGAATTGAGTTCCTTCTTGGGGTTTACAGTCTGAGTACTGCACCCAGGGACAGGTCTGGGCGGGTGAACCTCAGGCTAAGGAATTGATTTACAGTTGAGTACCAACAGTCCTCTGGCAGGGTCCTCTTCATGGCTAAGGAACTTGATTTACAGTTGAGTACCAACAGTCTGGCACTCAGGCTAAGGAATTGATTTACAGTTGAGTACCAACAGTCTGGCACTCAGGCTAAGGAATTGATTTACAGTTGAACACCAAAAGTCTGGCACTCAGGCTAAGGAATTGATTTACAGTTGAGTACCAACAGTCTGGCACTCAGGCTAAGGAATTGATTTACAGTTGAACACCAATAGTCTGGCACTCAGGCTAAGGAATTGACTTACAGTTGAGCACCAACAGTCTGGCACTCAGGTTAAGGAATTGATTTACAGTTGAACACCAAAAGTCTGGCACTCAGGCTAAGGAATTGACTTACAGTTGAGCACCAACAGTCTGGCACTCAGGCTAAGGAATGGACTTACAGTTGATTTTGTCGGTCATGTCTGTGTTTTGCAGGGCCTGTTGAGTAACCTGATCCTTGGTAAAGATGTGCTGACAGATTGGCAGATCTACCGTCTGGACATTGATGGAGCCATCGCCTCCGGATGGCCCCAGTCAGGCCAGACAGACAGACATCACAGCTACCAGACAGACAGACATCCCAACCCAGTCAGAGGGCCCTCAGATGGGCCCGTCATTCTCACAGCTACAGGGCACCCTGCCTCCCAGACAGGACATCACAGCTGGCCACAGACAGGACACCTTTCTCCGGCTCAATGAATGGACCAAGGTGAGGACATAATCAATACTGAGTCTTTTTACCATCTGGCTCACTAAGTTTAGAAATACTAGTGACAGTACAGACATCAATATGGAGATCACAGCTACAGGAGACAGACAATGGCTCACAGCTACAGACAGAAGAACAAGAGTCAAACAGACGACATCACAGTTCACTATGAGTCACTTCTACAGACAGGGTCAAATCCTCCACTGAGACATCACAGCTACAGGCCCCTCTGCCAGACAGACTCCACTGCACCCAGGGACAGGTGTGGATCACGGGCTGAACTGGACAGGTACAGACAGACAGACAGACATCACAGACATGGACATCACAGCTACAGAGAGGTCCCCAGCAGACCCTCACAGCTACAGGCCACCAGACAGGGCCCCTACAGCTCAGCCCCACCCAGCCCAACAACATCACAGTCCTGGAGCTAGAGAGGGCCCCTTCTCACACCAGGGTCCTCTTCATGGACCGGCCCCAGCTCAACAGCACTGCTGGCATGACATCACAGCTACAGACTACAGACAGACAGACATGACATCACAGCTACAGGCCACAGACAGACAGACATGACATCACAGCTACAGGCCACAGACAGACAGACAGACATCACAGCTACAGACAGACAGACAGACATCACAGCTTCAGGCCACAGACAGACAGACATCACAGCTACAGGCCACAGACAGACAGACATGACATCACAGCTACAGACAGACAGACAGACATCACAGCTACAGGCCACAGACAGACAGACATGACATCACAGCTACAGGCAGACAGACATGACATCACAGCTACAGACAGACAGACATCACAGCTACAGACAGACATGACATCACAGCTACAGACAGACAGACATCACAGCTACAGACAGACAGACAGACATCACAGCTACAGACAGACAGACCTCAGAGAATCAGTTTCTTCATAGTTGACACACAGAGACGACAGACAGCCAATCAATCCCTCCGAATAAGTCTCTGTCCAACCATCTGCAGCATGAGCTAATACACTCCCATTGTCTATCAATCAATGTAGGAGTAGCATTTCCTGTATCAATTCACTTCAATCAATGTATGAGTAGCATTTCCTGTATCAATTCACTTCAATGTAGGAGTAGCATTTCCTGTATCAATTCACTTCAATGTATGAGTAGCATTTCCTGTATCAATTCACTTCAATCAATGTAGGAGTAGCATTTCCTGTATCAATTCACTTCAGCACTCGTTTCTACGGACTTCCGTCTATAACAAATGAATCCTCTGAGCCAGACTTTCAGTTTCTGTTCCTCGGTCTCTGCTACATCTGTTTAAAGGCAACTTCAGGTTTGGTTTTCTGTGTTGAGCTCACGCAGGTATGAGTAAATAGATGACAGTATTATGGTAATCATTGTTTTGACATGATTTAAATACATGAGTTGCTGTGCTTCTGTCAGATACTGTCGGTGTTTTGGCACGTTACTATTTCATAAAAACACTGTGTACATGAATAAAGAGTTTCATCATCACACGTACAGCTGAATTAATATGGTTTATTATTCCATTCCACACCAACAGTGATTTCATTTGACACCCGGTTCAGACCGGTTCAGCCTCCTTTCCTGAAACGATCAGCTCCATTTAAAAGGCAACCACCTTTCACGTTAAACGCTGCATGTTCAAGGCTCAAATGGGAAAATGACCTTTCAGATTTCCAACGGTGCTACAAGGCAGATCTTCTGAGTTAAACTGAATCGTAAACAAAGCCTGCTCGTCTCGGAGGCACCAGGTCCAGTTTTCATCTAAAGTTATCCATCTGGATTTTGGCCTATTTGATGGGATTAAATGCACAGAAATATAATGAATAGAACAGGAGTCCCCATTCGTATGTTCTATTAATTATATTTCTGTGCATTTTAATCCTATCAGATGGGCAACATCAAGATCACTGGGCCCTGCAGATTGACTGAGGTCTGGGGCTTGGTTCAGTTAGGTCTCTGGGTCTGCGTGCTCTGTCCCCATCAACCAATAGATTAGTAGGCCTGAGGCTTCTATAGGGAAGTGGCGACAGTATGGTAGGGTTGTGGCGGTAGCAACATGAAAGTCAGTTTCCTGCCCTGCTCCTGTTAGCCACATTAGCCTTGCGGTGCTCCTGGACACAGCGAGGGGTGCAGAAGCTGAAGTCTAGGTACTGAAACGGGACCTTTCCCACCAGGGACTCCCCACACTGCCAACACCGCCTGGTAGAGAGGAGAGAACATGGAGTTAGCTAGAAAAACACTAGACACTAGACTCCTAGATGATACTGTATATGACAGGACACTAGACTCCTAGAGGATACTGTATATGACAGGACACTAGACTCCTAGATGATACTGTATATGACAGGACAGGACTCCTAGACACACTGACAGGACACTAGACTCCTAGATGATACTGTATTCGACAGGACACTAGACTCCTAGATGATACTGTATATGACAGGACACTAGACTCCTAGATGATACTGTATATGACAGGACACTAGACTCCTAGATGATACTGTATATGACAGGACACTAGACTCCTAGATGATACTGTATACGACAGGACACTAGACTCCTAGATGATACTGTATACGACAGGACACTAGACTCCTAGATGATACTGTATATGACAGGACACTAGACTCCTAGAGGATACTGTATATGACAGGACACTAGACTCCTAGATGATACTGTATATGACAGGACACTAGACTCCTAGATGATACTGTATATGACAGGACACTAGACTCCTAGATGATACTGTATATGACAGGACACTAGACTCCTAGAGGATACTGTATATGACAGGACACTAGACTCCTAGATGATACTGTATATGACAGGACACTAGACTCCTAGATGATACTGTATATGACAGGACACTAGACTCCTAGATGATACTGTATATGACAGGACACTAGACTCCTAGATGATACTGTATATGACAGGACACTAGACTCCTAGATGATACTGTATACTAGATGATACTGTATGACAGGACACTAGACTCCTAGAGGATACTGTATATGACAGGACACTAGACTCCTAGAGGATACTGTATATGACAGGACACTAGACTCCTAGAGGATACTGTATATGACAGGACACTAGACTGAATAAATGTGTTTCCTCAATACAGAACACCATTTGCCTACAGTACAGGAACAGACTGTTCTGCTATTCATTGAGTACTGTGTCTTATTCATTTGTCTCCCATTGTGTTCAGTGAGTCAAAAGGAGAGGTGGTTTTGACTGAGGCCTTCGTACTGTTACCTGGTGTCTAAAATGTCTCCCCCTGTTGAGGCCTGATGCTCTGCCAACCTCTTCTCTGCAGCCTGTGCTCTCTGCGGGTGGAGATTTGACAGTCAAGTCGCTCGTTTTGAAACAAATTGAACAATTCATCTACTGCATAAAAAAAAAAAAAAAAAATCTGTTTTCAGACCTTCTCTCGATCGCTTAAGGAGGCAAATCTTTTCTTCTCCTCGGCCTCCGTCTCTAGTCTCTTCCTCTGTTCTTTCTGTTCTTTCTCCCTCGTTTTCTTGGCCGCTTTCTGAGCCCTTTTCTTCTCCGTCTTCTTGGACTCCAACTCGGCCGTCAGCGGACCAGGAACCTTGAGGTGATAGAGAGGGGACAGAGAGGTGATAGAGGGGATAGAGAGGGGATAGAGAGGTGATAGAGGTGATAGAGAGGTGATAGAGAGGGGATAGAGAGGTGATAGAGAGGGATAGAGAGGGGATAGAGAGGGGATAGAGAGGTGATAGAGAGGGATAGAGAGGTGATAGAGAGGGGATAGAGAGGGGATAGAGAGGGGATAGAGAGGTGATAGAGAGGGGATAGAGAGGTGAGGGGATAGAGAGGGGATAGAGGGGACAGAGGTGATAGAGAGGGATAGAGAGGTGTAGAGGGGATAGAGAGGGGATAGAGGGGATAGAGAGGTGATAGAGAGGGGATAGAGAGGTGATAGAGAGGTGATAGAGAGGTGATAGAGAGGTGATAGAGAGGGGATAGAGAGGGGATAGAGAGGGGATAGAGAGCGTTAAGACATCCCTGCAGTATCACAAAGGGCTCAAAAAAATGTCTACGTACATCTTTGGGAAAAATGAAACGCTCATAGTTATATTAACGTTTTTTTCGCGTCCTTGAAATGTGTCCTTGCTCATCATGCGAAATGGCCCACGTTACTTCTCTGCTAACTCCTAGACAACAGAATCAGCCATTGATTTATTCCGTTTGATTGACAGAAAGTGGACTCTGTCTGTTTAGGCCCAAACATACAAGTGGACAAGATTACACTTCACAGTTTTATCACAAAGTCCTCTCTCCTTAAAATGTCTAAGTACTGTACGTCTTTGGACAATTGACTGGTCGTTTGTTGAGCCTACGGTACATACCTAGACAAACAGCTCACCAGAGCCCACGGTACATACCTAGACAAACAGCTCACCAGAGCCCACGGTACATACCTAGACAAACAGCTCACCAGAGCCTACGGTACATAACCAAACAGCTCACCAGAGCCTACGGTACATAACCAAACAGCTCACCAGAGCCTACGGTACATAACCAAACAGCTCACCAGAGCCTACGGTACATAACCAAACAGCTCACCAGAGCCTACGGTACATAACCAAACAGCTCACCAGAGCCTACGGTACATAACCAAACAGCTCACCAGAGCCTTGCTGTAGTTGTATTTGTCAGGGTATTCAGCCATGTACTTCCTGAACACGTTCCTGGTGTCCTTGTCAGGAGCAACGATGTAGGGAGTCTGGCCGGTCAGATCTCTGTGGGCACAAATCAACAACGCCACATTTTCTCTCTGTCATAACATATAAACGTTATAATAACACATCAAATGTATGTGCTTTTCATTTAAAAATAAAATGTTTTACAACACACAGTCCCAGTCAAAAGTTTGGACACACCTACTCATTCAAGGGTTTTTCTTTATTTTTACTATTTTCTACATTGTAGAATAATAGTGAAGACATCAAAACTATGAAATAACACAATATGGAATCATGTAGTAACCAAAAAACTGTTAAACAAATCAAAATATATTTTTTATTTGAGATTCTTCAAAGTAGACACCCTTTGCCTTGATGACAGCTTTGCACACTCTTAGCATTCTCTCAACCAGCTTCATGAGGTAGTCACCTGGAATGCATTTCAATTAACATTTGTGCCTTGTTAAAAGTTAATGCGTTTGAGCCAATCAGTTGTGTTGTGTCAAGGTAGGGGTGGTATACAGAAGATAGCCCTATTTGGTAAAAGACCAAGTCCATATTATGGCAAGAACAGCTAAAATAAGCAAAGAGAAACGACAGTCCATCATTACTTTAAGACATGAAGGTCAGTCAATACTTTGTTTCAATACTATACTAGTTTCTTCAAGTGCAGTCGCAAAAATCATCAAGGGCTATGATGAAACTGGCTCTCATGAGGACCGCCACAGGAAAGGAAAACCCAGAGTCACCTCTTCTGCATGAGATAAGTTCACAGAGTTCAAGTAACAGACACATCTCAACAACTATTCAGATGAGACTGTGTGAATCAGACCTTCATGGTCAATCAAATTGCTGAAAAGAAACCACTACTAAAGCACACTAATAAGAAGAGACTTGCTTGGGCCAACAAACAAGAGCAATGGTCTGATGAGTCCAAATTTGTGATTTTTGGTTCCAACCGCCGTGTCTTTGTGAGACGCAGAGTAGGTGAACGGATGATCTCTGCATATGTGGTTCCCACCGTGAAGCATGGAGGTGGTGGTGCTTTGCTGGTGACATTCATTTAGAATTCAAGGCACGCTGAACCAGCATGGCTACCACAGGATTCTGTGGCGATACGCCATCCCATCTGATTTGCGCTTAGTGAGACTATCATCTCATCCAATTGAGATGGTTTGGGATGAGTTGGACCGCAGAGTGAAGGAAAAGCTGCCAACAAGTGCTCAGCATATGTGGGAACTCCTTCAAGACTGTTGGAAAATAATTCCAGGTGAAGCTGGTTGAGAGAATGCCAAGAGTGTGCAAAGCTGTCATCAAGGAAAAGGGTGGCTACTTTCAAGAATCTAAAATATATTGATTTGTTAAACACTTGTTTGGTTACTAAATGATTCTATGTGTGTTATTCATAGTTTTGATGTCTTCACTCATATTCTACAATGTAGAAAATAGTAAAAATAAACCTAGAATGAGCAGGTGTTCTAAAAGTTTTGACTGGTACTGTGTGATATATATATATATATATATATACACATACATACACATGGGGCTGTGCATTATCATGCTGAAACATGAGGTGATGGCGGTGGATGAATGGCACAACAAAGGGCCTCAGGATCTCGTCACGGTATCTCTGTGTATTCAAATTGCCATCGATAAAATGCAATTGTGTTTGTTGTCTGTAGCTTGTGCCTGCCCATACCATAACCCCACCATGGGGTCTGTTCACAACGTTGACATCAGTAAACCACTCACCCACACCTGGTCTGCGGTTGTGAGGCCGGTTGGTCGTACTGCCAAATGATCGAAAACGACTTTGGAGGCGGCTTATGGTAGAGAAATTAACATTAAATTCTCTGGCAACAGCTCTGGTGGACATTCCTGCAGTCAGCATGCCAATTGCACACTCCCTCAAAACTTGAGACATCTGTGGCATTGTGTTGTGTGACAAAACTGCACATTTTAGAGAGTGGCCTTTTATTGCCCCCAACACAAGGTGCACCTGTGTAATGATCATGCTGTTTAATCAGCTTCTTGATATGCCACACCTGTCAGGTGGATGGAAGAAATGCTCCCTAACAGGGAGGTAAACAACATTTTATAGAAATAAGATTTGGCTGTTGGAAAAAGAAATAGAGCTGCTGCACGGGAGCTTGGCCTTAATGAGTCGATGATAAGACGTTGGAAACAGCAGCGTGAGGAACTGACTCAGTGCAGAAAGACAACAAACCTTTCAGAGGGAAGAAAAGCAGATGGCCCAAAGTATTTGCAGCCACTCGACATCAGTGTAAATCGTGCATTTAAGGTGGCGCTCCTTGTTCAGTGGGAGGCTTGGATGACAAGTGGGGAGAAATCCTTCACTAAAACGGGCCGCAGGCGAAGAGCATCTTATGGTCAAGTCTGCCAGTGGGTCCTGACAGCATGGAGCATTGTCAAAAAATCCACTATCATCAACGGGTTTTGAAAGGCTGGACTGCTGCATGTTGAAGGGGCAGCATGAGCTCTACCAATGACTTTCTTGGTAGGCTACTGTTTTAATTTTTGTTACAAGCCGTGTTTCTTTAAAGCCTATTTATTTTTGTTACAAGCCGTGTTTCGTTTAAAGGCTATTTAGTTTTTGTTTCAATGCCGTGTGTAGGCACGTTAAAGCCTTATAGACATGTTTTGTTAGGCACCTGGCTTATAGACGTGTTTTGTATTTAAAGCCTATTTATGTTTTGTTACGGTAGGCACCTGGCATGTTTTAAAGCCATTTATTTTCAATGTTACCGGTAGGCACCTGGCTTATAGCCTATTTTTTTGTTACAGGCACCTGGCTTATAGACATGTTTAAAGCCTATTTATTTTTGTTACAACATGTTTCAATTAAAGCCTATTTATTTTGGCACCTGGCTTATAGAGCCTGTTTCATTTTTGTTACCAAGGCACCTGTTTAGACATGTTTCAAAGCCTAGGCATTTATTTTTGTTACAAGACATGTTTCAATGTACAAAGCCTATTTATAGACATGTTTCAATGCCGTAGGTTTGGTTTATAGACATGTTTCAATTTTGGCTTATAGACATGTTTCAATGTAAAGCCTATTTATTTTTGTTACAAGACATGTTTCAATGTAAAGCCTAGGCATTTTGGCTTATAGACATGTTTTTACCGGTAGGCGTTAAAGCCTGTAGGCATTTATAGACATGTTTCAATGTTACAAGCCGGTAGGCACCTGGCTTATAGACATGTTTATTTTGTTACAAGGCTGTGTAAAGTTAATTTGTTTCAATGTACCGGTAGGCACCTGGTTTATAGACATGTTTCAATGTACCGGTAGGCACCTGGCTTATAGACATGTTTCAATGTACCGGTAGGCACCTGGCTTATAGACATGTTTCAATGTACCGGTAGGCACCTGGCTTATAGACATGTTTCAATGTACCGGTAGGCACCTGGCTTATAGACATGTTTCAATGTACCGGTAGGCACCTGGCTTATAGACATGTTTCAATGTACCGGTAGGCACCTGGCTTATAGACATGTTTCAATGTACCGGTAGGCACCTGGCTTATAGACATGTTTCAATGTACCGGTAGGCACCTGGCTTATAGACATGTTTCAATGTACCGGTAGGCACCTGGCTTATAGACATGTTTCAATGTACCGGTAGGCACCTGGCTTATAGACATGTTTCAATGTACCGGTAGGCACCTGGCTTATAGACATGTTTCAATGTACCGGTAGGCACCTGGCTTATAGACATGTTTCAATGTACCGGTAGGCACCTGGCTTATAGACATGTTTCAATGTACCGGTAGGCACCTGGCTTATAGACATGTTTCAATGTACCGGTAGGCACCTGGCTTATAGACATGTTTCAATGTACCGGTAGGCACCTGGCTTATAGACATGTTTCAATGTACCGGTAGGCACCTGGCTTATAGACATGTTTCAATGTACCGGTAGGCACCTGGCTTATAGACATGTTTCAATGTAGCGGTAGGCACCTGGCTTATAGACATGTTTCAATGTACCGGTAGGCACCTGGCTTATAGACATGTTTCAATGTACCGGTAGGCACCTGGCTTATAGACATGTTTCAATGTACCGGTAGGCACCTGGCTTATAGACATGTTTCAATGTACCGGTAGGCACCTGGCTTATAGACATGTTTCAATGTACCGGTAGGCACCTGGTTTATAGACATGTTTCAATGTACGGTAGGCACCTGGCTTATAGACATGTTTCAATGTACCGGTAGGCACCTGGCTTATAGACATGTTTCAATGTACCGGTAGGCACCTGGCTTATAGACATGTTTCAATGTACCGGTAGGCACCTGGCTTATAGACATGTTTCAATGTACCGGTAGGCACCTGGCTTATAGACATGTTTCAATGTACCGGTAGGCACCTGGCTTATAGACATGTTTCAATGTACCGGTAGGCACCTGGCTTATAGACATGTTTCAATGTACCGGTAGGCACCTGGCTTATAGACATGTTTCAATGTACCGGTAGGCACCTGGCTTATAGACATGTTTCAATGTGCCGGTAGGCACCTGGCTTATAGACATGTTTCAATGTACCGGTAGGCACCTGGCTTATAGACATGTTTCAATGTACCGGTAGGCACCTGGCTTATAGACATGTTTCAATGTACCGGTAGGCACCTGGCTTATAGACATGTTTCAATGTACCGGTAGGCACCTGGCTTATAGACATGTTTCAATGTACCGGTAGGCACCTGGCTTATAGACATGTTTCAATGTACAATGGTAGGCACCTGGCTTATAGACATGTTTCAATGTACCGGTAGGCACCTGGCTTATAGACATGTTTCAATGTACCGGTAGGCACCTGGCTTATAGACATGTTTCAATGTACCGGTAGGCACCTGGCTTATAGACATGTTTCAATGTACCGGTAGGCACCTGGCTTATAGACATGTTTCAATGTACCGGTAGGCACCTGGCTTATAGACATGTTTCAATGTACCGGTAGGCACCTGGCTTATAGACATGTTTCAATGTACCGGTAGGCACCTGGCTTATAGACATGTTTCAATGTACCGGTAGGCACCTGGCTTATAGACATGTTTCAATGTACCGGTAGGCACCTGGTTTATAGACATGTTTCAATGTACCGGTAGGCACCTGGCTTATAGACATGTTTCAATGTACCGGTAGGCACCTGGCTTATAGACATGTTTCAATGTACCGGTAGGCACCTGGTTTATAGACATGTTTCAATGTACCGGTAGGCACCTGGTTTATAGACATGTTTCAAATGTACCGGTAGGCACCTGGCTTATAGACATGTTTCAATGTACCGGTAGGCACCTGGCTTATAGACATGTTTCAATGTACCGGTAGGCACCTGGCTTATAGACATGTTTCAATGTACCGGTAGGCACCTGGCTTATAGACATGTTTCAATGTACCGGTAGGCACCTGGCTTATAGACATGTTTCAATGTACCGGTAGGCACCTGGCTTATAGACATGTTTCAATGTACCTGTAGGCACCTGGCTTATAGACATGTTTCAATGTACCGGTAGGCACCTGGCTTATAGACATGTTTCAATGTACCGGTAGGCACCTGGCTTATAGACATGTTTCAATGTACCTGTAGGCACCTGGCTTATAGACATGTTTCAATGTACCTGTAGGCACCTGGCTTATAGACATGTTTCAATGTACCGGTAGGCACCTGGCTTATAGACATGTTTCAATGTACCGGTAGGCACCTGGCTTATAGACATGTTTCAATGTACCGGTAGGCACCTGGCTTATAGACATGTTTCAATGTACCGGTAGGCACCTGGTTTATAGACATGTTTCAATGTACCGGTAGGCACCTGGTTTATAGACATGTTTCAATGTACCGGTAGGCACCTGGCTTATAGACATGTTTCAATGTAGGCACCTGGTAGGCACCTGGCTTATAGACATGTTTCAATGTACCGGTAGGCACCTGGCTTATAGACATGTTTCAATGTACCGGTAGCACCTGGCTTATAGACATGTTTCAATGTACCGGTAGGCACCTGGCTTATAGACATGTTTCAATGTACCGGTAGGCACCTGGCTTATAGACATGTTTCAATGTACCTGTAGGCACCTGGCTTATAGACATGTTTCAATGTACCGGTAGGCACCTGGCTTATAGACATGTTTCAATGTACCGGTAGGCACCTGGCTTATAGACATGTTTCAATGTACCGGTAGGCACCTGGTTTATAGACATGTTTCAATGTACCGGTAGGCACCTGGTTTATAGACATGTTTCAATGTACCGGTAGGCACCTGGCTTATAGACATGTGCGGCTTATTTATGTACAAAATACATATTTTTGAATAATTCAGTGGGTGCGGTTTATATTCAGGTGCGCTTAATAGTACAGCAATTACGGTAATATCAACATATGTTTGGTTCATACCTGCATGCCGGGTCGCTGCCTGCATCCATCAGCAGCTGGACCTGGCTTTAGACATGTTTCAACGTGAAGCAGAGTAGGCACCTGGAGTTATAGACATGTTTCAATGGACTAGTGGACTCTGGGCTTATAGACATGTTTCAATGGGCTGGTTGAGTTGGACTAGTGGACTCTGGCCTGCAGGGGCCTGGGAAGAGCAGCTCTCCTCCACCTCTCCCTGATTCTTCTCTCCCTCTTGCTTTGCATCCTGGTCCTCCCTCTGTCCATCCTGGTCTCCCTGGTCCTCTCTCTGTCCATCCTGGTCTCCCTGGTCCTCTCTCTGTCCATCCTGGTCTCCCTGGTCCTCTCTCTGTCCATCCTGGTCTTCTCTCTGTCCATCCTTTCCTACCGGCAGGGGCACCTCTCTCTGTCCATCCTGGTCCTATAGACATGTCCATCCTGGTAGGCACCTGGCTTATAGACCATGTTTCCTCACTGGTAACAGTCTGATGAGACATGTTTCAATCTCCAGTCTTACAGGCGGTTATAGAGCATGTTTCAATGTCCCAGGACTCACCAGGCTTCTAGACATGTTTCAAAGATGCTGTCGTATACAACAAACACAGACAGGCAGACAAAAAGGGCAGGCAGACTTACAGGCATGTTTCATGACCGGTAGGCACCAGGCAGACAGACCAATGCCTACAGGCAGACTGGCTTACAGGCAGACAGACCGGCCTACAGACAGGCACCGGCCTACAGCAGACAGGTTTCAATGCCTACAGGCAGGCAGACCGGCCTACTGGCGGCCTATAGACATGTTTCAATGGCAGAGGCACCTGGCTTACAGACATGTTTCAATGTACAGGCAGGCAGACCTACAGGCAGACAGGCAGGCAGACCTACAGACAGGCAGACAAAAAGGGCAGACCGGCCTACAGGCATGTTTCAATGACCGTAGGCCACAGGCTTATAGACATGTTTCAAGGCAGGCAGCACCGGCTTACAGACATGTTTCAATGCCTACAGGTAGGCACCTGGCCTAGACAGGCAGGCACCGGCCTACAGGCAGACAGACCGGCCTACAGGCAGACAGCTTATAGACATGTTTCAAGGCAGGCAGACCTGGCTTATAGACATGTTTCAACAGGCAGACAGACCTGGCCTACAGACATGGCAATGACCGGCCTACAGGCAGGCAGAGACAGGCAATGACAGGCAGGCAGACCTATAGACAGGCAGGCAGACCTAGGCAGACAGGCAGACATGGGCAATGCCTACAGGCAGGCACCTGGCTTATAGACATGTTTCAATGGCCTACAGGCAGGCAGACCTGGCCTATAGACATGACAACCTCTGCCTACAGGCAGACAGACATGCCTACAGGCAGGCAGACCTACAGGCACCTGCAGCCTACAGGCATGTTTCAACCTACAGGCAGGCACCAGCTTATAGGCAGTTTCAGATGGCCTACAGGCAGGCACCTGGCTTACAGGCAGACAGATGGCCTAGGCACCTGGCTTACAGACATGCCTCACAGGCAGACAGAGGCACCTACAGGCAGACAGACCGGCCTACAGGCAGACAGCACCTGGCTTACAGACAGGCAGATGGCAGACAGACAGAGGCAGGCAGGCCTACAGGCAGACAATGCCTACAGGCAGCACCTACAGGCAGACAGGCAGGCAGACCTACAGGCAGGCAGACCGGCCTACAGGCAGACAAGACCGGCCTACAGAGGCACCTGAGGCAGGCTTATAGACATACAGGTTTCAGATGCCTACAGGCAGGCACCTGGCTTACAGGCATGACAATGACGGCCTACAGGCAGACAGGCCTACAGGCTTATAGACATGTTTCAATGACAGCCTACAGGCAGGCAGACCGGCCTACAGGCAGACAGACCTGCCTACAGGCAGGCAGACCGGCCAACAGGCAGGCAGAGGCACCAGGCAGACATGTTTCAAGGCAGACAGGCACCTGGCCTACAGACATGACAACCGGCCTACAGGCAGACAGGCAGGCAGACCTACAGGCAGACATGTTTCAATGGCCGGGCAGGCACCTACACAGGCATAGACATGTTTTTACAGACAGGCAAGGCAGCCTACAGCCTACAGGCAGACCGGCCTACAGGCAGGCAGACCTACAGGCAGACCGGCCTACAGGCAGACAGACCGGCCTACAGACAGGCAGACCGGCCTACAGGCAGGCAGACCTACAGGCAGACAGGCAGGCAGACCTACAGACAGGCAGGCAGACCTACAGAGGCAGACAAAAAGGGCAGACCGGCCTACAGGCAGGCAGACCGGCCTACAGGCAGACAGACCGGCCTACAGGCAGACAGACCGGCCTACAGGCAGACAGACCGGCCTACAGGCAGACAGACCGGCCTACAGGCAGGCAGACCTACAGGCAGGCAGACAGACCTGGCGGCCTACAGGCATGTTTCAGATGCCTACAGGCAGACAGCAGGCACCTACAGGCAGACAGACATGTTTCAATGTACAGGCAGGCACCGGCCTACAGGCAGACAGACATGTTTCAGGCAGACCGGCAGACAGACAGACCGGCCTACAGGCAGACAGACAGACCGGCCTACAGGCAGACAGACAGACCAACCGACCGGCAGGCTGGCAGACCGACAGGCAGAGTTAGGTTATGACCTCACCCTCTTCATGTTGTATCCTCGTCTTCCCCTTGGGTTTCCTCCTCCCCTGGTTTTTCTCTCCTCCTCTCTCCTGGTTACTGTCTTCAGGAGCAGCAGGAGACCCCACAGCTTCCCTGTTACTTAGACCTGAACACAGAAAAAAATGGTTTTGTAGCTTTTCGAAGATTATCAGGTGATAGAATTTCTACAACAGGACCTTCTATGAATTAAACTGAGATATCCTAAACATCACCCTATTCCCTATAGGCCCTAAACAGGCATCCTAAACATCACCCTATTCCCTATAGGCCCTAAACAGGCATCCTAAACATCACCGTATTCCCTATAGGCCCTAAACAGGCATCCTAAACATCACCCTATTCCCTATGGCCCTAAACAGGCATTAAGACATGTATTCCCTATGGCCCTAAACAGGCATCCTAAACATCACCCTATTCCCTATAGGCCCTACAGGCACAGGCATCCTAAACATAAACAGGCACATTCCCTATAGGCCCTAAACAGGCACAAAAACATCATTTTATTCCCAGTAGGCCCTAAACAGGCATCCTAAACATCACCCTATTCCCTATAGGCCCTAAACAGGCATCCTAAACATCACCCTATTCCCTATAGGCCCTAAACAGGCATCATAAACTATCAGGCCCTAAACAGGCATCCTAAACATCCTTCCCTATAGGCCCTAAACAGGCATCCTAAACATCACCCTATTCCCTTAGGCCCTAAACAGGCATCCTAAACATCACCCTATTCCCTTGGCCCTAAACAGGCATCCTAAACATCACCCTATTCCCTATAGGCCCTAAACAGGCATCCTAAACATCACCCTATTCCCTCTAGGCCCTATCCAGGCATCCTAAACATCACCCTGGTTCCCTATAGGCCCTAAACAGGCATCCTAAACATCACCCTATTCCCTCTAGGCCCTAAACAGGCTCCTAAACATCATCCTCTTTCCATCCTGGTCATTTACCTCTATCCATCCTTAGGCCCTAAACAGGCATCCTAAACATCACCCTATTCCATCCTGGTCCCTCTAAACAGGCATCCTAAACATCACCCTATTCCCTCTCCAGGCCCTAAACAGGCATCCTAAACATCACCCTAGGCCAGTCTAAACAGGCCTAAGGCCCTAAACAGGCATCCTAAACATCACCCTATTCCCTACAGGCCCTAAACAGGCAGGCAGTCCCAAACATCAGGCCCCTAAACAGCAGAACATCACCCTATTCCCTAAACCCTAAACAGGCAGACAAAACATCAGGCAGACCTACAGGCCCAGACAGGCCTACATAAACAGACCCTACAGGCAGACAGACCCTAAACAGGCACAGACCGGCCTAAAGATCACCTATTCCCTATAGGCCCTAAACAGGCAGACAAACATCAGACCTATTCCCTACAGGCAAACAGGCGGCCTACACATCACCCTATTCCCGGCCTAAACAGGCAGACCTAAACAGGCAGACAGACCTACAGGCCCTAAACAGGCAGACTAAACATCACCGGCCTACAGGCAGGCAGAATTAAACAGGCATCAGGCTAAACATCACCCTATTCCCTATAGGCCCTAAACAGGCATCCTAAACATCACCCTATTCCCTATAGGCCCTAAACAGGCATCCTAAACAGGCACCCTATTCCCATAGGCCCTAAACAGGCATCCTAAACAGACCTACAGGCATCCTAAACCTATAGGCCCTAAACAGGCACATCACCCTATTCCCTATAGGCCCTAAACAGGCATCCTAAACATCACCCCTATTCCCTACAGGCCCAAACAGGCATCCTAAACATCACCCTATTCCCTATAGGCCCTAAACAGGCATCCTAAACATCACCCTATTCCCTATAGGCCCTAAACAGGCAGACTAAACAGACCGGCCTACAGGCAGGCAAACAGGCATCAGGCAAACATCACCCTACAGGCCAGAGGCCCTAAACAGGCTAAACATCACCCTATTCCCTACAGGCCCAGACAGGCGGCCTAAACAGGCAGGCAGACCTACAGGCCCAGGCAGGCAGACCTAAGGCATCACCCTATTCCCTACAGGCCCTAAACAGGCATCCTAAACAGGCACCCTATTCCCTACAGGCCCTAAACAGGCATCCTAAGGCATCACCCTATTCCCTACAGGCAAACAGGCATCCTAAGGCATCACCCTATTCCCTACAGGCAGGCTAAACAGGCATCCTAAACATCAGACCTATTCCCTATAGGCCCTAAACAGGCAGACTAAACATCACCCTACAGGCCAGACCCCTATAGGCCCTAAACAGGCATCCTAAACATCACCCTATTCCCTATAGGCCCTAAACAGGCAGACCTAAACATCAGACAGACCTATAGGCCCTAAACAGGCAGACTAAACATCACCCTATTCCCATAGGCCCTAAACAGGCAGACCACGACCCGGCAGGCTGGCTAAACAGACAGGCACCCTATTATGACCCTAAACAGGCTCTTCATGTTCACCCTCTTCCCTTGGGTTTCCTAAACAGGCATCCCCTAAACATCTCCTCCTATTCCCTATAGGCCCTGTCTAAACAGGGCAGCAAACATCACCCTTCCCTGTAGGCCCTGGTCAGACCTGAACACAGAAAAAAATCACCCTTTTGTAGCTTTTAAACATTATCAGGTGATAAATTTCACCCTATTCCCTATAGGAATTAAACAGGCATCCTAAACATCACCCTATTCCCTATAGGCCCTAAACAGGCATCCTAAACATCACCCTATTCCCTATAGGCCCTAAACAGGCATCCTAAACATCACCCTATTCCCTATAGGCCCTAAACAGGCATCCTAAACATCACCCTATTCCCTATAGGCCCTGGTCAGAATTAAACAGGCATCCTAAACATCTCCCTATAGGCCCTGGTCAGAATTAAACAGGCATCCTAAACATCACCCTATTCCCTATAGGCCCTAAACAGGCATCCTAAACATCACCCTATTCCCTATAGGCCCTAAACAGGCATCCTAAACATCACCCTATTCCCTATAGGCCCTAAACAGGCATCCTAAACATCACCCTATTCCCTATAGGCCCTAAACAGGCATCCTAAACATCACCCTATTCCCTATAGGCCCTAAACAGGCATCCTAAACATCACCCTATTCCCTATAGGCCCTAAACAGGCATCCTAAAACATCACCCTATTCCCTATAGGCCCTAAACAGGCATCCTAAACATCACCCTATTCCCTATAGGCCCTAAACAGGCATCCTAAACATCACCCTATTCCCTATAGGCCCTAAACAGGCATCCTAAACATCACCCTATTCCCTATAGGCCCTAAACAGGCATCCTAAACATCACCCTATTCCCTATAGGCCCTAAACAGGCATCCTAAACATCACCCTATTCCCTATAGGCCCTAAACAGGCATCCTAAACATCACCCTATTCCCTATAGGCCCTAAACAGGCATCCTAAACATCACCCTATTCCCTATAAGCCCTAAACAGGCATCCTAAACATCACCCTATTCCCTATAGGCCCTAAACAGGCATCCTAAACATCACCCTATTCCCTATAGGCCCTGGTCAGAAGTAGGGCACATTACAGCATACAGTAACTAACTCTACAGACCCGTCTCCCTCACCTCTGTCCTCTGTCCTGCGCCTCCTCTTCTTCCTCCTGGCAGGGTAGATCTCATGTTCCCGGAGGTCCAGAGTTCCCAGAGTCACCTCCACCGTCTCCAGCTCCTCTCCTGAACTCTCCTCCTCCTCCACTAGGGGTGCTGTTGTCTCCTGGGAAGGTTCTGGCTGAGCCACAGGTGTACGTGCCTTCTTCCACACTTTGTTAGAGGGACTCAGGATGTCGGAGATGTCAGTGTCTTTACCTGCGGTTTGGGATAGATTAGTAAATTAACACTTTGTCAGCCTCTCTCAGAATGGAAGCTCAGGAATGTCCATAAGTCCATTCGGACAGTATTCAGACCCAGATTCACTTTGCCCACATTTCCTTACGGCCTTATTCTAAAATGGATGAAATCGTTTTTTTCCTCATCGATCTACACACAAAACCCCATAATGATAAAGCAAAAAACAGGTTTTTAGAATTTGTTGCAAATGTGTTAAAAATAAAAACTGAAATATGACATTTACAGGGATAAAGTTCAGACCATTTACTCAGTACTTTGTTGAAGCACCTTTGGCAGCGATTACAGCCTTGTGTCTTCTTGGGTTTGATGTTACAAGCTTGGCACACCTGTATTTGGGGAGTTTCTCCCATTCTTCTCTGCAGATCCTCTCAAGCTCTGTCAGGTTGGATGGGGAGTGTTGCTGCACAGCTATTTTCAGGTCTCTACAGAGACTCACTCAATGACTCAATGACATTCAGAGACTTGTCCCGAAGCCTCTCCTGCATTGTCTTGGCTGTGTGCTTAGGGTTGTTGTCCTGTTGGAAGGTGAACCTTCGCCCCATTCTGAGGTCCTGAGCTCTCTGGAGCAGGTTTTCATTAAGGATCTCACTGTACTTTGCTCCGTTCATCTTTGGCTCAATCCAGACTAGTCTCCCAGTCCCTGCCGCTAAAAAACATCTCCACAGCATGATGCTGCCACCACCATGCTTCACCGTAGGGATGGTGCCAGGTTTCCTCCAGACGTGACGCTTGGCATTCAGGCCAAAGAGGTCTCATGGTCTGAAAGAGGTCTCAGTTGCCTTTTGGCAAACTCCAAGCGGGCTGTCATGGGCCTTTTACTGAGAAGCAGCTTCCGTCTGGCCACTCTACCATAAAAACCTCATTGGTGGCGCGCTGAAGAGATGGGAGAACCTTCCAGAAGGACAACCATCCCCACAGAGGAACTGTGGAGCTCTTTATATAGACAGGTGTGTACCTTTCCAAATCATGTCCAATCAACTGAATTCAGTTGTAGAAACATCTCAAGGATGATCAATGGAAACAGGATGTGTCAGGATGGAATACTTATGTAAAAACCTGTTGTTTTCACTTTGTCATTATGGGTTATTGGGTGTAGATTGAGGAACAAAAATAGGTTTTAGCGTAAGGTTGTAATGTAACAAAATGTGGTCAAAAGGGGTCTGAATACTTCCCGAAAGCAACGTATGTAGGTCAGATTAAGCATTGCCCAAGACTGAAAACTGCTTTTCAATGGAGAATCTAGATTTTAATACTAGGTTTAAAGTGATGGTAGGAAACCGTCCCGTAGATTAAACTCGTACCATATACATTTAGAGTGGAGAGGACATCGTGGAGATTAAACTCGTACCATATACATTTAGAGTGGAGAGGACATCGTGGAGATTAAACTCGTACCATATACATTTAGAGTGGAGAGGACATCGTGGAGATTAAACTCGTACCATATACATTTAGAGTGGAGAGGACATCGTGGAGATTAAACTCGTACCATATACATTTAGAGTGGAGAGGACATCGTGCACTCTCTTTATCTCTCTGAAGGTGGCTCTGCGTGTGGGGAAGGGCAGTGTTCTGATCCGAGGGTCCTTCTTCCCCAGCGGAGCCGCTTTACCCCCCAAGAACAGGGTTTTGTTATGACTGGGCGCCCGCAGGAAGATGGCGCTGGCGTCCATCAGGTGGTCAGACCAGCTCTCCAGTAAGTCCTGGATCTCCTGCAAGCAGAGGAACTACTGATTAGATCAATTACAACCAGCAACAATGAAGCTGCAAGCAGCCATTAAACACACACCACTTTTTCGAGCTGAAAGACGATGGCGAGAGCTTACCCACGATGTTGCACAATGATTTAAGTCAATAAGTCATCGCTTTAAAATCAGAAATATATGTGTCACGCCCTGGTCTTAGTACTCAGGTGGACTGTGTCACGCCCTGGTCTTAGTACTCAGGTGGACTGTGTCACGCCCTGGTCTTAGTACTCAGGTGGACTGTGTCACGCCCTGGTCTTAGTACTCAGGTGGACTGTGTCACGCCCTGGTCTTAGTACTCAGGTGGACTGGTCACGCCCTGTAGTACTCAGGTGGACGCCGCCCCTGGTCTTAGTACTCAGGTGGACTGTGTCACGCCCTGGTCTTAGTACTCAGGTGGACTGTGTCACGCCCTGGTCTTAGTACTCAGGTGGACTGTGTCACGCCCTGGTCTTAGTACTCAGGTGGACTGTGTCACGCCCTGGTCTTAGTACTCAGGTGGACTGTGTCACGCCCTGGTCTTAGTACTGTGTCAGGTCAGGTGGACTGTGTCACGCCCTGGTCTTAGTACTCAGGTGGACTGTGTCACGCCCTGGTCTTAGTACTCAGGTGGACTGTGTCACGCCCTGGTCTTAGTACTCAGGTGGACTGTGTCACGCCCTGGTCTTAGTACTCAGGTGGACTGTGTCACGCCCTGGTCTTAGTACTCAGGTGACTGTGTCACGCCCTGGTCTTAGTACTCAGGTGGACTGTGTCACGCCCTGGTCTTAGTACTCAGGTGGACTGTGTCACGTCCCTGGTCTTAGTACTCAGGTGGACTGTGTCACGCCCTGGTCTTAGTACTCAGGTGGACTGTGTCACGCCCTGGTCTTAGTACTCAGGTGGACTGTGTCACGCCCTGGTCTTAGTACTCAGGTGGACTGTGTCTTAGTACTCAGGTGGACCCTGGTCTTAGTACTCAGGTGGACTGTGTCACGCCCTGGTCTTAGTACTCAGGTGGACTGTGTCACGCCCTGGTCTTAGTACTCAGGTGGACTGTGTCACGCCCTGGTCTTAGTACTCAGGTGGACTGTGTCACGCCCTGGTCTTAGTACTCAGGTGGACTGTGTCACGCCCTGGTCTTAGTACTCAGGTGGACTGTGTCACGCCCTGGTCTTAGTACTCAGGTGGACTGTGTCACGCCCTGGTCTTAGTACTCAGGTGGACTGTGTCACGCCCTGGTCTTAGTACTCAGGTGGACTGTGTCACGCCCTGGTCTTAGTACTCAGGTGGACTGTGTCACGCCCTGGTCTTAGTACTCAGGTGGACTGTGTCACGCCCTGGTCTTAGTACTCAGGTGGACTGTGTCACGCCCTGGTCTTAGTACTCAGGTGGACTGTGTCACGCCCTGGTCTTAGTATTCTGTGTTGTCTTTATTATTTTGGTTAGGCCAGGGTGTGACATGGGTTTATTTGTGGCAAGTGGACAAGTTTGCACCTCCTGCTCCGTGGCCCAGGTGGACAAGACTGTTCTTCTCGGTCATGAAGAGGAATACATATGCAGAGGTTTCTTATTAACAAACATGTTTCACTAACGATACCAGGCCAAGTATCACCATGCCAACGATACGATACCAGGCCAAGTATCACCATGCCAACGATACGATACCAGGCCAGGTATCACCATGCCAACGATACGATACCAGGCCAGGTATCACCATGCCAACGATACGATACCAGGCCAGGTATCACCATGCCAACGATACGATACCAGGCCAGGTATCACCATGCCAACGATACGATACCAGGCCAAGTATCACCATGCCAACGATACGATACCAGGCCAGGTATCACCATGCCAACGATACGATACCAGGCCAGGATACCAGGCCAAGTATCACCATGCCAACGATACGATACCAGGCCAAGTATCACCATGCCAACGATACGATACCAGGCCAAGTATCACCATGCCAACGATACGATACCAGGCCAAGTATCACCATGCCAACGATACGATACCAGGCCAGGTATCACCATGCCAACGATTCGATACCAGGCCAAGTATCACCATACCAACGATACGATACCAGGCCAAGTAACACCATTCCAACGATACAATACCAGGCCAAGTATCACCATGCCAACATTTAACTAACGATACCAGGCCAAGTATCACCATTCCAACGATACGATACCAGGCCAAGTACCACCATGCCAACATTTAACTAACGATACCAGGCCAAGTATCACCATGCCAACATTTAACTAACGATACCAGGCCAAGTATCACCATTCCAACGATACGATACCAGGCCAAGTACCACCATGCCAACATTTAACTAACGATACCAGGCCAAGTATCACCATGCCAACATTTAACTAACGATACCAGGCCAAGTATCACCATGCCAACGATACGATACCAGGCCAAGTATCACCATGCCAACGATACGATACCAGGCCAAGTATCACCATGCCAACATTTAACTAACGATACCAGGCCAAGTATCACCATGCCAACATTTAACTAACGATACCAGGCCAAGTATCACCATACCAACGATATGATACCAGGCCAAGTACCACCATGCCAACATTTAACTAACGATACCAGGCCAAGTATCACCATGCCAACATTTAACTAACGATACCAGGCCAAGTATCACCATGCCAACATTTAACTAACGATACCAGGCCAAGTATCACCATACCAACGATATGATACCAGGCCAAGTACCACCATGCCAACATTTAACTAACGATACCAGGCCAAGTATCACCATGCCAACATTTAACTAACGATACCAGGCCAAGTATCACCATGCCAACGATACGATACCAGGCCAAGTATCACCATGCCAATGATACGATACCAGGCCAAGTATCACCATGCCAACGATACGATACCAGGCCAAGTATCACCATACCAACGATATGATACCAGGCCAAGTACCACCATGCCAACATTTAACTAACGATACCAGGCCAAGTATCACCATGCCAACATTTAACTAACGATACCAGGCCAAGTATCACCATGCCAACATTTAACTAACGATACCAGGCCAAGTATCACCATACCAACGATATGATACCAGGCCAAGTACCACCATGCCAACATTTAACTAACGATACCAGGCCAAGTATCACCATGCCAACATTTAACTAACGATACCAGGCCAAGTATCACCATACCAACGATATAATACCAGGCCAAGTACCACGATGCCAACATTTAACTAACGATACCAGGCCAAGTATCACCATACCAACGATATGATACCAGGCCAAGTATTTCCCTATAATACTACACCTGTTGTATTTGGCACGTGACAAAAATGTATTTGATTAGAAAATGAAATGGACAAGAGACTAGTTGCTGTTGCTTAAATTGAATTCATAAACAAAGCTGACTTGATAAAACATTTTATAACACCAGGTTCTTTAGATCGTCTATCTGAACGGTCGGCATCATAACGGTTTTTGTACTGCGATATATAAAAATATAAAAAAATGTCACTTTTATTTAGCAAGTCAGTTAAGAACAAATTCTTATTTTTAATGACGGCCTAGGAACAGTGGGTTAACTGGCCTAGGAACAGTGGGTTAACTGGTCTAGGAACAGTGGGTTAACTGGTCTAGGAACAGTGGGTTAACTGGCCTAGGAACAGTGGGTTAACTGGTCTAGGAACAGTGGGTTAACTGGTCTAGGAACAGTGGGTTAACTGGTCTAGGAACAGTGGGTTAACTGGTCTAGGAACAGTGGGTTAACTGGTCTAGGAACAGTGGGTTAACTGGTCTAGGAACAGTGGGTTAACTGGTCTAGGAACAGTGGGTTAACTGGTCTAGGAACAGTGGGTTAACTGGTCTAGGAACAGTGGGTTAACTGGTCTAGGAACAGTGGGTTAACTGGTCTAGGAACAGTGGGTTAACTGGTCTAGGAACAGTGGGTTAACTGGTCTAGGAACAGTGGGTTAACTGGCCTAGGAACAGTGGGTTAACTGGTCTAGGAACAGTGGGTTAACTGGTCTAGGAACAGTGGGTTAACTGGTCTAGGAACAGTGGGTTAACTGGTCTAGGAACAGTGGGTTAACTGGTCTAGGAACAGTGGGTTAACTGGTCTAGGAACAGGGGTTAACTGGTCTAGGAACAGTGGGTTAACTGGTCTAGGAACAGTGGGTTAACTGGTCTAGGAACAGTGGGTTAACTGGTCTAGGAACAGTGGGTTAACTGGTCTAGGAACAGTGGGTTAACTGGTCTAGGAACAGTGGGTTAACTGGTCTAGGAACAGTGGGTTAACTGGTCTAGGAACAGTGGGTTAACTGGTCTAGGAACAGTGGGTTAACTGGTCTAGGAACAGTGGGTTAACTGGTCTAGGAACAGTGGGTTAACTGGTCTAGGAACAGTGGGTTAACTGGTCTAGGAACAGTGGGTTAACTGGTCTAGGAACAGTGGGTTAACTGGCCTAGGAACAGTGGGTTAACTGGTCTAGGAACAGTGGGTTAACTGGTCTAGGAACAGTGGGTTAACTGGTCTAGGAACAGTGGGTTAACTGGCCTAGGAACAGTGGGTTAACTGCCTAGGAACAGTGGGTTAACTGGTCTAGGAACAGTGGGTTAACTGGTCTAGGAACAGTGGGTTAACTGGTCTAGGAACAGTGGGTTAACTGGTCTAGGAACAGTGGGTTAACTGGTCTAGGAACAGTGGGTTAACTGGTCTAGGAACAGTGGGTTAACTGGTCTAGGAACAGTGGGTTAACTGGTCTAGGAACAGTGGGTTAACTGGTCTAGGAACAGTGGGTTAACTGGTCTAGGAACAGTGGGTTAACTGGTCTAGGAACAGTGGGTTAACTGGTCTAGGAACAGTGGGTTAACTGGTCTAGGAACAGTGGGTTAACTGGTCTAGGAACAGTGGGTTAACTGGTCTAGGAACAGTGGGTTAACTGGTCTAGGAACAGTGGGTTAACTGGTCTAGGAACAGTGGGTTAACTGGCCTAGGAACAGTGGGTTAACTGGCCTAGGAACAGTGGGTTAACTGGCCTAGGAACAGTGGGTTAACTGGTCTAGGAACAGTGGGTTAACTGGTCTAGGAACAGTGGGTTAACTGGTCTAGGAACAGTGGGTTAACTGGTCTAGGAACAGTGGGTTAACTGGTCTAGGAACAGTGGGTTAACTGGTCTAGGAACAGTGGGTTAACTGGCCTAGGAACAGTGGGTTAACTGGCCTAGGAACAGTGGGTTAACTGGCCTAGGAACAGTGGGTTAACTGGCCTAGGAACAGTGGGTTAACTGGCCTAGGAACAGTGGGTTAACTGGTCTAGGAACAGTGGGTTAACTGGTCTAGGAACAGTGGGTTAACTGGTCTAGGAACAGTGGGTTAACTGGTCTAGGAACAGGGGTTAACTGGTCTAGGAACAGTGGGTTAACTGGTCTAGGAACAGTGGGTTAACTGGTCTAGGAACAGTGGGTTAACTGGTCTAGGAACAGTGGGTTAACTGGTCTAGGAACAGTGGGTTAACTGGTCTAGGAACAGTGGGTTAACTGGTCTAGGAACAGTGGGTTAACTGGTCTAGGAACAGTGGGTTAACTGGTCTAGGAACAGTGGGTTAACTGGTCTAGGAACAGTGGGTTAACTGGTCTAGGAACAGTGGGTTAACTGGTCTAGGAACAGTGGGTTAACTGGCCTAGGAACAGTGGGTTAACTGGTCTAGGAACAGTGGGTTAACTGGTCTAGGAACAGTGGGTTAACTGGCCTAGGAACAGTGGGTTAACTGGCCTAGGAACTAACTGGCCTAGGAACAGTGGGTTAACTGGCCTAGGAACAGTGGGTTAACTGGCCTAGGAACAGTGGGTTAACTGGCCTAGGAACAGTGGGTTAACTGGCCTAGGAACAGTGGGTTAACTGGTCTAGGAACAGTGGGTTAACTGGTCTAGGAACAGTGGGTTAACTGGTCTAGGAACAGTGGGTTAACTGGTCTAGGAACAGTGGGTTAACTGGCCTAGGAACAGTGGGTTAACTGGCCTAGGAACAGTGGGTTAACTGGCCTAGGAACAGTGGGTTAACTGGTCTAGGAACAGTGGGTTAACTGGTCTAGGAACAGTGGGTTAACTGGTCTAGGAACAGTGGGTTAACTGGTCTAGGAACAGTGGGTTAACTGGCCTAGGATCAGTGGGTTAACTGGCCTAGGAACAGTGGGTTAACTGGTCTAGGAACAGTGGGTTAACTGGTCTAGGAACAGTGGGTTAACTGGTCTAGGAACAGTGGGTTAACTGGTCTAGGAACAGTGGGTTAACTGGTCTAGGAACAGTGGGTTAACTGGTCTATGAACAGTGGGTTAACTGGTCTAGGAACAGTGGGTTAACTGGCCTAGGAACAGTGGGTTAACTGGTCTAGGAACAGTGGGTTAACTGGTCTAGGAACAGTGGGTTAACTGGTCTATGAACAGTGGGTTAACTGGTCTAGGAACAGTGGGTTAACTGGTCTAGGAACAGTGGGTTAACTGGTCTAGGAACAGTGGGTTAACTGGTCTAGGAACAGTGGGTTAACTGGTCTAGGAACAGTGGGTTAACTGGTCTAGGGACAGTGGGTTAACTGGTCTAGGAACAGTGGGTTAACTGGTCTAGGGACAGTGGGTTAACTGGTCTAGGAACAGTGGGTTAACTGGTCTAGGAACAGTGGGTTAACTGGTCTAGGAACAGTGGGTTAACTGGTCTAGGAACAGTGGGTTAACTGGTCTAGGAACAGAGGGTTAACTGGTCTAGGAACAGTGGGTTAACTGGTCTAGGAACAGTGGGTTAACTGGTCTAGGAACAGTGGGTTAACTGGCCTAGGAACAGTGGGTTAACTGGTCTAGGAACAGTGGGTTAACTGCCTGTTCAGGGGCAGAACGACAGATTTTCATCTTGTTCGGCTCGGGGATTCGATCCAGCAACCTTTCGGTTACTAGTCCAACGCTCTAACCACTAGGCTACCTTGCCGAACCAGATATTACCATGGAAACCTTCGTCATTGTTCGGAGGTAGAACCTAAACGTCCTCTGTTGGACAATATGAGGAAATAGTGGCTGCAACTTCCTCTGGTCCTTTAAAGGGGAGCCATGAAATGGCCTGTGAAATAGCGCCACTGTGTGGCCTTTGAAATAGCGCCACTGTGTGGCCTGTGAAATAGCGCCACTGTGTGGCCTGTGAAATAGCGCCAAATGGCGCCACTGTGTGGCTGTGAAATAGCGCCACTGTGTGGCCTGTGAAATAGCGCCACTGTGTGGCCTGTGAAATAGCGCCACTGTGTGGCCTGTGAAATAGCGCCACTGTGTGGCCTGTGAAATAGCGCCACTGTGTGGCCTGTGAAATAGCGCCACTGTGTGGTCAAACAGAACATTACGTTCATTCATGTGCGTGCAAGAGAAGATCCTACTTTAACTTATAGTAGTTCTGGCTAATCAGAGGAAAACCAAAATGTGTCAAAGTAAGAGTAGTTGAGAGGAAATAAGAGTAGTTGTGTTGCCTTGACGAGCGCAGACTCGTTGTATCGCCTCAGGGCAGCTCCGGCTGATTTAGGAGCATGACTGCTGTTCTTAGCATCTCTCAGACCCTGGGCTGTCCCCCGCTTGGCTCTCACAGTGTACCGATGGAACGTCTTGTGCTGCAACACCTCTCTCCTGGAACAGCAGAGATGGGGGAGATTAATCATCTTTTAGTGCTGAGAGGAAGACCTACAGTGCATTCAGAAAGACCCCTTGACCTTTTGACCCCTTGACCTTTTTCCACATTTTGTTACAACCTTATTCTAAATTTGATTAAATGTTTTTTCCCCCCCTGACCAATCTACACACAATATGCTGCAGAAATGTTTTGGTCCCCTTCCCCAGATCTGTGCCTCGACACAATCCTGTCTCAGAGCTGTACTGACAATTCCTTCGACCTCATGGCTTGGTTTTTGCTCTGACATGCACTGTCAACTGTGGGACCTTATATAGACAGGTGTCTTTCCAAATCATGTCCAATCAATTGAATTTACCACAGGTGGACACCGATCAAGTTGTAGAAACATCTCAAGGATGATCAATGGAAACCGGATGCACCTGAACTCAATTTCGAGTCCCATTGATCATCCTTGAGATGTTTCTCCAACTTGACTGGAGTCCACCTGTGGTAAATTCATTTGGGGGTCTGAATACTTATGCAAATGTGATTAATTTTGGTATTTTTTTTATATACCTTTGCACTACCCCCCCACCAACCGGGGCACTACCCCCCCACCTACCCGGGGCACTACCCCCACCTACCCGGGGCACTACCCCCACCTACCCGGGGCACTACCCCCACCTACCCGGGGCACTACCCCCCACCTACCCGGGGCACTACCCCCCCAACTACCCAGGGCACTACCCCCTACAAAAGGACACTACTTTATACCTGAACCCAGGACACTATTCCCTACACAGGACACTACTTTATACCTGAACCCAGGACACTATCCCCTACACAGGACACTACTTTATACCTGAACCCAGGGCACTATTCCCTACACAGGACACTACTTTATACCTGAACCCAGGACACTATCCCCTACACAGGACACTACTTTATACCTGAACCCAGGACACTATCCCCTACACAGGACACTACTTTATACCTGAACCCAGGGCACTATTCCCTACACAGGACACTACTTTATACCTGAACCCAGGGACCCTCTGCACAATTTGACCAGAGCCCCACAGAGCACCATTTAGAGAATATAGTACCATTTGAGACCACTATAGCAATAGAGAATATGAAGCCAGGCTTCTCATCACTGACCCTTGAAACACGGCTCCTGCGAAGTGTCCACCACCTGCCATCAGAATGACCCACATAGTCTTGTTACTGAGACTTTGTAGAGAGGCCACCAGGTCTTCCTCTATGGCAGACTGAAATGCATATATAGTCTTGTTACTGAGACTGTAGAGAGGCCACCAGGTCTTCCTCTATGGCAGACTGAAATGCATATATAGTCTTGTTACTGAGACTGTAGAGATGCCACCAGGTCTTCCTCTATGGCAGACTGAAATGCATATATAGTCTTGTTACTGAGACTGTAGAGAGGCCACCAGGTCTTCCTCTATGGCAGACTAATCATATTGGTTACATGCACAACATTTAGCAGATGTTATAGTGAAATGCTTGTGTTCCAAGCTCCATCAGTGTAGTAGTATCTAACAAAGAAATAACACTAAAATACGTAATACTGCAAAGTTGTTTAGGAGCTACAAGCAGAGCTGTCATGTCTTAGGAGCTACAAGCAGAGCTGTCATGTCTTAGGAGCTACAAGCAGAGCTGTCATGTCTTAGGAGCTACAAGCAGAGCTGTCATGTCTTAGGAGCTACAAGCAGAGCTGTCATGTCTTAGGAGCTACAAGCAGAGCTGTCATGTCTTAGGAGCTACAAGCAGAGCTGTCATGTCTTAGGAGCTACAAGCAGAGCTGTCATGTCTTAGGAGCTACAAGCAGAGCTGTCATGTCTTAGGAGCTACAAGCAGAGCTGTCATGTCTTAGGAGCTACAAGCAGAGCTGTCATGTCTTAGGAGCTACAAGCAGAGCTGTCATGTCTTAGGAGCTACAAGCAGAGCTGTCATGTCTTAGGAGCTACAAGCAGAGCTGTCATGTCTGTCATGTCTTAGGAGCTACAAGCAGAGCTGTCATGTCTGTCATGTCTTAGGAGCTACAAGCAGAGCTGTCATGTCTTAGGAGCTACAAGCAGAGCTGTCATGTCTTAGGAGCTACAAGCAGAGCTGTCATGTCTTAGGAGCTACAAGCAGAGCTGTCATGTCTTAGGAGCTACAAGCAGAGCTGTCATGTCTGTCATGTCTTAGGAGCTACAAGCAGAGCTGTCATGTCTGTCATGTCTTAGGAGCTACAAGCAGAGCTGTCATGTCTTAGGAGCTACAAGCAGAGCTGTCATGTCTTAGGAGCTACAAGCAGAGCTGTCATGTCTTAGGAGCTACAAGCAGAGCTGTCATGTCTTAGGAGCTACAAGCAGAGCTGTCATGTCTTAGGAGCTACAACAGAGTCAGAGCTGTCATGTCTTAGGAGCTACAAGCAGAGCTGTCATGTCTTAGGAGCTACAAGCAGAGCTGTCATGTCTTAGGAGCTACAAGCAGAGCTGTCATGTCTTAGGAGCTACAAGCAGAGCTGTCATGTCTTAGGAGCTACAAGCAGAGCTGTCATGTCTGTCATGTCTTAGGAGCTACAAGCAGAGCTGTCATGTCTGTCATGTCTTAGGAGCTACAAGCAGAGCTGTCATGTCTGTCATGTCTTAGGAGCTACAAGCAGAGCTGTCATGTCTGTCATGTCTTAGGAGCTACAAGCAGAGCTGTCATGTCTGTCATGTCTCAGGAGCTACAAGCAGAGCTGTCATGTCTGTCATGTCTCAGGAGCTACAAGCAGAGCTGTCATGTCTGTCGGTGCCATCTTACGGTCTTCCTCTATGGCAGACTGAAATACAGAGTGGATTAAATCATGTGTCAAAAAGTTCCTTTTGACTCATCATCCATAACGCCAAGAGTTTTGAAGATCATCCAGGTGCTTTTCGGCAAACTGGAGTCAACTTTTTGGAAGGCATGGGTCCCATTATGTCTGGAGAAAAGCAACCACTGCATTCCACAGTGAGCTGAAGCACAGCTGGGTCAATCAGCAAGACAATGACCCCAAACCCAAAATCAAGTCTACATGAAAATGGTTAAAAAGCAACACATGTGAAGTTTTGGAATGGCCTTGTCAAAGTCCAGATCTAATCCCAACTGAGATGTTGTGGCAGGACCTGAAACGAGCAGTTCATCCTTGAAAACCCACAAATGTTGTTGAGTTAAAGCAGTTCTGCATGGAATGGAATTGGGCCAGACTTCCTCCACAGCGACGTGAGAGACTGATCAATAACTCCACAGGAAGTGGTTGGCAGCGACGCCAGGACAGCGGAGTCAATCACCACCTTCCGGAGACACCTGAAACCCCACCTCTTTAAGGAATACCTAGGATAGGATAAAGTAATCCCTCTCAACCCCCCCCCCCCTTAAAAGATTTAGATGCACTACTGTTCCACTGGATGTCATAAGGTGAAAGCACCAATTTGTAAGTCGCTCTGGATAAGAGCGTCTGCTAAATGACTTAAATGTTAATGTAAATGTAGGTTGGAGTCGTTGCAGCTACAGTAAATTCCTCCACAGCGACGTGAGAGACTGATCAACGACTCCACAGGAAGTGGTTGGTTGGAGTCGTTGCAGCTAAAGGTGGACTGATCAACGACTCCACAGGAAGTGGTTGGTTGGAGTCGTTGCAGCTAAAGGGGACTGATCAACGACTCCACAGGAAGTGGTTGGTTGGAGTCGTTGCAGCTAAAGGGGACTGATCAACGACTCCACAGGAAGTGGTGGGTTGGAGTCGTTGCAGCTAAAGGGGGACTGATCAACGACTCCACAGGAAGTGGTGGGTTGGAGTCGTTGCAGCTAAGGGGACTGACTCAGGAAACGACTCCACAGGAAGTGGTTGGTTGGAGTCGTTGCAGCTAAAGGTGGACTGATCACTCCACAGGAACTCCACAGGAAGTGGTGGTTGGAGTCGTTGCAGCTAAAGGGGACTGATCAACAGCTCCACAGGAAGTGGTTGGTTGGAGTCGTTGCAGCTAAAGGGGGACTGATCAACAGCTCCACAGGAAGTGGTTGGTTGGAGTCGTTGCAGCTAAAGGTGGACTGATCAACAACTACAGGAAGTGGTTGGAGTCATTGCAGCTAAAGGGGGACTGATCAACAGCTCCACAGGAAGTGGTTGGTTGGAGTCGTTGCAGCTAAAGGTGGACTGATCAACAGCTCCACAGGAAGTGGTGGGTTGGAGTCGTTGCAGCTAAAGGGGGACTGATCAACAGCTCCACAGGAAGTGGTTGGTTGGAGTCGTTGCAGCTAAAGGGGGACTGATCAACAGCTCCACAGGAAGTGGTTGGTTGGAGTCGTTGCAGCTAAAGGGGGACTGATCAACAGCTCCACAGGAAGTGGTTGGTTGGAGTCATTGCAGCTAAAGGGGGACTGATCAACAGCTCCACAGGAAGTGGTGGGTTGGAGTCGTTGCAGCTAAAGGGGGACTGATCAACGACTACAGGAAGTGGTTGGAGTCATTGCAGCTAAAGGTGGACTGATCAACAGCTCCACAGGAAGTGGTGGGTTGGAGTCGTTGCAGCTAAAGGTGGCACAACCGGTTAATGAGTGAAAGGGGGCCATTACTTTTCACACAAGGGCATTGGGTGTTGCATACCTTTGTTTATGAAATAAGTACATAATTGTTGTGTTATTTGTCCACTAAGGTTCACTTGATCTATTATTAGGTTTTGGATGAAGGTTTGATTTCACAGCACTGTGAACATACAACCCATTCTTCATTCATTTCTCAAGGGAGGCTGATTATTTTGTGTTAAAAAGAGTCCACTTGTCCGTCCCGAGTCTCACCTTGCTCTGCAGAACACAACGGTAGACAGCCAGGTACTGCCCCTGAGAGTTCTGGAACACGACCCGGTTGGAGAGGCGACGGAAGGATTCCGCTTCTAGAACACCGCGGTCCTTCTGTAGAGGAGCAGCCTCGGTGTTCTCCACAACCCAGTCACTGTCTGGTTCCTCGTCCTCCGAGTCAGAACCTGAGATGCTTGACATGTCTCCTGTGGACAGAACCGATTCATTTGTACAAATAAGAGTAGAATGAAGAAGAACGGACAAGGGTTGCACCCTATATAGTGCACTGCTTTTGATCAGCACTTATGGTTGAAAGTAGTGCACTATAGAGGGAATAGGGTACCATTAGACACAACCCTCGTCTTTTCCATTGTTGATACTGATTTGCTCTGTCCACAGGAGACATGTCTAGCACAAACTAAGTTAAGATTTTTTAATTTGAAATTCAATTTAGTTTCAGTAATAATGCATAAGGTGATGGGTCAGGTCACGTTAGGTTTAAAGGTAGACTCGGCGAGATGACATAGACGCACCAATTCGTAGTGGGTCAATTCCCGTAGCTAGCACCAGTGTTGTAGGGAGTCCGGTCTCCAGACCACATATTGACTGTCTCGGTGTTGCCTTGGTGTCACGCGTCAGATACATTTCTACTTGTTCTTGACTCGTCATTTCTTCCCCAGACCAGCGGAGTAAAACCTCCATTCAGTAAGTGTATAAACTCACATCGCCTGGCCGAATATATACACTCCTTTCATGAAGCATTAGTACCAGCAGCCTTTATATCTGTTCGGCCTACGGTCGGTGGCCAACCTATCTATCGGGGGCCTACGGTGGCCAACCTATCTATCGGGGGCCTACGGTCGGTGGCCAACCTATCTATCTGGGGCCTACGGTGGCCAACCTATCTATCTGGGGCCTACGGTGGCCAACCAATCTATCTGGGGCCTACGGTCGGTGGCCAACCTATCTATCTGGGGCCTACGGTGGCCAACCTATCTATCTGGGTCCTACGGTGGCCAACCTATCTATCGGGGTCCTACGGTGGCCAACCTATCGGGGTCCTACGGTGGCCAACCTATCTATCTGGGGCCTACGGTGGCCAACCTATCTATCTGGGGCCTACGGTGGCCAATCTATCTATCGGGGTCCTACGGTGGCCAACCTATCTATCGGGGGCCTACGGTCGGTGGCCAACCTATCTATCGGGGGCCTACGGTCGGTGGCCAACCTATCTATCTGGGGCCTACGGTGGCCAACCTATCTATCTGGGGCCTACGGTCGGTGGCCAACCTATCTATCTGGGGCCCTACGGTGGCCAACCTATCTATCGGGGCCCTACGGTGGCCAACCTATCTATCGGGGCCCTACGGTGGCCAACCTATCTATCGGGGCCCTACGGTGGCCAACCTATCTATCGGGGCCCTACGGTGGCCAACCTATCTATCTGGGGCCTACGGTGGCCAACCTATCTATCGGGGGCCTACGGTGGCCAACCTATCGGGGCCTACGGTGGCCAACCTATCGGGGCCTACGGTGGCCAACCTATCGGGGTCCTACGGTGGCCAACCTATCTATCGGGGTCCTACGGTGGCCAACCTATCTATCGGGGCCCTACGGTGGCCAACCTATCTATCTGGGGCCTACGGTGGCCAACCTATCTATCGGGGGCCTACGGTGGCCAACCTATCGGGGCCTACGGTGGCCAACCTATCGGGGCCTACGGTGGCCAACCTATCGGGGTCCTACGGTGGCCAACCTATCTATCTGGGGCCTACGGTGGCCAACCTATCTATCTGGGGCCCTACGGTGGCCAACCTATCTATCTGGGGCCCTACGGTGGCCAACCTATCTATCTGGGGCCCTACGGTGGCCAACCTATCTATCTGGGGCCCTACGGTGGCCAACCTATCTATCTGGGGCCCTACGGTGGCCAACCTATCTATCTGGGGCCTACGGTCGGTGGCCAACCTATCTATCGGGGCCCTACGGTGGCCAACCTATCTATCGGGGGCCTACGGTGGCCAACCTATCGGGGCCCTACGGTGGCCAACCTATCTATCGGGGCCCTACGATGGCCAACCTATCTATCGGGGCCCTACGGTGGCCAACCTATCTATCGGGGCCCTACGGTGGCCAACCTATCTATCGGGGTCCTACGGTGGCCAACCTATCTATCTGGGGCCTACGGTGGCCAACCTATCTATCGGGGGCCTACGGTCGGTGGCCAACCTATCTATCTGGGGCCTACGGTGGCCAACCTATCTATCTGGGGCCTACGGTGGCCAACCAATCTATCTGGGGCCTACGGTCGGTGGCCAACCTATCTATCTGGGGCCTACGGTCGGTGGCCAACCTATCTATCTGGGGCCTACGGTGGCCAACCTATCTATCTGGGTCCTACGGTGGCCAACCTATCTATCGGGGGCCTACGGTGGCCAACCTATCTATCGGGGGCCTACGGTGGCCAACCTATCTATCTGGGGCCCTACGGTGGCCAACCTATCTATCTGGGGCCCTACGGTGGCCAACCTATCTATCTGGGGCCTACGGTGGCCAACCTATCTATCGGGGTCCTACGGTGGCCAACCTATCGGGGTCCTACGGTGGCCAACCTATCTATCGGGGGCCTACGGTGGCCAACCTATCTATCTGGGGCCTACGGTGGCCAACCTATCTATCTGGGGCCTACGGTGGCCAACCTATCTATCGGGGTCCTACGGTGGCCAACCTATCTATCGGGGGCCTACGGTCGGTGGCCAACCTATCTATCGGGGGCCTACGGTCGGTGGCCAACCTATCTATCTGGGGCCTACGGTCGGTGGCCAACCTATCTATCTGGGGCCTACGGTCGGTGGCCAACCTATCTATCGGGGGCCTACGGTCGGTGGCCAACCTATCTATCGGGGGCCTACGGTCGGTGGCCAACCTATCTATCTGGGGCCTACGGTCGGTGGCCAACCTATCTATCTGGGGCCTACGGTCGGTGGCCAACCTATCTATCTGGGGCCTACGGTCGGTGGCCAACCTATCTATCTGGGGCCTACGGTCGGTGGCCAACCTATCTATCTGGGGCCTACGGTCGGTGGCCAACCTATCTATCTGGGGCCTACGGTCGGTGGCCAACCTATCTATCTGGGGCCCTACGGTGGCCAACCTATCTATCGGGGCCCTACGGTGGCCAACCTATCTATCGGGGCCCTACGGTGGCCAACCTATCTATCGGGGCCCTACGGTGGCCAACCTATCTATCGGGGCCCTACGGTGGCCAACCTATCTATCGGGGCCCTACGGTGGCCAACCTATCTATCGGGGCCCTACGGTGGCCAACCTATCTATCTGGGGCCTACGGTGGCCAACCTATCTATCGGGGGCCTACGGTGGCCAACCTATCGGGGCCTACGGTGGCCAACCTATCGGGGTCCTACGGTGGCCAACCTATCTATCGGGGGCCTACGGTGGCCAACCTATCTATCGGGGCCCTACGGTGGCCAACCTATCTATCGGGGCCCTACGGTGGCCAACCTATCTAGGGGCCTACGGTGGCCCCATCTATCTGGGGCCTACGGTGGCCAACCTATCTATCGGGGCCTACGGTTGCCAACCTATCGGGGCCTACGGTGGCCAACCTATCGGGGCCTACGGTGGCCAACCTATCGGGGCCTACGGTGGCCAACCTATCGGGGTCCTACGGTGGCCAACCTATCTATCGGGGGCCTACGGTGGCCAACCTATCTATCGGGGCCCTACGGTGGCCAACCTATCTATCGGGGCCCTACGGTGGCCAACCTATCAGGGGCCTACGGTGGCCCACCTATCGGGGCCTACGGTGGCCAACCTATCGGGGCCTACGGTTGCCAACCTATCGGGGCCTACGGTGGCCAACCTATCGGGGCCTACGGTGGCCAACCTATCGGGGCCTACGGTGGCCAACCTATCTATCGGGGCCTACGGTGGCCAACCTATCGGGGCCTACGGTGGCCAACCTATCAGGGGCCTACGGTGGCCAACCTATCGGGGCCTACGGTGGCCAACCTATCGGGGCCTACGGTGGCCAACCTATCGGGGGCCTACGGTGGCCAACCTATCGGGGCCCTACGGTGGCCAACCTATCGGGGCCTACGGTGGCCAACCTATCGGGGCCCTACGGTGGCCAACCTATCGGGGCCTACGGTGGCCAACCTATCGGGGCCTACGGTGGCCAACCTATCGGGGGCCTACGGTGGCCAACCTATCGGGGGCCTACGGTGGTCAACCTATCGGGGCCTACGGTGGCCAACCTATCAGGGGCCTACGGTGGCCAACCTATCGGGGGCCTACGGTGGCCAACCTATCGGGGCCCTACGGTGGCCAACCTATCGGGGCCCTACGGTGGTCAACCTATCGGGGCCCTACGGTGGCCAACCTATCAGGGCCTACGGTGGCCAACCTATCGGGGCCTACCGTGGCCAACCTATCGGGGCCTACGGTGGCCAACCTATCGGGGGCCTACGGTGGCCAACCTATCAGGGCCCTACGGTGGCCAACCTATCAGGGGCCTACGGTGGCCAACCTATCAGGGCCCTACGGTGGCCAACCTATCGGGGGCCTACGGTGGTCAACCTATCGGGGCCTACGGTGGCCAACCTATCAGGGGCCTACGGTGGCCAACCTATCGGGGCCTACGGTGGCCAACCTATCGGGGCCCTACGGTGGCCAACCTATCGGGGCCCTACGGTGGTCAACCTATCGGGGCCCTACGGTGGCCAACCTATCAGGGCCTACGGTGGCCAACCTATCGGGGCCTACCGTGGCCAACCTATCGGGGCCTACGGTGGCCAACCTATCAGGGCCCTACGGTGGCCAACCTATCAGGGCCCTACGGTGGCCAACCTATCGGGGGCCTACGGTGGTCAACCTATCGGGGCCTACGGTGGCCAACCTATCAGGGGCCTACGGTGGCCAACCTATCGGGGCCTACGGTGGCCAACCTATCGGGGCCCTACGGTGGCCAACCTATCGGGGCCCTACGGTGGCCAACCTATCAGGGCCTACGGTGGCCAACCTATCGGGGCCTACCGTGGCCAACCTATCGGGGCCTACGGTGGCCAACCTATCAGGGCCCTACGGTGGCCAACCTATCAGGGCCCTACGGTGGCCAACCTATCAGTGCCCTACGGTGGCCAACCTATCGGGGCCTACCGTGGCCAACCTATCAGGGCCCTACGGTGGCCAACCTATCAGGGCCCTACGGTGGCCAACCTATCAGTGCCCTACGGTGGCCAACCTATTAATAGTAATAATAATTATAAAAATAATAATAGTGAAGACATCAAAACTAATGAAATAACACATATGGAATCATGTAGTAACCAAAAAAGTGTTAAACAAATCAACATATATTTTATATTCTTCAAAGTAGCCACTCTTTGCCTTGATGAGGTAGTTACGTCTGGCCGTCTCCCATGACAACCTGAACCTTAACATAGAGTTGCTGATTTGGTTCTGAGTGCCCAGATTAGATGTGTGGTGACTCACCTCCACCGGTCTTCCTCTCAAACTCCTCCACTGTGGCTGGTGTTTTACCAGATGGTCTCTGCCTCAGGTTGAAACGGTGCCAGTCAAGCTTGTAGTGCTCCATCTGAAAGTAAAAATTACACTCCACATCTAAACCACTGACTAGTCCCACACTGACTAGTCCCACACTGACTAGTCCCACACTGACTAGTCCCACACTGACTAGTCCCACACTGACTAGTACCACACTGACTGACTAGTACCACACTGACTGACTAGTACCACACTGACTGACTAGTCCCACACTGAGACTAGTCCCACACTGACTGACTAGTACCACACTGACTGACTAGTACCACACTGACTGACTAGTCCCACACTGACTGATTAGTACCACACTGACTGACTAGTACCACACTGACTGACTAGTACCACACTGACTAGTCCCACACTGACTGACTAGTCCCACACTGACTGACTAGTCCCACACTGACTGACTAGTACCACACTGACTGACTAGTCCCACACTGACTGACTAGTCCCACACTGACTGACTAGTCCCACACTGACTGACTAGTACCACACTGACTGACTAGTCCCACACTGACTGACTAGTCCCACACTGACTGACTAGTACCACACTGACTGACTAGTCCCACACTGACTGACTAGTACCACACTGACTGACTAGTACCACACTGACCGACTAGTCCCACACTGACCGACTAGTCCCACACTGACCGACTAGTCCCACACTGACTGACTAGTCCCACACTGACTGACTAGTCCCACACTGACTGACTAGTACCACACTGACTGACTAGTCCCACACTGACTGACTAGTACCACACTGACTGACTAGTACCACACTGACTGACTAGTACCACACTGACTTAAATGATACTTCAGGATTTTGTCATGAGGCTTTTTATTTTCTTCCCCAGAGTCAGATGAATTCACGGGTTTTTAGGTCTCTGTGTCCAGTATGGAGGAAGTTGGAGGTAGTTTCGCAAGCCAATGCTTACTAGCGTTAGCGCAATGACTTGAAGTCTACGGTATTCACGATATAATATACCTCAAGTCATTGCGCTACATAGCAACTTCCTGTTAACTGGACGCAGAGACATAAAAATGGTATCCAGGAGACCGCCTGACTCTGGGTCAGTAGATAACGGAGACCATCTGACTCTGGGTCAGTAGATTAAGGAGACCGTCTGGCTCAGTAGATAACGGAGACCGTCTGACTCTGGGTCAGTAGATAACGGAGACCGTCTGACTCTGGGTCAGTAGATAAAGGAGACCGTCTGACTCTGGGTCAGTAGATAAAGGAGACCGTCTGACTCTGGGTCAGTAGATAAAGGAGACCGTCTGACTCTGGGTCAGTAGATAAAGGAGACCGTCTGACTCTGGGTCAGTAGATAACGGAGACCGTCTGACTCTGGGTCAGTAGATAAAGGAGACCGTCTGACTCTGGGTCAGTAGATAAAGGAGTCCATCTGACTCTGGGTCAGTAGATAAAGGAGACCATCTGACTCTGGGTCAGTAGATAAAGGAGCCCATCTGACTCTGGGTCAGTAGATAAAGGGCCTCATCTGACTCTGGGTCAGTAGATAAAGGAGTCCATCTGACTCTGGGTCAGTAGATAAAGGGCCTCATCTGACTCTGGGTCAGTAGATAACGGAGACCATCTGACTCTGGGTCAGTAGATTAAGGAGACCGTCTGACTCTGGGTCAGTAGATTAAGGAGACCGTCTGACTCTGGGTCAGTAGATTAAGGAGACCGCCTGACTCTGGGTCAGTAGATTAAGGAGACCGCCTGACTCTGGGTCAGTAGATAAAGGAGACCGCCTGACTCTGGGTCAGTAGATAAAGGAGACCGTCTGACTCTGGGTCAGTAGATAAAGGAGACCGCCTGACTCTGGGTCAGTAGATAAAGGAGACCGTCTGACTCTGGGTCAGTAGATTTACATTTACATTTACATTTAAGTCATTTAGCAGACGCTCTTATCCAGAGCGACTTACAAATTGGTGCTTTCACCTTATGACATCCAGTGGAACAGCCACTTTAGATAAAGGAGACCGTCTGACTCTGGGTCAGTAGATAACGGAGACAGTCTGACTCTGGGTCAGTAGATAAAGGAGACCATCTGACTCTGCGTCAGTAGATAAAGGAGACCATCTGACTCTGGGTCAGTAGATAAAGGAGACCATCTGACTCTGGGTCAGTAGATAAAGGACCTCATCTGACTCTGGGTCAGTAGATAATCTGAGTAGATACAAGACCATCTGACTCTGGGTCAGTAGATAAAGGAGACCATCTGACTCTGGGTCAGTAGATAAAGGAGACCATCTGACTCTGGGTCAGTAGATAAAGGAGACCATCTGACTCTGGGTCAGTAGATAAAGGAGACCATCTGACTCTGGGTCAGTAGATAAAGGAGACCATCTGACTCTGGGTCAGTAGATAAAGGAGACCATCTGACTCTGGGTCAGTAGATAAAGGAGCCCATCTGACTCTGGGTCAGTAGATAAAGGAGACCGTCTGACTCTGGGTCAGTAGATAAAGGAGACCGTCTGACTCTGGGTCAGTAGATAAAGGAGACCGTCTGACTCTGGGTCAGTAGATAAAGGAGACCATCTGACTCTGGGTCAGTAGATAAAGGAGACCGTCTGACTCTGGGTCAGTAGATAAAGGAGACCGTCTGACTCTGGGTCAGTAGATAAAGGAGACCGTCTGACTCTGGGTCAGTAGATAAAGGAGACCGTCTGACTCTGGGTCAGTAGATAAAGGAGACCGTCTGACTCTGGGTCAGTAGATAAAGGAGACCGTCTGACTCTGGGTCAGTAGATAAAGGAGACCGTCTGACTCTGGGTCAGTAGATAAAGGAGACCGTCTGACTCTGGGTCAGTAGATAAAGGAGACCGTCTGACTCTGGGTCAGTAGATAAAGGAGACCGTCTGACTCTGGGTCAGTAGATAAAGGAGACCGTCTGACTCTGGGTCAGTAGATAAAGGACCGTCTGACCGTCTGACTCTGGGTCAGTAGATAAAGGAGACCGTCTGACTCTGCGTCAGTAGATAAAGGAGACCGTCTGACTCTGGGTCAGTAGATTAAGGAGACCGCCTGACTCTGGGTCAGTAGATAAAGGAGACCGCCTGACTCTGGGTCAGTAGATAAAGGAGACCGTCTGACTCTGGGTCAGTAGATAAAGGAGACCGCCTGACTCTGGGTCAGTAGATAAAGGAGACCGTCTGACTCTGGGTCAGTAGATTTACATTTACATTTACATTTAAGTCATTTAGCAGACGCTCTTATCCAGAGCGACTTACAAATTGGTGCTTTCACCTTATGACATCCAGTGGAACAGCCACTTTAGATAAAGGAGACCGTCTGACTCTGGGTCAGTAGATAACGGAGACAGTCTGACTCTGGGTCAGTAGATAAAGGAGACCATCTGACTCTGCGTCAGTAGATAAAGGAGACCATCTGACTCTGGGTCAGTAGATAAAGGAGACCATCTGACTCTGGGTCAGTAGATAAAGGACCTCATCTGACTCTGGGTCAGTAGATAAAGGAGACCATCTGACTCTGGGTCAGTAGATAAAGGAGACCATCTGACTCTGGGTCAGTAGATAAAGGAGACCATCTGACTCTGGGTCAGTAGATAAAGGAGACCATCTGACTCTGGGTCAGTAGATAAAGGAGACCATCTGACTCTGGGTCAGTAGATAAAGGAGACCATCTGACTCTGGGTCAGTAGATAAAGGAGACCATCTGACTCTGGGTCAGTAGATAAAGGAGCCCATCTGACTCTGGGTCAGTAGATAAAGGACCTCGTCTGACTCTGGGTCAGTAGATAAAGGAGACCGTCTGACTCTGGGTCAGTAGATAAAGGAGACCGTCTGACTCTGGGTCAGTAGATAAAGGAGACCGTCTGACTCTGGGTCAGTAGATAAAGGAGACCGTCTGACTCTGGGTCAGTAGATAAAGGAGACCGTCTGACTCTGGGTCAGTAGATAAAGGAGACCGTCTGACTCTGGGTCAGTAGATAAAGGAGACCGTCTGACTCTGGGTCAGTAGATAAAGGAGACCGTCTGACTCTGGGTCAGTAGATAAAGGAGACCGTCTGACTCTGGGTCAGTAGATAAAGGAGACCGTCTGACTCTGGGTCAGTAGATAAAGGAGACCGTCTGACTCTGGGTCAGTAGATAAAGGAGACCGTCTGACTCTGGGTCAGTAGATAAAGGAGACCGTCTGACTCTGGGTCAGTAGATAAAGGAGACCGTCTGACTCTGGGTCAGTAGATAAAGGAGACCGTCTGACTCTGGGTCAGTAGATAAAGGAGACCGTCTGACTCTGGGTCAGTAGATAAAGGAGACCGTCTGACTCTGGGTCAGTAGATAAAGGAGACCGTCTGACTCTGCGTCAGTAGATAAAGGAGACCGTCTGACTCTGGGTCAGTAGATAAAGGAGACCGTCTGATTCTGGGTCAGTAGATAAAGGAGACCGTCTGACTCTGGGTCAGTAGATAAAGGAGACCGTCTGACTCTGGGTCAGTAGATAAAGGAGACCGTCTGACTCTGGGTCAGTAGATAAAGGAGACCGTCTGACTCTGGGTCAGTAGATAAAGGAGACCGTCTGACTCTGGGTCAGTAGATAAAGGAGACCGTCTGACTCTGGGTCAGTAGATAAAGGAGACCGTCTGACTCTGGGTCAGTAGATAAAGGAGACCGTCTGACTCTGGGTCAGTAGATAAAGGAGACCGTCTGACTCTGGGTCAGTAGATAAAGGAGACCGTCTGACTCTGGGTCAGTAGATAAAGGAGACCGTCTGACTCTGGGTCAGTAGATAAAGGAGACCGTCTGACTCTGGGTCAGTAGATAAAGGAGACCGTCTGACTCTGGGTCAGTAGATAAAGGAGACCGTCTGACTCTGGGTCAGTAGATAAAGGAGACCGTCTGACTCTGGGTCAGTAGATAAAGGAGACCGTCTGACTCTGGGTCAGTAGATAAAGGATATATATATATATAGACCGTCTGACTCTGGGTCAGTAGATAAAGGAGACCGTCTGACTCTGGGTCAGTAGATAAAGGAGACCGTCTGACTCTGCGTCAGTAGATAAAGGAGACCGTCTGACTCTGCGTCAGTAGATAAAGGAGACCGTCTGACTCTGGGTCAGTAGATAAAGGAGACCGTCTGATTCTGGGTCAGTAGATAAAGGGAGACCGTCTGACTCTGGGTCAGTAGATAAAGGAGACCGTCTGACTCTCGTCAGTAGATAAAGGAGACCGTCTGACTCTCTGGTCGTCAGTAGATAAAGGAGACCGTCTGACTCTGGGTCAGTAGATAAAGGAGACCGTCTGACTCTGGGTCAGTAGATAAAGGAGACCGTCTGACTCTGGGTCAGTAGATAAAGGAGACCGTCTGACTCTGGGTCAGTAGATAAAGGAGACCGTCTGACTCTGGGTCAGTAGATAAAGGAGACCGTCTGACTCTGGGTCAGTAGATAAAGGAGACCGTCTGACTCTGGCCCTCCCAGGCCCACTGGGGAGCCAGGCCCATCCACCCGGAGCCAGGCCCAGTAGATAAAGGAGACCGTCTGACTCTGGGTCAGTAGATAAAGGAGACCGTCTGACTCTGGGTCAGTAGATAAAGGAGACCGTCTGACTCTGGGTCAGTAGATAAAGGAGACCGTCTGACTCTGGGTCAGTAGATAAAGGAGACCGTCTGACTCTGGGTCAGTAGATATTGGGAGACCGTCTGACTCTGGGTCAGTAGATAAAGGAGACCGTCTGACTCTGGGTCAGTAGATAAAGGAGACCGTCTGACTCTGGGTCAGTAGATAACGGAGACCGTCTGACTCTGGGTCAGTAGATAACGGAGACCGTCTGACTCTGGGTCAGTAGATAAAGGAGACTGTCTGGTATCGTTAGTAAAATGTTGGTATGGTGATACCTGGCCTGGTATCGTTAGTAAAATGTTGGTATGGTGATACCTGGCCTGGTATCGTTAGTAAAATGTTGGTATCGTGATACCTGGCCTGGTATTGTATCGTTGGTATGGTGATACTTGGCCTGGTATCGTTAGTTAAATGTTGGTATCGTTAGTTAAATGTTGGTATCGTTAGTTAAATGTTGGTATCGTAACACTAACCTGGGAATCTATAGAATAGATATATATATATATAGAATCTATAGAACTCAAAGATGCAGAAAAAAAACCAATATTCTAAATGGGTGAATCTCTCCTTTATGGTCTCTGGTCAGTCCATCCCTCAGTCAGTTATTCACCTGCTCCTCCCGGGTGTCGAAGGGGCACTGGCAGGCCGAGCACACCATCCTGTCAGACACATCTCTACCCAGGCTGCTCTCTGGCTGGAGATCATCCTGGAGATCCTCCTTGGGGCACCCAGTCACTCCTGTTAGGATGACAGACATACAGGACTTGAGTAACATGGGAGATAAACTATACCGAACTAAAAAATATGCAACAATTTCAACGAATTTACAGACTTAATATACATATAAGGAAATCAGTCAATTGAAATAAATCTATGGATTTCATATGACTGGGCAGGGGCGCAGCCATGGGTGGGCCTGGCTCCCCAGTGGATGGGCCTGGCTCCCCAGTGGATGGGCCTGGCTCCCCAGTGGGTGGGCCTTTGCCCTCCCAGGCCCACTGGGGAGCCAGGCCCATCCACTCCGGAGCCAGGCCCATTCATTCCAGAGCCAGACCCATCCACTGGGGAGCCAGGCCCATCCATTGGGGAGCCAGGCCCATCCATTGGGGAGCCAGGCCCATCCATTGGGGAGCCAGGCCCATCCACTGGGGAGCCAGGCCCATCCATTGGGGAGCCAGACCCATCCACTGGGGAGCCAGGCCCATCCATTGGGGAGCCAGACCCATCCACTCCGTAGCCAGGCCCAGCCACTGGGGAGCCAGGCCCAGCCACTGGGGAGCCAGGCCCAGCCACTGGGGAGCCAGGCCCATCCATTGGGGAGCCAGGCCCATCCACTCCGGAGCCAGGCCCATTCATTCCAGAGCCAGGCCCATCCATTGGGGAGCCAGACCCATCCACTGGGGAGCCAGGCCCATCCATTGGGGAGCCAGGCCCATCCACTGGGGAGCCAGGCCCATCCACTGGGGAGCCAGGCCCATCCACTGGGGAGCCAGGCCCATCCATTGGGGAGCCAGACCCATCCACTCCGTAGCCAGGCCCAGCCACTGGGGAGCCAGACCCATCCACTCCGGAGCCAGGCCCAGACACTGGGGAGCCAGGCGCAGACACTGGGGAGCCAGGCCCATCCAGTCCGGAGCCAGACCCATCCACTGGGGAGCCAGGCCCATCCACTGGGGAGCCAGGCCCATCCATTGGGGAGCCAGACCCATCCACTGGGGAGCCAGGCCCATCCATTGGGGAGCCAGACCCATCCACTCCGTAGCCAGGCCCAGCCACTGGGGAGCCAGGCCCAGACACTGGGGAGCCAGGCCCAGACACTGGGGAGCCAGGCCCATCCCCTCCGGAGCCAGGCCCAGCCACTCCGGAGCCAGGCCCATTCATTCCAGAGCCAGGCCCATCCATTGGGGAGCCAGACCCATCCACTGGGGAGCCAGGCCCATCCATTGGGGAGCCAGGCCCATCCATTAGGGAGCCAGGCCCAGCCACTGGGGAGCCAGGCCCATCCATTGGGGAGCCAGACCCATCCACTCCGGAGCCAGGCCCAGCCACTGGGGAGCCAGGCCCAGCCACTGGGGAGCCAGGCCCAGACACTGGGGAGCCAGGCCCATCCACTCCGGAGCCAGGCCCAGCCACTGGGGAGCCAGACCCATCCACTCCGGAGCCAGGCCCACCCACTGGGGAGCCAGGCCCATCCACTGGGGAGCCAGGCCCATCCACTGGGGAGCCAGGCCCATCCACTGGGGAGCCAGGCCCATCCACTGGGGAGCCAGGCCCATCCACTCCGGAGCCAGACCCAGCCACTGGGGAGCCAGACCCATCCATTGGGGAGCCAGGCCCATCCACTGGGGAGCCAGGCCCATCCACTGGGGAGCCAGGCCCAGACACTGGGGAGCCAGGCCCAGACACTGGGGAGCCAGGCCCATCCACTGGGGAGCCAGGCCCATCCATTGGGGAGCCAGGCCCATCCACTCCGGAGCCAGACCCAGCCACTGGGGAGCCAGACCCATCCATTGGGGAGCCAGGCCCATCCACTCCGGAGCCAGGCCCATTCATTCCAGAGCCAGGCCCATCCACTGGGGAGCAAGGCCCATCCATTGGGGAGCCAGGCCCATCCATTGGGGAGCCAGGCCCATCCACTGGGGAGCCAGGCCCACCCACTGGGGAGCCAGGCCCATCCACTGGGGAGCCAGACCCATCCACTGGGGAGCCAGGCCCATCCACTGGGGAGCCAGGCCCACCCACTGGGGAGCCAGGCCCACCCACTGGGGAGCCAGGCCCACCCACTGGGGAGCCAGGCCCACCCACTGGGGAGCCAGGCCCATCCACTGGGGAGCCAGGCCCATCCACTGGGGAGCCAGGCCCATCCACTGGGGAGCCAGGCCCATCCATTGGGGAGCCAGACCCATCCACTCCGTAGCCAGGCCCAGCCACTGGGGAGCCAGACCCATCCACTCCGGAGCCAGGCCCAGCCACTGGGGAGCCAGGCCCAGACACTGGGGAGCCAGGCCCAGACACTGGGGAGCCGGCCCATCCACTGGGGAGCCAGGCCCATCCATTGGGGAGCCAGACCCATCCACTGGGGAGCCAGGCCCATCCATTGGGGAGCCAGACCCATCCACTCCGTAGCCAGGCCCAGCCACTGGGGAGCCAGGCCCAGACACTGGGGAGCCAGGCCCAGACACTGGGGAGCCAGGCCCAGCCACTGGGGAGCCAGACCCATCCACTGGGGAGCCAGGCCCATCCAGTCCGGAGCCAGACCCATCCACTGGGGAGCCAGGCCCATCTACTGGGGAGCCAGGCCCATCCACTGGGGAGCCAGGCCCATCCAGTCCAGAGCCAGACCCATCCACTGGGGAGCCAGGCCCAGACACTGGGGAGCCAGGCCCAGACACTGGGGAGCCAGGCCCATCCACTCCGGAGCCAGGCCCAGCCACTGGGGAGCCAGACCCATCCACTGGGGAGCCAGGCCCATCCAGTCCGGAGCCAGACCCAGCCACTGGAGAGCCAGGCCCACCCACTGGGGAGCCAGGCCCATCCACTCCGGAGCCAGGCCCATCCACTGGGGAGCCAGACCCATCCATTGGGGAGCCAGGCCCATCCACTCCGGAGCCAGGCCCATCCACTCCGGAGCCAGGCCCATCCATTGGGGAGCCAGGCCCATCCAGTCCGGAGCCAGACCCAGCCACTGAGGAGCCAGGCCCATCCACTGAGGAGCCAGGCCCATCCACTGGGGAGCCAGGCCCATCCATTGGGGGAGCCAGGCCCATCCACTGGGGAGCCAGGCCCATCCATTGGGGAGCCAGGCCCATCCATTGGGGAGCCAGGCCCATCCACTGGGGAGCCAGGCCCACCACCCACTGGGGAGCCAGGCCCATCCACTGGGGAGCCAGGCCCACCCACTGGGGAGCCAGGCCCATCCACTGGGGAGCCAGGCCCATCCACTCCGGAGCCAGGCCCATCCAGTCCGGAGCCAGACCCAGCCACTGGGGAGCCAGGCCCACCCACTGGGGAGCCAGGCCCACCCACTGGGGAGCCAGGCCCATCCACTCCGGAGCCAGGCCCATCCAGTCCGGAGCCAGACCCATCCATTGGGGAGCCAGGCCCATCCACTGGGGAGCCAGGCCCATCCATTGGGGAGCCAGGCCCAGCCACTGGGGAGCCAGGCCCAGCCACTGGGGAGCCAGGCCCATCCACTGGGGAGCCAGGCCCATCCACTGGGGAGCCAGGCCCATCCACTGGGGAGCCAGGCCCATCCATTGGGGAGCCAGACCCAGCCACTGGGGAGCCAGGCCCATCCACTGGAGAGCCAGGCCCAGCCACTGGAGAGCCAGACCAAGCCACTGGGGAGCCAGACCCAGCCACTGGGGAGCCAGGCCCATCCATTGGGGAGCCAGGCCCAGCCACTGGGGAGCCAGGCCCAGCCACTGGGGAGCCAGGCCCAGCCACTGGAGAGCCAGGCCCAGCCACTGGGGAGCCAGGCCCAGCCACTGGGGAGCCAGGCCCAGCCACTGGAGAGCCAGGCCCACCCACTGGAGAGCCAGGCCCACCCACTGGAGAGCCAGGCCCACCCACTGGAGAGCCAGGCCCAGACAATCAGAATGAGTTTCTCTCAACAAAAGGGATTTATTACAGACATAATTTATTTACAGACCCAGAGATTTATTACAGACCCAGACACTGTCCAGGTGTCTGAAGGTCCAAGGTTCAGGGTTGGCGTGGTTACACATGGTCTGTGGGGCTGGCGTGGTTACACCTGGTCTGTGGGGCTGGCGTGGTTACACCTGGTCTGTGGGGCTGGCGTGGTTACACCTGGTCTGTGGGGCTGGCGTTACACCTGGTCTGTGGGGCTGGCGTGGTTACACCTGGTCTGTGGGGCTGGCGTGGTTACACCTGGTCTGTGGGGCTGGCGTGGTTACACCTGGTCTGTGGGGCTGGCGTTACACCTGGTCTGTGACACCTGGTCTGTGGGGCTGGCGTGGTGACACCTGGTCTGTGGGGTTGGCGTGGTTACACCTGGTCTGTGGGGCTGGCGTGGTTACACCTGGTCTGTGGGGCTGGCGTGGGCTGGCGTGGTTACACCTGGTCTGTGGGGCTGGCGTGGTTACACCTGGTCTGTGGGGCTGGCGTGGTTACACCTGGTCTGTGGGGCTGGCGTGGTTACACCTGGTCTGTGGGGCTGGCGTGGTTACACCTGGTCTGTGGGGTGGCGGGCTGGTCTGTGGGGTGGTTGACACCTGGTCTGTGGGGCTGGCGTGGTTACACCTGGTCTGTGGGGCTGGCGTGGTTACACCTGGTCTGTGGGGTTACACCTGGTCGTGGGGTGACACCTGGTCTGTGGGGCTGGTCGTGCGTGGTGACACCTGGTCTGTGGGGCTGGGTCGTGGTTACACCTGGTCTGTGGGGCTGGCGTGGTTACACCTGGTCTGTGGGGCTGGCGTGGTTACACCTGGTCTGTGGGGCTGGCGTGGTTACACCTGGTCTGTGGGGCTGGCGTGGTTACACCTGGTCTGTGGGGCTGGCGTGGTGACACCTGGTCTGTGGTTGAGGAGGTCCTGGGCTGGCGTGGTTACACCTGGTCTGTGGGGCTGGCGTGGTTACACCTGGTCTGTGAGGCTGGCGTGGTTACACCTGGTCTGTGGTTGGGCTGGCGTGGTTACACCTGGTCTGTGAGGCTGGCGTGGTTACACCTGGTCTGTGGTTGTGAGGCCAGTCGGACGTACTGACAAATTCTCTAAAACTACATTGGAGGTGGCTTATGGTAGAGAAATTAACATTAAATTCTCTGGCAACAGCTCTGTTGGACATTCTTGCAGTCAGCATGCCAATTACACACTCCCTAAAAACTTGAGACATCTGTGGCATTGTGTTGTGTGACAAAACTGCACATTTTAGAATGGCTTTTCATTGTCCCCCAGCACAAGGTGCATCTGTGTAATGATCATGCTGTTCGAATCAGCTTCATGATATGATAAACCTGTCAGGTGGATGGATTATCTTGGCAAGAAAGAAATGCTCACTAAACTAATTTGTGCACAAAATTTGAGAGAAATAAGCTTTTTGTGCGTATGGAACATTTCTGGGATCTTTTATTTCAGCTCATGAAACATGGGACCAACACTTTACATGTTGACTTTATATTAATGACTATTTACATGACAAACAAACAACCGGGGCACAATTAACTGCTTTCAGGATGTACAACAGCCATAGACATAGCTTACAGCTGGCTACCCACCATGACTGTGTGGTGGATTCTTGGTGTGTTCAGGAGGCTCTACAGGAGGCTCTACAGGAGGCTCATGAACACTGGTAACTTCTCGGACCTCCTGTAGAGCAGAGTCTTGAAGACAGTACTCAAACACGGAGCGGTGTTCTGGACCTGCGGTCATTGTGGACTCCGGAGCATCTGAAGAACATCAATATGAGAGTGAGAATCTGTAACTACTACAGTAGCTAGATCAACGTTTGTAACTTCTACAGTAGCTAGATCAACGTGTAACTACTACAGTAGCTAGATCAACGTTTGTAACTACTACAGTAGCTAGATCAACGTTTGTAACTACTACAGTAGCTAGATCAACGTTTGTAACTACTACAGTAGCTAGATCAACGTTTGTAACTACTACAGTAGCTAGATCAACGTTTCTAACTACTACAGTAGCTAGACCAACGTGTAACTACTACAGTAGCTAGATCAACGTTTGTTACTACTACAGTAGCTAGACCAACGTGTAACTACTACAGTAGCTAGATCAACGTGTAACTACTACAGTAGCTAGACCAACGTGTAACTACTACAGTAGCTAGATCAACGTTTGTAACTACTACAGTAGCTAGACCAATGTTTGTAACTACTACAGTAGCTAGATCAACGTGTAACTACTACAGTAGCTAGATCAACGTTTGTAACTTCTACAGTAGCTAGACCAACGTGTAACTACTACAGTAGCTAGACCAACGTTTGTTACTAGTACAGTAGCTAGACCAACGTGTAACTACTACAGTAGCTAGACCAACGTGTAACTACTACAGTAGCTAGATCAACGTTTGTAACTACTACAGTAGCTAGATCAACGTTTGTAACTTCTACAGTAGCTAGACCAACGTTTGTAACTACTACAGTAGCTAGACCAACGTGTAACTACTACAGTAACTAGATCAACGTGTAACTACTACAGTAGCTAGATCAACGTGTAACTACCACAGTAGCTAGATCAACGTTTGTAACTACTACAGTAGCTAGATCAACATTTGTAACTACTACAGTAGCTAGATCAACGTTTGTAACTACTACAGTAGCTAGATCAACGTTTGTAACTACTACAGTAGCTAGATCAACGTGTAACTACTACAGTAGCTAGATCAACGTTTGTAACTTCTACAGTAGCTAGATCAACGTTTGTAACTTCTACAGTAGCTAGATCAACGTGTAACTACTACAGTAGCTAGATCAACGTTTGTAACTACTACAGTAGCTAGAAAACGTGTAACTACTACAGTAGCTAGATCAACGTGTAACTACTACAGTAGCTAGATCAACGTGTAACGACTACAGTAGCTAGATCAACGTTTGTAACTTCTACAGTAGCTAGATCAACGTGTAACGACTACAGTAGCTAGATCAACGTTTGTAACTTCTACAGTAGCTAGATCAACGTGTAACTACTACAGTAGCTATATCAACGTTTGTAACTACTACAGTAGCTAGATCAACGTGTAACTACTACAGTAGCTAGATCAACGTGTAACTACTACAGTAGCTAGATCAACGTTTGTAACTTCTACAGTAGCTAGATCAACGTGTAACGACTACAGTAGCTAGATCAACGTTTGTAACTTCTACAGTAGCTAGATCAACGTGTAACTACTACAGTAGCTATATCAACGTTTGTAACTACTACAGTAGCTAGATCAACGTGTAACTACTACAGTAGCTAGATCAACGTTTGTAACTTCTACAGTAGCTAGATCAACGTGTAACTACTACAGTAGCTAGATCAACGTGTAACTACTACAGTAGCTATATCAACGTTTGTAACTACTACAGTAGCTAGATCAACGTGTAACTACTACAGTAGCTAGATCAACGTTTGTTACTAGTACAGTAGCTAGATCAACGTGTAACTACTACAGTAGCTAGACCAACGTGTAACTACTACAGTAGCTATATCAACGTTTGTAACTACTACAGTAGCTAGATCAACGTGTAACTACTACAGTAGCTAGATCAACGTTTGTTACTACTACAGTAGCTAGATCAACATTTGTTACTTCTACAGTAGCTAGATCAACGTGTAACTACTACAGTAGCTAGATCAACGTTTGTTACTTCTACAGTAGCTAGATCAACGTTTGTAACTACCACAGTAGCTAGACCAACGTGTAACTACTACAGTAGCTAGACCAACGTGTAACTACTACAGTAGCAAGATCAACGTGTAACTACTACAGTAGCTAGATCAACGTTTGTAACTACTACAGTAGCTAGATCAACGTTTAACTACTACAGTAGCTAGATCAACGTTTAACTACTACAGTAGCTAGATCAACGTTTGTTACTAGTACAGTAGCTAGATCAACGTGTAACTACTACAGTAGCTAGATCAACGTTTGTAACTACTACAGTAGCTAGATCAACGTTTGTAACTTCTACAGTAGCTATACCAACGTGTAACTACTACAGTAGCTATACCAACGTGTAACTACTACAGTAGCTAGACCAACGTGTAACTACTACAGTAGCTAGATCAACGTTTGTAACTTCTACAGTAGCTAGATCAACGTGTAACTACTACAGTAGCTAGACCAACGTGTAACTACTACAGTAGCTAGACCAACGTGTAACTACTACAGTAGCTAGACCAACGTGTAACTACTACAGTAGCTAGATCATAGCGGACTAAACTCCATGGTGAATGAAGTGTCTGGTGACTCCACCAGAGTGGAGCAGAGACCAGGCGTAGTGGAATCTAGCTCCGAATACAGGGCCAACACGTACATGCTTTAAATGATGAAACACATACCGTGTACCTATGTTTGTTGTCTGTAGTTGCGTGCCTTTCTTTGTTTGCTGAAATCCATACTTTGTCAGTAGACGTTAATACATTCTCCCAACAGTTTGTTCATAGCTGTAGCGCTAAGACGGCAACTCGGCACAAATGCGCATGTGCCAATTGAATCTCAACAAGGAAACAGTAGTTGTTGTGGGACTTCCTCCACCATGGAGTTGAGTTTAGTCCGTTTTCTAATTCAGGGATTGGCTATAATCTATAAACTATGTCATATTTACATTTGATGTTGAAACACCCACTTTATTTAATCTTATCTAACGTTACGTGAATAAACGTACCACGTGTAAAACAGTTAACTATCTACCCCTGAGCTAGCTATGGTGGTTGCTACTAGTTAGCTAGCTAGCTAACATTAGCCATATCAATCAATGGCAACGTGTGACCATAGTAGCTAGCTAATTTCCAGATGTGTTGTTTTAAAAACGTACCAAAATGATGCCACGTCTTGTCGATGTTGAATAAAGACAAATTCTAGTTACCAGTTTGATAGCGCTCTACCTACACTATTTGGCTGACAGATTGAGCAACTTCTTCTTCTATGATATATTGGCGGTCCGCAAACAAACGTTAAAAGTGCATTGCGCCACCTACCGTGCTGGAGTGTGTGGTCAATCACGGTTAACAACATGTCATAATCCTCCTACCAAACTCAGTACTTCTGAGAAAATAAAGAGCCTTAGTAAATTATAATAGGCCCTCCCCATCCCCAAAATCCCTTCCAACCCTGTCCAACATCAATGGTGTGGCAGGGTAGCCTAGTGGTTAGAGTGTTGGACTAGTAATCGGAAGGTTGCAAGTTCAAATCCCTGAGCTGACAAAGTACGAATCTGTCGTTCTGCCCCTGAACAGGCAGTTACTGACAGTAGGTGTGATGTATTGTTGACTCTACCTTCTTGTCCTTTGTGCTGTTGTTTGTACCCTGTGTTGTGCTGCTACCATGCTATGTTATTGTCTTAGGTCTCTTTTTATTTAACTGTTTTTATTTTTACAGGTTAAACCACAAATGAGAGAGCCAAACCACTCGTCGTCATAAATAAGAGCAGCAGTAAGGCCCTCCCCATCCCCCAAATCCCTTCCAACCCTGTCCAACATCAATGGTGTGGCAGGGTAGCCTAGTGGTTAGAGTGTTGGACTAGTAACCGGAAGGTTGCAAGTTCAAATCCCTGAGTTGACAAAGTACGAATCTGTCGTTCTGCCCCCGAACAGGCAGTTACTGACATTAGGTGTGATGATCAAATTCCTGAGCTGAAAACATGACAGCATCGTGGGTGACTGTTGTTGATGGGCGCGAACGCCCGGGTCGGGGCGAGGGGACGGACGTAAAGTCAACACACGTTACTGCTCCTTTTTACTGCGTAATCCGGTGCACCCTCTGGGCAGAGGAAACATATCAGGAGTCCACTAAGAAACCTTCAACTCAACAGTCCCCAACCTGACACCACATAATGATTCAAGGATCCAGTCCCTCTAGAAATCTCACTCCCACTGGGCCAGAATCATCCCATCTTCCTCGGGGCAAGGCCCGAACTCAGCGACCCTTACCGCAGGTACTTCGTCCTCCCTCTCAGCAGGTTCGGTCTCTGAACTACTAGAGAACGTATCCATCTTTTTTTTTTGCACTTTGGCCGCCAACCTTCCTCACCATCTTCTCCTTGTGCATTCCCCGACTCCATCTTCTCCCTGTGCATTCCCCGACTCCATCTTCTCCTTGTGCATTCCCCGACTCCATCTTCTCCTTGTGCATTCCCCGACTCCATCTTCTCCCTGTGCATTCCCCGACTCCATCTTCTCCCTGTGCATTCCCCGACTCCATCTTCTCCCTGTGCATTCCCCGACTCCATCTTCTCCCTGTGCATTCCCCGACTCCATCTTCTCCCTGTGCATTCCCCGACTCCATCTTCTCCCTGTGCATTCCCGACTCCATCTTCTCCCTGTGCATTCCCCGACTCCATCTTCTCCCTGTGCATTCCCCGACTCCATCTTCTCCCTGTGCATTCCCCGACTCCATCTTCTCCCTGTGCATTCCCCGACTCCATCTTCTCCTTGTGCATTCCCCGACTCCATCTTCTCCTTGTGCATTCCGACTCAATCTTCTCCTTGTGCATTCCCCGACTCCATCTTCTCCCTGTGCATTCCCCGACTCCATCTTCTCCCTGTGCATTCCCCGACTCCATCTTCTCCCTGTGCATTCCCCGACTCCATCTTCTCCTTGTGCATTCCCCGACTCCATCTTCTCCTTGTGCATTCCGACTCAATCTTCTCCTTGTGCATTCCCCGACTCCATCTTCTCCTTGTGCATTCCGACTCAATCTTCTCCTTGTGCATTCCCCGACTCCATCTTCTCCTTGTGCATTCCGACTCAATCTTCTCCTTGTGCATTCCCCAACTCCATCTTCTTCTCCAGCTTGTGTCTCAGCTCCAGTCCCTCCGTGCATTGACTACCATTGACTCCTTGAAGGAGATTTGTCTTGAGTTTACCCAGAATGCACCGCGTGTCCCATTGGCAACGTAAACAGTGGGTGTTAATATGAATCTAATGTTAATACGTATCTCTGGCAACACTGTCCCAACAAATGGCACGACGGAAGCCGAGAAGATGAGTCATAACAGAAAACTTTTGTATTTCCTTTTCCCCTAGATAAATGTTCCCCTCGATAAATGGGAAAACCATTTCATGGCAGTTTTAAAGTCCATACATTAAAAGTCAACATACATTGATTCATTACTTTAATTTATTGAACACTACATATTTCACTGAAAAATATTCAGTTCCTCAGAGATAATATTAACACGGCTTCTCAATTTATATTCCCAACCCATCAAAACTACTAATACAAATCTTTCTAAATGTCTACCACAAAAATCTGGTGTAAAATTGTCTAGATTTCACCAATAATAATGTAAACAGTTCTACCTACTAACAGTATCTAAACAGCTTGTCACTTCGGTCTTCTGTGTCTTGTTGGCTTGTTGTCTGCTGTTTGGCCTTGTGGTTGTAGACCCCTCCTTGGGCCTGGCTTGGTAGATTCCTCCAGCTTTTCCAACTTCACCCAACCAGAGGCTTGACTCACTTGTAGCGATCGATTTTCTGCTGAAAGAAACAGACGTTGTCAGTCTCTCGCTCACTGCCACAGATCCCCCTGCCTGCTACAGACACAGATTCCCCTGCCTGCCTGCGACTGACACAGATTCCCCCCCTGCCTGCTACTGACACAGATTCCCCCCCTGCCTGCGACTGACACAGATTCCCCCCCTGCCTGCTACTGACACAGATTCCCTCCTGCCTGCCTGCAACTGACACAGATTCCCCCCCTGCCTGCTACTGACACAGATTCCCCCTGCCTGCCTGCGACTGACACAGATTCCCCCTGCCTGCTACTGACACAGATTCCCCCTGCCTGCTACTGACACAGATTCCCCCTGCCTGCTACTGACACAGATTCCCCCTGCCTGCCCCCTGCCTGCTACTGACACAGATCCCCCTGCCTGCGACTGACAGATTCCCCTGCCCGCGACTGACACAGATTCCCCTGCCCGCGACTGACACAGATTCCCCCCTGCCCGCTACTGACACAGATTAGTTAGACACAGATTCCCCTGCCTCTGACTGACACAGATTCCCCTGCCTCTGACTGACACAGATTCCCCTGCCTCTGACTGACACAGATTCCCCTGCCTCTGACTGACACAGATTCCCCTGCCTCTGACTGACACAGATTCCCCTGCCTCTGACTGACACAGATTCCCTGCCTCTGACTGACACAGATTCCCCTGCCTCTGACTGACACAGATTCCCCTGCCTCTGACTGACACAGATTCCCCTGCCTCTGACTGACACAGATTCCCCTGCCTCTGACTGACACAGATTCCCCTGCCTCTGACTGACACAGATTCCCCTGCCTCTGACTGACACAGATTCCCCTGCCTCTGACTGACACAGATTCTCCTGCCTCTGACTGACAGAGATTCCCCCCTGCCTGCGACTGACAGAGATTCCCCCCTGCCTGCTACTGACACAGATTCCCCCCTGCCTGCTACTGACACAGATTCCCCCCTGCCTGCTACTGACACAGATTCCCCCCTGCCTGCTACTGACACAGATTCCCCCTGCCTGCTACTGACACAGATTCCCCCTGCCTGCTACTGACAGATTCCCCCTGCCTGCTACTGACACAGATTTCCCTGCCTCTGACTGACACAGATTCCCCCTGCCTGCTACTGACACAGATTCCCCTGCCTGCTACTGACACAGATTCCCCTGCCTGCTACTGACACAGATTCCCCTGCCTGCTACTGACACAGATTCCCCCCTGCCTGCTACTGACAGATTCCCCCCTGCCTGCTACTGACACAGATTCCCCCTGCCTGCTACTGACACAGATTCCCCTGCCTGCTACTGACACAGATTCCCCTGCCTGCTACTGACACAGATTCCCCTGCCTGCGACTGACATTACTTTCAGCTCACCCATCCACTGACAGTGCCAGAGACTAGGATGTCATACTGGCGACCCAAACCCCCAGTGACCTCTGACCTGGCCACTAGTTGCTAGGGTCAGGTGGTTGCTAAGGGGGCGGACATCTGACAGTCTTTTTGCCTGCTCAGGACAGAGGGAAGATCTCAATTGAATACTTGTGTCCTCGCTCATCTCCTTCTCAAAACCCATTGAATGAGAAAGCCAGAGGTCACTCCCCTTTGACCTCTTCCAATGGGTTTTGAGAAGGACACAAGGCGTATGCAAATGAGACCTTCACAGAGCCTCCTCAGTCGCTCTCCAAGAGGACATCAAATCATCAAATGTAATTATAGATTGGTCACATACTTAGCAGATGTTATTGAGAGTGAAGCCAAATGTGTGTGTTCCCAGCTCCAACAGTGCAGCAGTATCTAACTAAATGTTTGTGTTCCTAGCTCCAACAGTGCAGTAATATCTAACTAAATGTTTGTGTTCCTAGATCCAACAGTGCAGTAGTATCTAACTAAATGCTTGTGTTCCTAGCTCCAACAGTAATATCTAAATAAATGCTTGTGTTCCTAGATCCAACAGTGCAGTAGTATCTAACTAAATGCTTGTGTTCCTAGCTCCAACAGTGCAGTAGTATCTAGCTAAATGTTTGTGTTCCCAGCTCCAACAGTGCAGTAGTATCTAACTAAATGCTTGTGTTCCCAGCTCCAACAGTGCAGTAGTATCTAACTAAATGCTTGTGTTCCTAGCTCCAACAGTAATATCTAACTAAATGCTTGTGTTCCTAGCTCCAACAGTAATATCTAACTAAATGCTTGTGTTCCTAGCTCCAACAGTGCAGTAGTATCTAACTAAATGCTTGTGTTCCTAGCTCCAACAGTGTAGTAGTATCTAACTAAATGCTTGTGTTCCTAGCTCCAACAGTGCAGTAGTATCTAACTAAATGCTTGTGTTCCTAGCTCCAACAGTGCAGTAGTATCTAACTAAATGCTTGTGTTCCTAGCTCCAACAGTGCAGTAGTATCTAACTAAATGCTTGTGTTCCTAGCTCCAACAGTGCAGTAATATCTAACTAAATGCTTGTGTTCCTAGCTCCAACAGTGCAGTAGTATCTAACTAAATGCTTGTGTTCCTAGATCCAACAGTGCAGTAGTATCTAACTAAATGCTTGTGTTCCTAGCTCAAACAGTGCAGTAGTATCTAACTAAATGCTTGTGTTCCTAGCTCCAACAGTAATATCTAACTAAATGCTTGTGTTCCTAGCTCCAACAGTGCAGTAGTATCTAGCTAAATGTTTGTGTTCCCAGCTCCAACAGTGCAGTAGTATCTAACTAAATGCTTGTGTTCCCAGCTCCAACAGTGCAGTAGTATCTAACTAAATGCTTGTGTTCCTAGCTCCAACAGTAATATCTAACTAAATGCTTGTGTTCCTAGCTCCAACAGTAATATCTAACTAAATGCTTGTGTTCCTAGCTCCAACAGTGCAGTAGTATCTAACTAAATGCTTGTGTTCCTAGCTCCAACAGTGTAGTAGTATCTAACTAAATGCTTGTGTTCCTAGCTCCAACAGTGCAGTAGTATCTAACTAAATGCTTGTGTTCCTAGCTCCAACAGTGCAGTAGTATCTAACTAAATGCTTGTGTTCCTAGCTCCAACAGTGCAGTAGTATCTAACTAAATGCTTGTGTTCCTAGCTCCAACAGTGCAGTAATATCTAACTAAATGCTTGTGTTCCTAGCTCCAACAGTGCAGTAGTATCTAACTAAATGCTTGTGTTCCTAGATCCAACAGTGCAGTAGTATCTAACTAAATGCTTGTGTTCCTAGCTCAAACAGTGCAGTAGTATCTAACTAAATGCTTGTGTTCCTAGCTCCAACAGTAATATCTAACTAAATGCTTGTGTTCCTAGCTCCAACAGTAATATCTAACTAAATGCTTGTGTTCCCAGCTCCAACAGTGCAGTAGTATCTAACTAAATGCTTGTGTTCCTAGCTCCAACAGTGCAGTAGTATCTAACTAAATGCTTGTGTGCCTAGCTCCAACAGTGCAGTAGTATCTAACTAAATGCTTGTGTTCCTAGCTCCAACAGTGTAGTAGTATCTAACTAAATGCTTGTGTTCCTAGCTCCAACAGTGTAGTAGTATCTAACTAAATGCTTGTGTTCCTAGATCCAACACTGCAGTAATATCTAACTAAATGCTTGTGTTCCCAGCTCCAACAGTGCAGTAGTATTTAACTAAATGCTTGTGTTCCCAGCTCCAACAGTGCAGTAGTATCTAACTAAATGCTTGTGTTCCTAGCTCCAACAGTAATATCTAACTAAATGATTGTGTTCCCAGCTCCAACAGTGCAGTAGTATCTAACTAAATGCTTGTGTTCCCAGCTCCAACAGTGCAGTAGTATCTAACTAAATGCTTGTGTTCCTAGCTCCAACAGTAATATCTAACTAAATGCTTGTGTTCCTAGCTCCAACAGTGCAGTAGTATCTAACTAAATGCTTGTGTGCCTAGCTCCAACAGTGCAGTAGTATCTAACTAAATGCTTGTGTTCCTAGCTCCAACAGTGTAGTAATATCTAACTAAATGCTTGTGTTCCTAGCTCCAACAGTGCAGTAGTATCTAACTAAATGCTTGTGTTCCTAGATCCAACAGTGCAGTAATATCTAACTAAATGCTTGTGTTCCTAGCTCCAACAGTGCAGTAGTATCTAACTAAATGCTTGTGTGCCTAGCTCCAACAGTGCAGTAGTATCTAACTAAATGTTTGTGTTCCTAGCTCCAACAGTGCAGTAATATCTAACTAAATGCTTGTGTTCCTAGCTCCAACAGTGCAGTAGTATCTAACTAAATGCTTGTGTTCCTAGCTCCAACAGTGCAGTAATATCTAACTAAATGCTTGTGTTTCTAGCTCCAACAGTGCAGTAATATCTAACTAAATGCTTGTGTTTCTAGCTCCAACAGTAATATCTAAATAAATGCTTGTGTTCCTAGCTCCAACAGTGCAGTAGTATCTAACTAAATGCTTGTGTTCCTAGCTCCAACAGGTCAGTAGTATCTAACTAAATGCTTGTGTTCCTAGCTCCAACAGGTCAGTAGTATCTAACTAAATGCTTGTGTTCCTAGATCCAACAGTGCAGTAGTATCTAACTAAATGCTTGTGTTCCTAGATCCAACAGTGCAGTAGTATCTAACTAAATGCTTGTGTTCCTAGCTCCAACAGTAATATCTAACTAAATGCTTGTGTTTCTAGCTCCAACAGTGCAGTAATATCTAACTAAATGCTTGTGTTCCTAGCTCCAACAGTGCAGTAGTATCTAACTAAATGCTTGTGTTCCTAGCTCCAACAGTGCAGTAGTATCTAACTAAATGCTTGTGTTCCTAGCTCCAACAGTGTAGTAGTATCTAACTAAATGCTTGTGTTCCCAGCTCCAACAGTGCAGTAGTATCTAACTAAATGTTTGTGTTCCTAGATCCAACAGTGCAGTAGTATCTAACTAAATGCTTGTGTTCCCAGCTCCAACAGTGCAGTAGTATCTAACTAAATGCTTGTGTTCCTAGCTCCAACAGTGCAGTAGTATCTAACTAAATGCTTGTGTGCCTAGCTCCAACAGTGCAGTAGTATCTAACTAAATGCTTGTGTTTCTAGCTCCAACAGTAATATCTAACTAAATGCTTGTGTTCCTAGCTCCAACAGTGCAGTAGTATCTAACTAAATGCTTGTGTTCCTAACTCCAACAGTGCAGTAGTATCTAACTAAATGCTTGTGTTCCTAACTCCAACAGTGCAGTAGTATCTAACTAAATTATTGTGTTTCTAGCTCCAACAGTGCAGTAATATCTAACTAAATGATTGTGTTCCTAGCTCCAACAGTAGTATCTAACTAAATGCTTGTGTTCCTAGATCCAACAGTAATATCTAACTAAATGCTTGTGTTCCTAGTTCCAACAGTGCAGTAATATCTAACTAAATGATTGTGTTCCTAGCTCCAACAGTAGTATCTAACTAAATGATTGTGTTTCTAGCTCCAACAGTGCAGTAGTATCTAACTAAATGCTTGTGTTCCTAGCTCCAACAGTGCAGTAGTATCTAACTAAATGCTTGTGTGCCTAGCTCCAACAGTGCAGTAGTATCTAACTAAATGCTTGTGTTCCTAGCTCCAACAGTGCAGTAGTATCTAACTAAATGCTTGTGTGCCTAGCTCCAACAGTGCAGTAGTATCTAACTAAATGCTTGTGTTCCTAGATCCAACAGTGCAGTAGTATCTAACTAAATGCTTGTGTTCCTAGCTCCAACAGTAATATCTAACTAAATGCTTGTGTTCCTAGCTCCAACAGTGCAGTAGTATCTAACTAAATGCTTGTGTGCCTAGCTCCAACAGTGCAGTAGTATCTAACTAAATGCTTGTGTTCCTAGCTCCAACAGTGCAGTAGTATCTAACTAAATGCTTGTGTGCCTAGCTCCAACAGTGCAGTAGTATCTAACTAAATGCTTGTGTTCCTAGATCCAACAGTGCAGTAGTATCTAACTAAATGCTTGTGTTCCTAACTCCAACAGTGCAGTAGTATCTAACTAAATGATTGTGTTCCTAGCTCCAACAGTAGTATCTAACTAAATGCTTGTGTTCCTAGTTCCAACAGTGCAGTAATATCTAACTAAATGCTTGTGTTTCTAGCTCCAACAGTGCAGTAATATCTAACTAAATGATTGTGTTCCTAGCTCCAACAGTAGTATCTAACTAAATGATTGTGTTTCTAGCTCCAACAGTAATATCTAACTAAATGATTGTGTTTCTAGCTCCAACAGTGCAGTAATATCTAACTAAATGATTGTGTTTCTAGCTCCAACAGTGCAGTAATATCTAACTAAATGTTTGTGTTTCTAGCTCCAACAGTGCAGTAATATCTAACTAAATGTTTGTGTTTCTAGATCCAACAGTGCAGTAATATCTAACTAAATGTTTGTGTTTCTAGATCCAACAGTGCAGTAATATCTAACAATTCTCAACAATACACACAGATCGAAAAGTAAAAATAGAATTAAGAAATATTTAAATTTTAGGACGAGCAATGTCAGAGTGGCACTGACTACAGTATATACACACATATGATTAAAGTGGCCAGTGTTCCATTATTAAAGTGACCAGTGTTCCGTTATTAAAGGGACCAGTGTTCCATGATTAAAGTGACCAGTGTTCCATGATTAAAGGGACCAGTGTTCCATTATTAAAGTGACCAGTGTTCCATGATTAAAGTGATTAAGTGTTCCATTATTAAAGTGACCAGTGTTCCATGATTAAAGGGACCAGTGTTCCATTATTAAAGTGACCAGTGTTCCATGATTAAAGTGACCAGTGTTCCATGATTAAAGTGACCAGTGTTCCATTATTAAAGTGACCAGTGTTCCGTTATTAAAGTGACCAGTGTTCCATTATTAAAGTGACCAGTGTTCCATTATTAAAGTGACCAGTGTTCCATGATTAAAGTGACCAGTGTTCCATGATTAAAGTGACCAGTGTTCCATTATTAAAGTGACCAGTGTTCCATGATTAAAGTGACCAGTGTTCCGTTATTAAAGTGACCAGTGTTCCGTTATTAAAGTGACCAGTGTTCCATGATTAAAGTGACCAGTGTTCCATGATTAAAGTGACCAGTGTTCCATGATTAAAGTGACCAGTGTTCCGTTATTAAAGTGACCAGTGTTCCGTTATTAAAGTGACCAGTGTTCCATGATTAAAGTGACCAGTGTTCCATGATTAAAGTGACCAGTGTTCCATGATTAAAGTGACCAGTGTTCCATGATTAAAGTGACCAGTGTTCCATGATTAAAGTGACCAGTGTTCCATGATTAAAGTGACCAGTGTTCCATGATTAAAGTGACCAGTGTTCCGTTATTAAAGTGACCAGTGTTCCGTTATTAAAGTGACCAGTGTTCCATTATTAAAGTGACCAGTGTTCCATGATTAAAGTGGCCAGTGTTCCATTATTAGTGACTAGTGTTCCATTATTAAAGTGACCAGTGTTCCATGATTAAAGTGACCAGTGTTCCATGATTAAAGTGACTAGTGTTCCATTATTAAAGTGACCAGTGTTCCATTATTAAAGTGACCAGTGTTCCATGATTAAAGTGACCAGTGTTCCATGATTAAAGTGACTAGTGTTCCATTATTAAAGTGACCAGTGTTCCGTTATTAAAGTGACCAGTGTTCCGTTATTAAAGTGACCAGTGTTCCATGATTAAAGTGACCAGTGTTCCGTTATTAAAGTGACCAGTGTTCCATTATTAAAGTGACCAGTGTTCCATGATTAAAGTGACTAGTGTTCCATTATTAAAGTGACTAGTGTTCCATGATTAAAGTGACCAGTGTTCCGTTATTAAAGTGACCAGTGTTCCATTATTAAAGTGACCAGTGTTCCATGATTAAAGTGACCAGTGTTCCATGATTAAAGTGACTAGTGTTCCATTATTAAAGTGACTAGTGTTCCATTATTAAAGTGACCAGTGTTCCATGATTAAAGTGACTAGTGTTCCATTATTAAAGTGACCAGTGTTCCATGATTAAAGTGGCCAGTGTTCCATGATTAAAGTGACCAGTGTTCCATGATTAAAGTGACCAGTGTTCCATGATTAAAGTGACCAGTGTTCCATGATTAAAGTGACCAGTGTTCCATTATTAAAGTGACCAGTGTTCCATGATTAAAGTGACCAGTGTTCCATGATTAAAGTGACCAGTGTTCCATTATTAAAGTGACCAGTGTTCCATTATTAAAGTGGCCAGTGTTCCATGATTAAAGTGACCAGTGTTCCATGATTAAAGTGACCAGTGTTCCATGATTAAAGTGACCAGTGTTCCATGATTAAAGTGACCAGTGTTCCATTATTAAAGTGACCAGTGTTCCATTATTAAAGTGGCCAGTGTTCCATGATTAAAGTGGCCAGTGTTCCATGATTAAAGTGACCAGTGTTCCATTATTAAAGTGACCAGTGTTCCATGATTAAAGTGACCAGTGTTCCGTTATTAAAGTGGCCAGTGTTCCGTGATTAAAGTGGCCAGTGTTCCGTGATTAAAGTGGCCAGTGTTCCGTGATTAAAGTGGCCAGTGTTCCGTGATTAAAGTGACCAGTGTTCCGTTATTAAAGTGACCAGTGTTCCATGATTAAAGTGACCAGTGTTCCATTATTAAAGTGGCCAGTGTTCCATTATTAAAGTGACCAGTGTTCCATTATTAAAGTGGCCAGTGTTCCATGATTAAAGTGACCAGTGTTCCATGATTAAAGTGACCAGTGTTCCATGATTAAAGTGACCAGTGTTCCATGATTAAAGTGGCCAGTGTTCCATTATTAAAGTGGCCAGTGTTCCATGATTAAAGTGACCAGTGTTCCATGATTAAAGTGACCAGTGTTCCATGATTAAAGTGACCAGTGTTCCATGATTAAAGTGACCAGTGTTCCATGATTAAAGTGACCAGTGTTCCATGATTAAAGTGACCAGTGTTCCATGATTAAAGTGACCAGTGTTCCATGATTAAAGTGACCAGTGTTCCATGATTAAAGTGACCAGTGTTCCATGATTAAAGTGGCCAGTGTTCCATTATTAAAGTGGCCAGTGTTCCATGATTAAAGTGGCCAGTGTTCCATTATTAAAGTGGCCAGTGTTCCATTATTAAAGTGGCCAGTGTTCCATTATTAAAGTGACCAGTGTTCCATTATTAAAGTGACCAGTGTTCCGTTATTAAAGTGACCAGTGTTCCATGATTAAAGTGACCAGTGTTCCATTATTAAAGTGACCAGTGTTCCATTATTAAAGTGACCAGTGTTCCATTATTAAAGTGACCAGTGTTCCATGATTAAGTGGCCAGTGAGTCCAAGTCTATGTACATAGGGCAGCAGCCTCTAATGTGCAGGGTTGAGGAACCGGGTGGTAGCCGGCTAGTGATGACTATTTAACAGTCTGATGGCTTTGAGATAGAAGCTGTTTTTCAGTCTCTCGGTCCCAGCTTTGATGCACCTGTACTGACCTCGCCTTCTGGATGATAGCGGGGTGAACAGGCAGTGGTTCGGGTGGTTGATGTCCTTAATGATCTTTATGGCCTTCCTGTAACAATCGGGTGGTGTAGGTGTCCTGGAGGGCAGGTAGTTTGCCCCCGGTGATGCGTTGTGCAGACCTCACTACCCTTTGGAGAGCCTTACGGTTGAGGGCGGAGCAGTTGCCGTACCAGGCGGTGATACAGCACGACAGGATGCTCTCAATTGTGCATCTGTAGAAGATTGTGATTGTCTTAGAGGCAAAGACAAATTTCTTTAACCTCCTGAGGTTGAAGAGGCACTCCTGCACCTTCTTTACCACACTGTCGGTGTGCCAATTTTAGTGATGTGTCTCTTTGTACTTTGCTCCGTTCATCTTTCCCTCGATCCTGACTAGTCTCCTAAAAACATTCCCACAACACTATTCGGTCACCACCATGTTTCATCGTAGGGATGGTGCCAGGTTCCCTCCAGATGTGACACTTGGCATTCAGGCCAATAGAGTCGGTTTCATCAGACGAGAGAATCTTGTTTCTCATGGTCTGAAAGTCTTCATGTGCCTTTTACTGAGGAGTGGCGTCCGTCTGGCCACTCTACCATAAAGGCATGATTGGTGGAGTGCTGCAGAGATGGTTGTCCTGGAAGCTTCTCCCATCTCCACAGAGGAACTATGGAGCTCTGTCAGAGTGACTCAGGTTCTTGGTCACCTCCCCGATTGCTCAAGGAAGAGTCTTGGTGGTTCCAAACTTCTTCCATTTAAGAATGATGGAGGCCACTGTGTCTATTAGTTGATCGTAGTGGTTTTGTCACCATCTCCTTTTACAGTCCCTATTATTGTGATAACATATTTAAATGATATCTCATATCTCTTTGTACAGAACCACATCCATCTCATATGTCCTCGGTGTCGATTAAGGCAGCTCCCCGCACCTCTCTGACTCAGAGGGGTTGGGTTAAATGGGGAAGACACACCTCTCTGACTCAGAGGGGTTGGGTTAAATGGGGAAGACACACCTCTCTGATTCAGAGGGGTTGGGTTAAATGGGGAAGACACACCTCTCTGATTCAGAGGGGTTGGGTTAAATGGGGAAGACACACCTCTCTGATTCAGAGGGGTTGGGTTAAATGGGGAAGACACACCTCTCTGATTCAGAGGGTTGGGTTAACAGGGAAGACACCTCTCTGATTCAGAGGGGTTGGGTTAAATGGGGAAGACACACCTCTCTGATTCAGAGGGGTTGGGTTAAATGGGGAAGACACACCTCTCTGATTCAGAGGGGTTGGGTTAAATGGGGAAGACACACCTCTCTGATTCAGAGGGGTTGGGTTAAAGAATGGGGAAGACACACCTCTCTGATTCAGAGGGGTTGGGTTAAATGGGGAAGACACACCTCTCTGATTCAGAGGGGTTGGGTTAAATGGGGAAGACACACCTCTCTGATTCAGAGGGGTTGGGTTAAATGGGGAAGACACACCTCTCTGATTCAGAGGGGTTGGGTTAAATGGGGAAGACACACCTCTCTGATTCAGAGGGGTTGGGTTAAATGGGGAAGACACACCTCTCTGATTCAGAGGGGTTGGGTTAAATGGGGAAGACACACCTCTCTGATTCAGAGGGGTTGGGTTAAATGGGGAAGACACACCTCTCTGATTCAGAGGGGTTTGGTTAAATGGGGAAGACACACCTCTCTGATTCAGAGGGGTTTGGTTAAATGGGAAAGACACATTTCAGTTGAAGGCCTTCAACTGACTAGGTATCCCCCCTTTCCCTTTCTGTTGTACAACTGACTAGGTATCCCCCCTTTCCCTTTCTGTTGTACAACTGACTAGGTATCCCCCCTTTCCCTTTCTGTTGTACAACTGACTAGGTATCCCCCCTTTCCCTTCCCTCTGGAAATAAACTTCTCTATTGTGTAAAACTCTTGAGGTTGCCTTATTCCTGTGTCAGTGAGTCACAGACCATCTCTTTCTCACTAACTCATTACATTTCCATCATACAGTATAGTTGTGCATCAAGCCACTGTTACTGTACCTTCTAGGCAGCGAGACTGGATCTCTGCTAGAGACTTCCTTATCGCCAGACACTGGAGGTTCAAACTCTTCTCCTTCTCTGCTAGAGACTCCGCCACCTTATCCATTTGATCTAAATCCTTCAGTTTCTTCTTTGATCCTTTACCCTGTGACCTGAGGACAAAATAGGTTTTCATTGACTTTTAAAAAAAAATAAAATATTTACTTGTTAAAGAAACTAACCCTCCATTTTCCCTGACAGTCACACACCTTCATCAGACAGTGAACACTCTCTAAAAACAACCTCAATCACAGGTGTCTTACCTCAAGGGTCTTTCTTGGTAAAAATAATAAATACATCTATTACGCTTATATCCATCCTTTAAAATGTCAATAAACATAAGATGACCTATTAATCCCCTCCAGTTGCTGGACCAGCTCAGCCCTCCTCAGCCTCAGTTGCTCCAGCTCCAACAGGGCCTCACCCACTCCTCCTGTCTGCGTCGCCATCACCATCCTCCGGTTCAGGTCTTCAGTGCTACACATTGGGAACCACAATAGGGATGGTCCTGGGCGTGAGTAATTGAGTACTCTAACAGATTATTTTCTTTAAACGTAAAACTATGACGTAATGTGCTTTGTGTCTGCCTAATTTTGTCCAGATTATTATATATATATATATATTTTTTTTAATTGTCTTGTTTTAAAAATTCTTCAAGCTCTTTCAAGTTGGTTGTCGATTATTGATAGACAGCCATTTTCAACTCTTGTCATAGATTTTCAAGCTGATTTAAATCAAGACATTTGTTGTCTTGGTAAGTGTATTTTTCTGCTTTGACTCTAGTTTTCCCATTTGTACTATTTACTCAGTTGCATTCGGACTACTCCCTACAAACACATGTGCTAAGTGACACAACCTCCCGTTTGCCTACAGAAATAAATTCAGATAAAAACGTATCCAACTAACATGCGGGATCCTGGGAACACTTCACATTTCCAGAAAACAATTAACCGAGGTAAAGACAGATTCAGGTTGGATAGTCGACGGATATTCACCTGTTGTTTTCCTCACGTTAGGGACCGTCAACATACTGTAGTGACAATTCAAAGCTCTTTAACCATTACTCCTAAGGCGGAGACTAAACCCATCAAAGCTCTTTAACCATTACTCCTAAGGCGGAGACTAAACCCATCAAAGCTCTTTAACCATTACTCCTAAGGCGGAGACTAAACCCATCAAAGCTCTTTAACCATTACTCCTAAGGCGGAGACTAAACCCATCAAAGCTCTTTAACCATTACTCCTAAGGCGGAGACTAAACCCATCAAAGCTCTTTAACCATTACTCCTAAGGCGGAGACTAAACCCATCAAAGCTCTTTAACCATTACTCCTAAGGCGGAGACTAAACGCATCAAAGCTCTTTAACCATTACTCCTAAGGCAGAGACTAAACCCATTGGCCCCGCAGTGATAGGGCATTGCATGAATCTGGCTCATGCCCTACTGGGGCGGCAGGGTAGCGTAGTGGACTAGTAACTTTAAGGTTGCGAGTTCAAACCCCCGAGCTGACAAGGTACAAATCTGTCGTTCTGCCGGAAGGTTGCAAGTTCAAATCCCCGAGCTGACTGTCGTTCTGCCCCTGAACAGGTAGTTAGCTCACTGACTTGCATAGTTAAATAAAAGGTAAAAAATTAAATTTAAAACATTTAAAAGTGGGGAGAGGTATCTTCAGCTTGTCTGGGGAGGGAGGGCGACATCTGATGTTGGTAGTACCATCAACACCCATTGATTTGCTGTGGAACCAGAAAACGGAGGGAAGAAGTCTAGGTTCCCACGGATCACTGAATGTCAACTTGATGAAATTCAAAGGAGCGTACCCTCATGTGACAGTCAAATCACCCGTGGGGTGACTGACCCCCTCATGTCACAGTCAAATCACCCGTGGGGTGACTGACCCCTTCAAATCACCCGTGGGGTGACTGACCCCCTCATGTCACAGTCAAATCACCCGTGGGGTGACTGACCCCCTCAAATCATCCGTGGGGTGACTGACCCCCTCATGTCACAGTCAAATCACCCGTGGGGTGACTGTGACCGCCTCAAATCACCCGTGGGGTGACTGACCCCCTCATGTCACAGTCAAATCACCAGTGGGGTGACTGACCCCCTCATGTCACAGTCAAATCACCCGTGGGGTGACTGACCCCCTCATGTCACAGTCAAATCACCCGTGGGGTGACTGACCCCCTCATGTCAGTCAAATCACCCGTGGGGTGACTGTGACCGCCTCAAATCACCCGTGGGGTGACTGTGACCCCCTCAAATCACCCGTGGGGTGACTGTGACCCCTTCAAATCACCCGTGGGGTGACTGTGACCACCTCAAATCACCCGTGGGGTGACTGTGACCCCCTCATGTGACAGTCAAATCACCCGTGGGGTGAGTCAAATCACCCGTGGGGTGACTGTGACCGCCTCAAATCACCCGTGGGGTGACTGTGACCGCCTCAAATCACCCGTGGGGTGACTGTGACCCCCTCATGTGACAGTGAGGAATATCGACTGGATTGAAAGGGGATGGTTTTTAGGTGCTAAAGTGAACAGCGGCTTTGAGAATTTTTTTATTTTATATAATTTTTTTGTACCTTTATTTAACCAGGCAAGTCAGTTAAGAACAAATTCTTATTTTCAATGACGGCCTAGGAACAGTGGGTTAACTGCCTGTTCAGGGGCAGAACGACAGTCAGCTCGGGGATTTGAACTTGCAACCTTCCCGGTTATTAGCCCAACGTTCTAACCACTAGGCTACCCTGCCGCCCCAGCTCAACAGGTTTGGTAGTGACTGGTTATAGTAGTGGTAGTGTCTACAGTAGTAATGGGCCAGTCTGGACAGCTCAACATCGGGTTTGGTGTTGACTGGTTATAGTAGTGGTAGTGTCTACAGTAGTAATGGGCCAGTCTGGACAGCTCAACATCGGGTAGTGGTAGTGACTGGTTATAGTAGTGGTAGTGTCTACAGTAGTAGACTGGTTATAGTAGTAGGTTTGGTGTTGATAGCTTAAACGGTGTAGGAGATGGTCTACATGTCTTCACCATTCAAGTCTATGGGCCTTTTTTTTTGCCATTGAAATGCGTCGTGAGCTCATTTAAATATTGTTTTTAGTTCAAAAAGTATAAATGGTATCAAAAATATTTTCTCAAGCAAATCCAAGTTGGGGCAGCTGGACATTTGGAAATTGGTTTCGTGTTAATAGGTTTAATTGTTTAAGCTCTAGAGCGGGCGAAATAAATCCAATAATAGGAGTATGTAAGTCATCTATAGTTGTGCTTTCAGCGTATCAGTTATGTCTTATAGAAAGTACTAGAACCAGTGCGTTCAGAGCTTCATCAGGGGAAGGTTTCCATCGAAAGAAACCAGGCGTGATGTTTTGGGTTAAACCAGCTGCAGAAATCAGACCAAATAACAGGAGGCCATGTTCAAATCCTCGTTATTTGTCCTACCTATAAAAACTTACCCTCAACTCATAAAAGTGAAGATGTGAAAGGCGTTGTTTTGCTTTGAACAATAGGGCCTAAATCAGTTTTTATTTGACTTCGGGTCTTGAAATGAACCACCTTGGTTGGAAAGCGAGTAGGAGCATTAACTTCACAGGTGATAACTGGGCTACCGGTCAAACATTGCGGACTTACTTACCGTCTTTTCACGTCCTTGTCCACAGCCTCTCGCTCTTCTTTAGTCATGTTCAGTTCCTCGTTCACATTACCGACGGCATCTTGAAGTTGTTCAACCAAACTCTAGAATATTTCGGAAATAAATGGTTCAATTAACTCTGGTCTAATATCTGTTGACGTTTGTCAGGTTTGCTCAGAAGCATCGGCCACCACTGGAAGAACGTCGACTCCTTTACCTCGAGATGTTCTTCGCTCATGGAAGAAACGTCGAAGGGTGAAGTCAGGTCAGAGAAACTCATATTTGTGATGGTTTGTGTTTTCGAGCCGTCTTCAGTGTGGAGTCAGGCGACTGTCTTGAATATTAAATCCACCTGGAACTCTGCCCATTCTGCACATCCTTAACATGACCTGTACGGGGCGCTAAAAGACTATCCTTGTATTTGGATTGGATTTATTCATTTAACTAGGCAAGTTAAGAACCATTTTATATTTACAATGACGGTCTACCAAAAGGCCTCCTGCGGGGACGGGGGCTGGGATTAAAACATAATTAAAAATATAGGACAAAACACACATCACGGACAAGAGAGACAACACAACACTACATAGAGACCCAAGACAACAACATAGCATGGCAGCAACACAACATGGCAGTAGAAACACAACATGACAACAACATGGCATGGTAGCAACACAACATGGCAGTAGCAACACAACATGACAACAACATGGCATGGTAGCAACACAACATGGCAGTAACACAACATGACAACATGGCATGGTAGCAACACAACATGGCAGCAACACAACATGACAACAACATGGTAGCAACACAACATGGTAGCAACACAACATGACAACAACATGGTAGCAACACAACATGACAACAACATGGTAGCAACACAACATGGCAACAACATGGCAGCAACACAACATGACAACAACACAACATGACAACAACATGGTAGCAACACAACATGGCAACAACATGGCAGCAACACAGCATGGCAGCATCACAACACAACATGACAACAACATGGCAGCACCACAACATGACAACAACATGGCAGCACCACAACATGACAACAACATGGCAGCAACACAGCATGACAACAACATGGTAGCAACACAACATGACAACAACACGGTAGCAACACAACATGACAACAACACGGTAGCAACACATGGTAGCAACACAACATGACCATAACATGGCAGCAACACAACATGACAACACAGCATGGTAGCAACACAACATGACAACACAGCATGGTAGCAACACAACATGACAACAACATGGTAGCAACACAACATGACAACACAGCATGGTAGCAACACACAACATGGCAGCAACACAACATGACAACACAGCATGGCAGCAACACAACATGACAACACAGCATGGTAGCAACACAACATGACAACACAGCATGGTAGCAACACAACATGACAACACAGCATGGTAGCAACACAACATGACAACACAGCATGGTAGCAACACAACATGACAACACAGCATGGTAGCAACACAACATGACAACACAGCATGGTAGCAACACAACATGACAACACAGCATGGTAGCAACACAACATGGTAGCAACACAACATGACAACACAGCATGGTAGCAACACAACCTAGCAACCTAGCAGCAGCACAACATGGTAGCAGTACAAAACATGGTACAAACATTATTGGTCACAGACAACAGCACAAAGGGCAAGGCCACAACTGTCAGTAAGTGTCCATGATTGAGTCTTTGAATGAAGACGGAAGAAGGAAGAGATGGAGATAAAACTGTCCAGTTTGAGTGTTTGTTGCAGCTGGTTCCAGTCGCTAGCTGCAGCGAACTGAAAAGAGGAGCGACCCAGGGATGTCTGTGCTTTGGGGACCTTTAACAGGATGTGACTGGCAGAACAGGTGTTGTATGTGGAGGATGAGGGCTGCAGTAGGTATCTCAGATAGGGGGGAGAGAACAGGTGTTGTATGTGGAGGATGAGGGCTGCAGTAGGTATCTCAGATAGGGGGGAGTGAACAGGTGTTGTATGTGGAGGATGAGGGCTGCAGTAGGTATCTCAGATAGGGGGGAGTGAACAGGTGTTGTATGTGGAGGATGAGGGCTGCAGAAGGTATCTCAGATAGGGGGGAGTGAACAGGTGTTGTATGTGGAGGATGAGGGCTGCAGAAGGTATCTCAGATAGGGGGAGTGAACAGGTGTTGTATGTGGAGGATGAGGGCTGCAGAAGGTATCTCAGATAGGGGGAGTGAACAGGTGTTGTATGTGGAGGATGAGGGCTGCAGAAGGTATCTCAGATAGGGGGGAGAGAACAGGTGTTGTATGTCGAGGATGAGGGCTGCAGTAGATATCTCAGATAGGGGGGAGAGAACAGGTGTTGTATGTGGAGGATGAGGGCTGCAGAAGGTATCTCAGATAGGGGGAGTGAACAGGTGTTGTATGTGGAGGATGAGGGCTGCAGTAGATATCTCAGATAGGGGGGAGTGAACAGGTGTTGTATGTGGAGGATGAGGGCTGCAGTAGGTATCTCAGATAGGGGGGAGTGAGGCCTAAGAGGGTTTTATAAATAGGCGACAGGTATACAGAGATGACCAGTTTACTGAGGAGTATAGAGTGCAGTGATGTGTCCTATAAGGAGCATTGGTGGCAAATCTGATGGCCGAATGGTAAAGAACATCTACCTGCTCGAGAGCACCATCACCTGCCGATCTATAAATTGTGTCTCCATAATCTAGCATGGGTAGGATGGTCATCTGAATCAGGGTTAGTTTGTCAGCTGGGGTGAAAGAGGAGCGATTACGATACAGGATTTAACTTTAGCCTGCAGTTTACACACACACACACACTCACTACTATCACTGCTGCTATGATTTATTACTGTGTATTTGTACCCCTCACTGTATCTACTTGTTGACAGATCACATTTCCGAGTGCTTTACTGAGGTAGATCTGTATATTTATTCTACCACGATCCGTGCGTATATTGAACGTTAACTCACAAATAAAAGTACAATCTGTGAATATATTAAAATATTTTGTAAATTCAACCATAATTCAAGTGTTCTACACCATCACCAAGGAATGTGTATTATTCTGTTAGCATCAAACAAACAAAAAAACAATTCATTGTATTTCAAAAGAACAGAATATCATATTTTAAATTGTATTATGTTTCTGGTCTGCTCAATAACCTATGGCTATGCTGTCGCAAGTGCTCCCATGTAGAATGCATTCACTAGCAGGTAGCTAGGTCAGGGCACATGGCTTTCAAAATGGCTGAGTAGTTCAAATGTAAAATTCATATGACCCCAAAATGATGCTCTCTGAGTTCCTAGTTACTTATCTCTGATTAATCTCTCCTCGTTCATCTTTCAGATAACCATTAGAGGCAGGATTTACATCAAATGAAACCAAGTTCTATTTTAGAGCTTAGCTGTCTCAAATGCACGGTGTGGTGAACTGAATAACATATAGGACTTAATAACATATAGGACTTAATAACATATAGGTTTGCATGTCTAGCCTATCCTGTCCTCTATCCACCAATCATAGAGGTCGGTGGATTGTTTGTCCAGATCTGCAATATGCTAACTACTGATCTTACCAAACATAACATCATTCACAGCTGCACCACCTTTCAATATAAGTGGAGGCCATGGTGCGTCATTGCGCATGAAAGAACATTGAAGCCATGAGACACAAGGTTAAAATAGCTCACCTAATGATCTTGTTTAGGGGCAATACAGTGATCCTCCCTAGACTAGTCTACAACTCTACAATATAATGAGCCTCCCTAGACTAGTCTACAACTCTACAATATAATGAGCCTCCCTAGACTAGTCTACAACTCTACAATATAATGAGCCTCCCTAGACTAGTCTACAACTCTACAATATAATGAGCCTCCCTAGACTAGTCTACAATATAATGAGCCTCCCTAGACTAGTCTACAACTCTACAATATAATGAGCCTCCCTAGACTAGTCTACAATATAATGAGCCTCCCTAGACTAGTCTACAACTCTACAATATATTGGCGATATGATTGGTTGTTGCATCCTGTTGTTGACAGGTCAGGAGGAATTGAGTCTGAAAGAACAAAGTGACAAAGTGACAACGAACACGATAGTAGCAACCTCTGTGTTGTAAAGAACAGACCTCTGTGTTGTGAAGAACAGACCTCTGTGTTGTGAAGAACAAACCTCTGTGTTGTGAAGGACAGACCTCTGTGTTGTGAAGAACAGACCTCTGTGTTGTGAAGAACAGACCTCTGTGTTGTGAAGAACAGACCTCTGTGTTGTGAAGAACAAACCTCTGTGTTGTGAAGAACAAACCTCTGTGTTGTGAAGAACAGACCTCTGTGTTGTGAAGAACAGACCTCTGTGTTGTGAAGAACAGACCTCTGTGTTGTAAAGGACAAACCTCTGTGTTGTGAAGAACAGACCTCTGTGTAATGAAGAACAGACCTCCTGAAGAACAGACCTCTGTGTTGTAAAGGACAAACCTCTGTGTTGTGAAGAACAGACCTCTGTGTTGTGTTGTGAAGAACAGACCTCTGTGTTGTAAAGGACAAACCTCTGTGTTGTAAAGGACAAACCTCTGTGTTGTGAAGAACAAACATCTGTGTTGTGAAGAACAGACCTCTGTGTTGTAAAGAACAAACCTCTGTGTTGTAAAGGACAGACCTCTGTGTTGTAAAGGACAAACCTCTGTGTTGTGAAGAACAAACCTCTGTGTTGTGAAAGACAGACCTCTGTGTTGTAAAGGACAGACCTCTGTGTTGTGAAGAACAGAGAACAGACCTCTGTGTTGTGAAGAACAGACCTCTGTGTTGTAAAGGACAAACCTCTGTGTTGTAAAGGACAGATCTCTGTGTTGTGAAGAACAGACCTCTGTGTTGTAAAGAACAGACCTCTGTGTTGTAAAGGACAAACCTCTGTGTTGTGAAGAACAAACCTCTGTGTTGTGAAGAACAAACCTCTGTGTTGTGAAGAACAGACCTCTGTGTTGTGAAGAACAGACCTCTGTGTTGTAAAGGACAAACCTCTGTGTTGTGAAGAACAGACCTCTGTGTTGTGAAGAACAGACCTCTGTGTTGTGAAGAACAGACCTCTGTGTTGTAAAGGACAAACCTCTGTGTTGTGAAGGACAGATCTCTGTGTTGTGAAGAACAGACCTCTGTGTTGTAAAGAACAGACCTCTGTGTTGTAAAGGACAAACCTCTGTGTTGTGAAGAACAGACCTCTGTGTTGTGAAGGACAGACCTCTGTGTTGTGAAGAACAGACCTCTGTGTTGTAAAACCCAAACCTCTGTGTTGTGAAGAACAGACCTCTGTGTTGTGAAGAACAGACCTCTGTGTAATAAAGGACAAACCTCCTAAAGAACAGACCTCTGTGTTGTAAAGGACAGACCTCTGTGTTGTGAAGAACAGACCTCTGTGTTGTGAAGAACAGACCTATGTGTTGTGAAGGACAGACCTCTGTGTTGTGAAGAACAGACCTCTGAAGAACAGACCTCTGTGTTGTGAAGAACAGACCTCTGTGTTGTGAAGAACAAACCTCTGTGTTGTGAAGAACAAACTCTGTGTTCTGAAGAACAGACCTCTGTGTTGTGAAAGAACAGACCTCTGAAGAACAGACCTCTGTGTTGTAAAGGACAAACCTCTGAAGAACAGACCTCTGTGTTGTGAAGAACAGACCTCTGTGTTATGAAGAACAGACCTCCTAAAGGACAAACCTCTGTGTTGTGAAGAACAGACCTCTGTGTTGTGTTGTGAAGAACAGACCTCTGTATAAGGACAAACCTCTGTGTTGTAAAGGACAAACCTCTGTGTTGTGAAGAACAAACATCTGTGTTGTGAAGAACAGACCTCTGTGTTATGAAGAACAAACCTCTGTGTTGTGAAAGACAGACCTCTGTGTTGTGAGGACAGACCTCTGTGTTGTGAATACAGAGAACAGACCTCTGTGTTGTGAAGAACAGACCTCTAAAGGACAACCTCTGTGTTGTAAAGGACAGATCTCTGTGTTGTGAAGAACAGACCTCTGTGTTGTAAAACAGACCTCTGTGTTGTAAAGGACAAACCTCTGTGTTGTGAAGAACAAACCTCTGTGTTGTGAAGAACAAACCTCTGTGTTGTTATGAAGAACAGACCTCTGTGTTGTGAAGAACAGACCTCTGTGTTATAAAGACAAACCTCTGTGTTGTGAAGAACAGACCTCTGTGTTTGTGAAGAACAGACCTCTGTGTTGTGAAGAACAGACCTCTGTGTTATAAGGACAAACCTCTGTGTTGTGAAGGACAGATCTCTGTGTTGTGAAGAACAGACCTCTGTGTTGTAAAGAACAGACCTCTGTGTTGTAAAGGACAAACCTCTGTGTTGTGAAGAACAGACCTCTGTGTTGTGAAGGACAGACCTCTGTGTTGTGAAGAACAGACCTCTGTGTTGTAAAACCCAAACCTCTGTGTTGTGAAGAACAGACCTCTGTGTTGTGAAGAACAGACCTCTGTGTTGTAAAGGACAAACCTCTGTGTTGTAAAGAACAGACCTCTGTGTTGTAAAGGACAGACCTCTGTGTTGTGAAGAACAGACTCTCTATGTGTTGTGAAGGACAGACCTCTGTGTTGTGAAGAACAGACCTATGTGTTGTGAAGAACACAGGACAGACCTCTGTGTTGTGAAGAACAGACCTCTGTGTTGTGAAGGACAAACCTCTGTGTTTATGAGGACAGACCTCTGTGTTGTGAAGAACAGACCTCTGTGTTGTGAAGAACAGACCTCTGTGTTGTAAAGGACAAACCTCTGTGTTGTAAAGGACAAACCTCTGTGTTGTAAAGGACAAACCTCTGTGTTGTGAAGAACAAACCTCTGTGTTGTAAAGGACAGACCTCTGTGTTGTAAAGGACAGACCTCTGTGTTGTGAAGAACAGACCTCTGTGTTGTGAAGAACAGACCTCTGTGTTGTGAAGGACAGACCTCTGTGTTGTAAAGAACAGACCTCTGTGTTGTGAAGAACAGACCTCTGTGTTATGAAGAACAGACCTCCCTAAAGAACAGACCTCTGTGTTGTAAAGAACAGACCTCTGTGTTGTAAAGGACAGACCTCTGTGTTGTGAAGAACAGACCTCTGTGTTGTGAAGAACAGACCTCTGTGTTGTGAAGAACAGATCTCTGTGTTGTGAAGAACAGACCTCTGTGTTGTAAAGGACAGATCTCTGTGTTGTGAAGAACAGACCTCTGTGTTGTAAAGGACAAACCTCTGTGTTGTGAAGAACAGACCTCTGTGTTGTGAAGAACAGACCTCTGTGTTGTAAAGAACAGACCTCTGTGTTGTAAAGGACAAACCTCTGTGTTGTAAAGGACACACCTCTGTGTTGTGAAGAACAGACCTCTGTGTTGTGAAGAACAGTCCTCTGTGTTGTGAAGAACAGACCTCTGTGTTGTGAAGAACAGACCTCTGTGTTGTGAAGAACAGACCTCTGTGTTGTGAAGAACAGACCTCTGTGTTATGAAGAACAGACCTCTGTGTTGTAAAGGACAAACCTCTGTGTTGTAAAGGACAAACCTCTGTGTTGTAAAGGACACACCTCTGTGTTGTGAAGAACAGACCTCTGTGTTGTGAAGAACAGACCTCTGTGTTGTGAAGAACAGACCTCTGTGTTGTGAAGAACAGACCTCTGTGTTGTGAAGAACAGACCTCTGTGTTGTGAAGAACAGACCTCTGTGTTGTGAAGAACAGACCTCTGTGTTATGAAGAACAGACCTCTGTGTTGTAAAGGACAAACCTCTGTGTTGTGAAGAACACACCTCTGTGTTGTAAAGGACAGACCTCTGTGTTGTGAAGAACAGAGAACAGACCTCTGTGTTGTGAAGAACAGACCTCTGTGTTGTGAAGAACAGACCTCTGTGTTGTGAAGAACAGACCTCTGTGTTATGAAGAACAGACCTCTGTGTTGTAAAGGACAAACCTCTGTGTTGTAAAGGACAAACCTCTGTGTTGTAAAGGACACACCTCTGAAGAACAGACCTCTGTGTTGTGAAGAACAGACCTCTGTGTTGTGAAGAACAGACCTCTGTGTTGTGAAGAACAGACCTCTGTGTTGTGAAGAACAGACCTCTGTGTTGTAAAGAACAGACCTCTGTGTTGTAAAGGACACACCTCTGTGTTGTGAAGAACAGACCTCTGTGTTGTGAAGAACAGACCTCTGTGTTGTGAAGAACAGACCTCTGTGTTGTAAAGACAAACCTCTGTGTTGTGAAGAACACACCTCTGTGTTGTAAGGACAAACCTCTGTGTTGTGAAGAACAGAGAACAGACCTCTGTGTTGTGAAGAACAGACCTCTGTGTTGTGAAGAACAGACCTCTGTGTTGTGAAGAACAGACCTCTGTGTTGTAAAGACAAACCTCTGTGTTGTGAAGAACACACCTCTGTGTTGTAAAGGACAGACCTCTGTGTTGTGAAGAACAGAGAACAGACCTCTGTGTTGTGAAGAACAGACCTCTGTGTTGTGAAGAACAGACCTCTGTGTTGTGAAGAACAGACCTCTGTGTTATGAAGAACAGACCTCTGTGTTGTGAAGAACAGACCTCTGTGTTTGAAGAACAGACCTCTGTGTTGTGAAGAACAGACCTCTGTGTTGTGAAGAACAGACCTCTGTGTTGTGAAGAACAGACCTCTGTGTTGTGAAGAACAGACCTCTGTGTTGTGAAGAACAGACCTCTGTGTTGTGAAGAACAGACCTCTGTGTTGTGAAGAACAGACCTCTGTGTTATGAAGAACAGACCTCTGTGTTGTAAAGGACAAACCTCTGTGTTGTAAAGGACAAACCTCTGTGTTGTAAAGGACAAACCTCTGTGTTGTAAAGGACAAACCTCTGTGTTGTGAAGAACAAACCTCTGTGTTGTGAAGAGCAGACCTCTGTGTTGTGAAGAACAGACCTCTGTGTTGTGAAGAACAGACCTCTGTGTTGTGAAGAACAGACCTCTGTGTTGTGAAGAACAGACCTCTGTGTTGTAAAGAACAGACCTCTGTGTTGTAAAGAACAGACCTCTGTGTTGTAAAGAACAGACCTCTGTGTTGTACATTTACATTTACATTGTAAAGGACAGACCTCTGTGTTGTGAAGAACAAACCTCTGTGTTGTGAAGAACAAACCTCTGTGTTGTAAAGAACACACCTCTGTGTTGTGAAGAACAAACCAAAGAATGTTTCCACTGCAGCACCAATACAAACATCTAATTTCAGCTAATTATCACCTAATGCATATTATAAACCGGGTCGTTCGAGCCCTGGATGTTGATTGGGCGAAAGCTGTAGTACAGTATATGAGACAATATACCACGGGTATGACACAAAAGGACTTGTTTACAGCTCTAATTACTATAGTAACCAGTTTAGCATAGCAATAATATTTCTCTGGGATTTGTGGTATATGGTCAATATACCACGGCTGAGGGCTGTATCCAGCCACTCCAGCCCTTAGCCGTGGTATATTGGTCATATACCACACCCCCTCTGGCCTTGTTGGTTAAATAGAACACTCCAAAGCTGGAGTCATTATCATGATGTCGACAGACATGACGCTACAGTGCTGAATGATGTTGATGTTTGCGAGGTGTATCCCACCATGCCCCGAACAGGAATACCTGTAGTTATGTTAAAGAACAGGTTGAAGGCTCTACAATTAGGTTGTTAAACACTATAATGGATACTTTCTAGAGTCATCCCAAGAAGCTGCTGTATATAAGGCTGATGCCAGCAGTACTCCGACATTTCCTGATTCCCATGATGGACTTGACTGTGTCTTCCCTGCTGTCCATGGTGGTTTACACCTGTTGTACCTGGGCCATACCTGCTCAGGTAAACACAAGTGCAAGTTAAACCTGTTGTACCCAAACTGTTAAATGTAGACTTTTTTATAAAAAGGAAAATTATATTTCTCTCTATTTTGTAGAGTACCTCAGTGAGCTCCAAAAGGTTCCCTAAAAGTTATTCAGGTAAACAACAAACATATTACGCAACATTTCATAGTACAACAATACCAGGATTAACATATTTTATGTTTCAGATGATCACATTATACGCAGTGAGATGACAGCGATGGATCAAATCATAGAGGCCAATGAGTTCCAAGGTAAGAAAACCCTTCATCTTTTGCTATAGGTCTACACTAGGCAAAAACAAGTGTGAATCAGAGCAGTTCTCTGATTCACGCCTGTCTCAGTGGACTAATCACATGACTGGTGACACAACGCACTTCCGCGTGGTCTCCGTACTACTGTGCTGTTTGTTGCTGCTTCCTGCCAAACGTTTCACTTCCGCGTGGTCTCCGTACTACTGTGCTGTTTGTTGCTACTTGGCTTCCTGCCAAACGTTTCACTTCCGCGTGGTCTCCGTACTACTGTGCTGTTTGTTGCTACTTGGCTTCCTGCCAAACGTTTCACTTCCGCGTGGTCTCCGTACTACTGTGCTGTTTGTTGCTACTTGGCTTCCTGCCAAACGTTTCACTTCCGCGTGGTCTCCGTACTACTGTGCTGTTTGTTGCTACTTGGCTTCCTGCCAAACGTTTCACTTCCGCGTGGTCTCCGTACTACTGTGCTGTTTGTTGCTGCTTCCTGCCAAACGTTTCACTTCCAGCGTGGTCTCCGTACTACTGTGCTGTTTGTTGCTGCTTGGCTTCCTGCCAAACGTTTCACTTCGGCGTGGTCTCCGTACTACTGTGCTGTTTGTTGCTACTTGGCTTCCTGCCAAACGTTTCACTTCCGCGTGGTCTCCGTACTACTGTGCTGTTTGTTGCTACTTGGCTTCCTGCCAAACGTTTCACTTCCGCGTGGTCTTCTACTGTGCTGTTTGTTGCTACTTGGCTTCCTGCCAAACGTTTCACTTCCGCGTGGTCTCCGTACTACTGTGCTGTTTGTTGCTGCTTCCTGCCAAACGTTTCACTTCCGCGTGGTCTCCGTACTACTGTGCTGTTTGTTGCTGCTTCCTGCCAAACGTTTCACTTCCGCGTGGTCTCCGTACTACTGTGCTGTTTGTTGCTGCTTCCTGCCAAACGTTTCACTTCCGCGTGGTCTCCGTACTACTGTGCTGTTTGTTGCTGCTTGGCTTCCTGCCAAACGTTTCACTTCCGCGTGGTCTCCGTACTACTGTGCTGTTTGTTGCTACTTGGCTTCCTGCCAAACGTTTCACTTCCGCGTGGTCTCCGTACTACTGTGCTGTTTGTTGCTACTTGGCTTCCTGCCAAACGTTTCACTTCCGCGTGGTCTCCGTACTACTGTGCTGTTTGTTGCTGCTTCCTGCCAAACGTTTCACTTCCGCGTGGTCTCCGTACTACTGTGCTGTTTGTTGCTGCTTCCTGCCAAACGTTTCACTTCCGCGTGGTCTCCGTACTACTGTGCTGTTTGTTGCTGCTTCCTGCCAAGCGTTTCACTTCGCGTGGTCTCCGTACTACTGTGCTGTTTGTTGCTGCTTGGCTTCCTGCCAAACGTTTCACTTCCGCGTGGTCTCCGTACTACTGTGCTGTTTGTTGCTGCTTCCTGCCAAACGTTTCACTTCCGCGTGGTCTCCGTACTACTGTGCTGTTTGTTGCTACTTGGCTTCCTGCCAAACGTTTCACTTCCGCTTGGTCTCCGTACTACTGTGCTGTTTGTTGCTACTTGGCTTCCTGCCAAACGTTTCACTTCCGCGTGGTCTCCGTACTACTGTGCTGTTTGTTGCTACTTGGCTTCCTGCCAAACGTTTCACTTCCGCGTGGTCTCCGTACTACTGTGCTGTTTGTTGCTACTTCCTGCCAAACGTTTCACTTCCGCGTGGTCTCCGTACTACTGTGCTGTTTGTTGCTGCTTCCTGCCAAACGTTTCACTTCCGCGTGGTCTCCGTACTACTGTGCTGTTTGTTGCTGCTTGGCTTCCTGCCAAACGTTTCACTTCCGCGTGGTCTCCGTACTACTGTGCTGTTTGTTGCTACTTGGCTTCCTGCCAAACGTTTCACTTCCGCGTGGTCTCCGTACTACTGTGCTGTTTGTTGCTGCTTGGCTTCCTGCCAAACGTTTCACTTCCGCGTGGTCTCCGTACTACTGTGCTGTTTGTTGCTACTTGGCTTCCTGCCAAACGTTTCACTTCCGCGTGGTCTCCGTACTACTGTGCTGTTTGTTGCTGCTTCCTGCCAAACGTTTCACTTCCGCGTGGTCTCCGTACTACTGTGCTGTTTGTTGCTGCTTCCTGCCAAGCGTTTCACTTCCGGCGTGGTCTCCGTACTACTGTGCTGTTTGTTGCTACTTGGCTTCCTGCCAAACGTTTCACTTCGCGTGGTCTCCGTACTACTGTGCTGTTTGTTGCTGCTTGGCTTCCTGCCAAACGTTTTTCCGCGTGGTCTCCGTACTACTGTGCTGTTTGTTGCTGCTTCCTGCCAAGCGTTTCACTTCCGCGTGGTCTCCGTACTACTGTGCTGTTTGTTGCTGCTTGGCTTCCTGCCAAACGTTTCTTCAGCGTGGTCTCCGTACTACTGTGCTGTTTGTTGCTGCTTCCTGCCAAGCGTTTCACTTCAGCGTGGTCTCCGTACTACTGTGCTGTTTGTTGCTGCTTGGCTTCCTGCCAAGCGTTTCACTTCGCGTGGTCTCCGTACTACTGTGCTGTTTGTTGCTGCTTCCTGCCAAACGTTTCACTTCCGCGTGGTCTCCGTACTACTGTGCTGTTTGTTGCTGCTTGGCTTCCTGCCAAAGCGTTTCACTTCCGCGTGGTCTCCGTACTACTGTGCTGTTTGCTGCTTGGCTTCCTGCCAAACGTTTCACTTCCGCGTTTCACTACTGTGCTGTTTGTTGCTGCTTGGCTTCCTGCCAAACGTTTCACTTCGCGTGGTCTCCGTACTACTGTGCTGTTTGTTGCTTTGGCTTCCTGCCAAACGGCTCTCTACTGTGCCTGCTTCCTGCCAAACGTTTCACTTCCGCGTGGTCTTACTACTGTGCTGTTTGTTGTCTCCGTGCCAAACGTTTCACTTGTGGCTGTGTGCTGTTTGTTGCTGCTTCCTGCCAAACGTTTCACTTCCGCGTGGTCTCCGTACTACTGTGCTGTTTGTTGCTGCTTGCTTCCTGCCAAATGTTTCACTTCCGCGTGGTCTCCGTACTACTGTGCTGTTTGTTGCTGCTTGGCTTCCTGCCAAACGTTTCACTTCCGCGTGGTCTCCGTACTACTGTGCTGTTTGTTGCTGCTTGGCTTCCTGCCAAACGTTTTTCGCGTGGTCTCAGTACTACTGTGCTGTTTGTTGCTACTTGGCTTCCTGCCAAGCGTTTCACTTCGCGTGGTCTCCGTACTACTGTGCTGTTTGTTTGCTTCCTGCCAAACGTTTCACTTCCGCGTGGTCTCCGGCTACTGTGCTGTTTGTTGCTGCTTCCTGCCAAACGTTTCACTTCCGCGTGGTCTCCGTACTACTGTGCTGTTTGTTGCTGCTTGGCTTCCTGCCAAACGTTTCACTTCCGCGTGGTCTCCGTACTACTGTGCTGTTTGTTGCTGCTTGGCTTCCTGCCAAACGTTTCACTTCCGCGTGGTCTCCGTACTACTGTGCTGTTTGTTGCTGCTTCCTGCCAAACGTTTCACTTCCGCGTGGTCTCCGTACTACTGTGCTGTTTGTTGCTACTTGGCTTCCTGCCAAACGTTTCACTTCCGCGTGGTCTCCGTACTACTGTGCTGTTTGTTGCTGCTTCCTGCCAAACGTTTCACTCTTAATAACTATTTCAATCGAACTCTGTATTTAACAACCAGAAATGAGGAGGAAGTTGGAAAAATCTAGAATCTTTCTAGAGCTCCTATTTTGGAGAAGCATTGGGGGAAGCATTGGGGGAAGCATTGGGGGAAGCATTGGGGGAAGCATTGGGGGAAGCATTGGGGGAAGCATTGGGCATTGGGGGAAGCATTGGGCATTGGGGAAGCATTGGGCATTGGGCATTGGGGGAAGCATTGGGGGAAGCATTGGGGGAAGCATTGGGGGAAGCATTGTGCGATTTACATTTGGTGAGAATGAGGGGACGATGGGGACTGGAAAGTTGGAAATGAACAGCAGTTTGTAGTTGGAGTGTGATTCACAAACAAGGATGTTTTTTTGGGGGTGACCTGTTTGCGGTCTCGAATATGGTGAAGGACGAACTGGGGAAAGTGGAATCGGTTAGAGTGACCCGGAGCAGAATGATGCTGATTTTGTCAAAAGCATAACAAGAGAACGCTCTGTGGCTCGACGGCGACGTATGATGTGGAACGCTGTGGTTTTCAGATTGGGGCACCGGTTAAAGGTGTCATCTCCGGTTAAAGGTGTCATCTCCGGTTAAAGGTGTCATCTCCGGTTAAAGGTGTCATCTCCGGTTAAAGGTGTCATCTCCGGTTAAAGGTGTCATCTCTGGTGTCTCGTAGGACATAGAGGCTGTGTGGTTTTAAGGATAACATTCGGGTAGACGCGCGTCGATTGAATTCAATGATCCACGGAAAGAAGGAGTTTTACTGTTTGATGAAATGGTTCTCCCAATGTAAAACTTGTATTACGTGAGATATGCAGAGCGACGATATGTACAGAAGCCGCTGCAGTGTTACAAAAGGTTTGGACACCTGGCAAGTGTTTGTTGAAGGAATAAATATGTATTAGTTGAAGAGTCAGATGAAGTATGTTGTTGTAATTGTGATGGGAATCCCAGAGTGCCGTGTCCGGATGGAGGTTACAGTGGATCAGGGCCATCCAGCAGGTCTCCTATGTGGAGGCAGTGAAAATAAGATGGCAGTGGAGAAATGAAGGAGAAGGTTACAGTGAAGGAGGTGGACTTTGTGGAGCATTGAATCTCCAGGACTTTAAGAGAAATGTTCAGGGAGCGCCTCCCAGGTTCCTTAGTGAAGAGTACATTTTTTATTATAATTGTTTCTTAAATTTTGGGGTCAGTTATTAAGAGAATATAGATAGGTCGTGACCGGCCTCACACTCCAGTACAGTAGGGGGCGGTGTATGCACCTGTTAGTTGGTTGCGGTCTGCCAATAATCTTAGTTTCACCCCGGACATTTTATTTGGACAAAAATCTGTGGAAAGAAAATAAAATAGTAACATTGTAGTCACTGTGTCTGACTTCACTAATGCTCTGGTGGCTGAATGGAAGCAAGTCCCCTCAGAAATGTTCCTACATCTGGTGGAAAGCCTTCCCAGAAGAGTGGAGGCTGTTATAGCAGCAATGTTCCAACATCTAGTGGAAAGCCTTCCCAGAAGAGTGGGGGCTGTTATAGCAGCAAAGGGGGGGACCCACTCCATATTAATACCCATGATTTTGAAATGAGATGTTCGACAAGCAGGTGTCCACATACTTTTGGTCATGTACATTATCAGTAATATACCATAAAACACAACAAGGACACACAGACATTACAAGCAGCATATCATCAATGGAGTTTTTTTTAAATGGTGAGAAGGATCTGCAGATATGCACAAACGTTCTATTTTGGCCCTGGGTAAAATAAATCAGTCTGCCATCGCACTGCGATGCTCCAGGTACTGTGGAGGAGGTGGCTAGTGGTGGTTATATCACTGTGATGCTCCAGGTACTGTGACTAGTGGTGGTTATATCACTGTGATGCTCCAGGTACTGTGACTAGTGGTGGTTATATCACTGTGATGCTCCAGGTACTGTGACTAGTGGTGGTTATATCACTGTGATGCTCCAGGTACTGTGACTAGTGGTGGTTATATCACTGTGATGCTCCAGGTACTGTAACTAGTGGTGGTTATATCACTGTGATGCTCCAGGTACTGTAACTAGTGTTGGTTATATCACTGTGATGCTCCAGGTACTGTGGAGGAGGTGGCTATTGGTGGTTATATCACTGTGATGCTCCAGGTACTGTGGAGGAGGTGGCTATTGGTGGTTATATCACTGTGATGCTCCAGGTACTGTGGCTAGTGTTGGTTATATCACTGTGATGCTCCAGGTACTGTGGCTAGTGGTGGTTATATCACTGTGATGCTCCAGGTACTGTGGCTAGTGTTGGTTATATCACTGTGATGCTCCAGGTACTGTGGAGGAGGTGGCTAGTGGTGGTTATATCACTGTGATGCTCCAGGTACTGTGACTAGTGGTGGTTATATCACTGTGATGCTCCAGGTACTGTGGCTAGTGTTGGTTATATCACTGTGATGCTCCAGGTACTGTGGAGGGCTAGTGGTGGTTATATCACTGTGATGCTCCAGGTACTGTGACTAGTGGTGGTTATATCACTGTGATGCTCCAGGTACTGTGACTAGTGGTGGTTATATCACTGTGATGCTCCAGGTACTGTGACTAGTGGTGGTTATATCACTGTGATTCTCCAGGTACTGTGGAGGGGCTGGCTAGTGGTGGTTATATCACTGTGATGCTCCAGGTACTGTGGAGGAGGTGACTAGTGGTGGTTATATCACTGTGATGCTCCAGGTACTGTGACTAGTGGTGGTTATATCACTGTGATTCTCCAGGTACTGGAGGGGCTGGCTAGTGTTGGTTATATCACTGTGATGCTCCAGGTACTGTGACTAGTGGTGGTTATATCACTGTGATGCTCCAGGTACTGTGACTAGTGGTGGTTATATCACTGTGATGCTCCAGGTACTGTACTAGTGTGGTTATATCACTAGTGGTGTCTAGTTCCAGGTACTGTGACTATCACTGTGATGCTCCAGGTACTGTGACTAGTGGTGGTTATATCACTGTGATTCCAGGTACTGTGACTAGTGGTGGTTATATCACTGTCAGGTACTGTGTCTGGTGGTTATATCACTGTGATGCTCCAGGTACTGTGGAGGGGCCGGCTAGTGTTGGTTATATCACTGTGATGCTCCTGGTACTGTGGCTAGTGGTGGTTATATCACTGTGATGCTCCAGGTACTGTGGAGGGGCTGGCTAGTGGTGGTTATATCACTGTGATGCTCCAGGTACTGTGGAGGAGGTGGCTAGTGGTGGTTATATCACTGTGATGCTCCAGGTACTGTAGAGGAGGTGGCTAGTGGTGGTTATATCACTGTGATGCTCCAGGTACTGTGTCTAGTGGTGGTTATATCACTGTGATGCTCCAGGTACTGTGGCTAGTGGTGGTTATATCACTGTGATGCTCCAGGTACTGTGGAGGGGCTGGCTAGTGGTGGTTATATCACTGTGATGCTCCTGGTACTGTGGCTAGTGGTGGTTATATCACTGTGATGCTCCAGGTACTGTGACTAGTGGTGGTTATATCACTGTGATGCTCCAGGTACTGTGGAGGAGGTGGCTAGTGGTGGTTATATCACTGTGATGCTCCAGGTACTGTAGAGGAGGTGGCTAGTGGTGGTTATATCACTGTGATGCTCCAGGTACTGTGGAGGGGCTGGCTAGTGGTGGTTATATCACTGTGATGCTCCAGGTACTGTGGAGGAGGTGGCTAGTGGTGGTTATATCACTGTGATGCTCCAGGTACTGTAGAGGAGGTGGCTAGTGGTGGTTATATCACTGTGATGCTCCAGGTACTGTGTCTAGTGGTGGTTATATCACTGTGATGCTCCAGGTACTGTGGCTAGTGGTGGTTATATCACTGTGATGCTCCAGGTACTGTGGAGGGGCTGGCTAGTGGTGGCTAGTGGTGGTTATATCACTGTGATGCTCCAGGTACTGTGGAGGAGGTGGCTGGTGGTGATGCTCCAGGTATATCACTGTGATGCTCCAGGTAGGTGGCTGTGGTTATATCACTGTGATGCTCCAGGTGGCTAGTGGTGGTTATATCACTGTGATGCTCCAGGTACTGTGGTTATATCACTGTGTGGTTATGGTGGTGAAATCACTGTGATGCTCCAGGTACTGTGGCTAGTGGTGGTTATATACTGCGATGCTCCAGTGGTGGTTATATCACTGTGATGCTCCAGGTACTGTGGAGTGGTGGTTATATCACTGTGATGCTCCTAGTGTGGTGGTTATATCACTGTGATGCTCCAGGTACTGTGGCTAGTGGTGGTTATATCACTGTGATGCTCCAGGTACTGTGACTAGTGGTGGTTATATCACTGTGATGCTCCAGGTACTGTGGAGGAGGTGGCTAGTGTTGGTTATATCACTGTGATGCTCCAGGTACTGTGGCTAGTGTTGGTTATATCACTGTGATGCTCCAGGTACTGTGGAGGAGGTGGCTAGTGCTGGTTATATCACTGTGATGCTCCAGGTACTGTGGAGGAGGAAGCTAGTGGTGGTTATATCACTGTGATGCTCCAGGTACTGTGGAGGAGGTGGCTAGTGTTGGTTATATCACTGTGATGCTCCAGGTACTGTGGCTAGTGGTGGTTATATCACTGTGATGCTCCAGGTACTGTGGAGGAGGTGGCTAGTGGTGGTTATATCACTGTGATGCTCCAGGTACTGTGACTAGTGGTGGTTATATCACTGTGATGCTCCAGGTACTGTGGCTAGTGGTGGTTATATCACTGCGATGCTCCAGGTACTGTAACTAGTGGTGGTTATATCACTGTGATGCTGGTACTAGTGGTGGTTATATCACTGTGATGCTCCAGGTCAGTGGTGGTTATATCACTGCGATGCTCCAGGTACTGTAACTAGTGGTGGTTATATCACTGTGATGCTCCAGGTACTGTGGAGGAGGTGGCTAGTGGTGGTTATATCACTGTGATGCTCCAGGTACTGTGGAGGAGGTGGCTAGTGGTGGTTATATCACTGTGATGCTCCAGGTACTGTAACTAGTGGTGGTTATATCACTGTGATGCTCCAGGTACTGTGGAGGAGGTGGCTAGTGGTGGTTATATCACTGTGATGCTCCAGGTACTGTGGAGGGGCTGGCTAGTGTTGGTTATATCACTGTGATGCTCCAGGTACTGTGGAGGAGGTGACTAGTGGTGGTTTATCACTGTGATGCTCACTGTGGCTAGTGTGGTTATATGCTGCTCCAGGTACTGTGGCTAGTGGTGGTTATATCACTGTGATGCTCCAGGTACTGTGGAGGAGGTGGCTAGTGGTGGTTATATCACTGTGATGCTCCAGGTACTGTAGTGTTGGTTATATCACTGGAGCTCCAGGTACTGTGGCTAGTGGTGGTTATATCACTGTGATGCTCCAGGTACTGTGGACTAGTGGTGGTGTGATGCTCCAGGTACTGTGGAGGAGGTGGAGTGGTGGTTATATCACTGTGATGCTCCAGGTACTGTGACTAGTGTTGGTTATATCACTGTGATGCTCCAGGTACTGTGGCTAGTGTTGGTTATATCACTGTGATGCTCCAGGTACTGTGGCTAGTGGTGGTTATATCACTGTGATGCTCCAGGTACTGTGGAGGAGGTGGCTAGTGGTGGTTATATCACTGTGATGCTCCAGGTACTGTGGAGGGGCTGGCTAGTGTTGGTTATATCACTGTGATGCTCCAGGTACTGTGACTAGTGGTGGTTATATCACTGTGATGCTCCAGGTACTGTGGAGGAGGTGGCTAGTGTTGGTTATATCACTGTGATGCTCCAGGTACTGTGGCTAGTGGTGGTTATATCACTGTGATGCTCCAGGTACTGTGGAGGAGGTGGCTAGTGGTGGTTATATCACTGTGATGCTCCAGGTACTGTGACTAGTGGTGGTTATATCACTGTGATGCTCCAGGTACTGTGTGGCTAGTGTTGGTTATATCACTGTGATGCTCCAGGTACTAGTGGTGGTTATATCACTGTGATGTCCAGGTACTGTGGTTATAGTGGTGGTTATATCACTGTGATGCTCCAGGTACTGTGACTAGTGGTGGTTATATCACTGTGATGCTCCAGGTACTGTGGCTAGTGGTGGTTATATCACTGCGATGCTCCAGGTACTGTAACTAGTGGTGGTTATATCACTGTGATGCTCCAGGTACTGTGGCTAGTGGTGGTTATATCACTGTGATGCTCCAGGTACTGTGGCTAGTGGTGGTTATATCACTGCGATGCTCCAGGTACTGTAACTAGTGGTGGTTATATCACTGTGATGCTCCAGGTACTGTGGAGGAGGTGGCTAGTGGTGGTTATATCACTGTGATGCTCCAGGTACTGTGGAGGAGGTGGCTAGTGGTGGTTATATCACTGTGATGCTCCAGGTACTGTAACTAGTGGTGGTTATATCACTGTGATTCTCCAGGTACTGTGGAGGAGGTGGCTAGTGGTGGTTATATCACTGTGATGCTCCAGGTACTGTGGAGGGGCTGGCTAGTGTTGGTTATATCACTGTGATGCTCCAGGTACTGTGGAGGAGGTGACTAGTGGTGGTTATATCACTGTGATGCTCCAGGTACTGTGGCTAGTGGTGGTTATATCACTGTGATGCTCCAGGTACTGTGGATGAGGTGGCTAGTGGTGGTTATATCACTGTGATGCTCCAGGTACTGTGGCTAGTGTTGGTTATATCACTGTGATGCTCCAGGTACTGTGGCTAGTGGTGGTTATATCTCTGTGATGCTCCAGGTACTGTGGAGGGGCTGGCTAGTGGTGGTTATATCACTGTGATGCTCCAGGTACTGTGGAGGAGGTGGCTAGTGGTGGTTATATCACTGTGATGCTCCAGGTACTGTGACTAGTGTTGGTTATATCACTGTGATGCTCCAGGTACTGTGTCTAGTGGTGGTTATATCACTGTGATGCTCCAGGTACTGTGGCTAGTGGTGGCTATATCACTGTGATGCTCCAGGTACTGTGGCTAATGTTGGCCTCTATAGTTCTAATCTTTCTGAGGACCAATTTATCCAGCATGGGCTCTAGTTTGTCCTGGTTGGTGCCGATGGTAGATCCAGTCTTCTTGATGATTTTGTTTGGCCTGTTTGCATCCTCCCTAGTGATGTTACCCTGCCTGAATCAGAGTATTTCTCCACAACTCAGTGGTCCAGTGGTCCTGAGTCTGCACAGAACTGCCAGGACCCAGGATCAATGGAGACACTGCAGTCTTTAATCCTGTATCTCTTGACACATTCACAAAAAACAGTAATGGCCCACTGGACCCTATTCCAACTACTGAAAGAGCTGCTTCCTGTGCTTGGCCCTCCTATGTTGAACATACTAAACTGCTTCCTATCCTCTGGATGTGTACCAAACTCACTGAAAGTGACAGTAATAAAGCCTCTCTTGAAAAAGCCAACACTTGACCAATAAAAAATAAAAAAAATAAAAAATATTGGCCTCTATCTAATTCTTTCAAAATGTTTTGAAAAAGCTGTTCCTGAAGACAAATGTATACGAAACGCTTCAGTCTGGTTTTAGACCCCATCATAGCACTGAGACTGCACTTGTGAAGGTGGTAAATGATCTTTTAGTGGCATCAGACCGAGGCTCTACATCTGTCCTCGTCCTCCTAGACCTTAGTGCTGCTTTTTGATACCATCGATCACCACATTCTTCTGGAGAGATTGGAAACCCTAACTGGTCTACACGGACAAGTTCTGGCCTGGTTTAGATCTTATCTGTGGGAAAGATATCAGTTCGTCTCGGGGGATGGTTTGTCCTCTGACGAATCAATGTTAGGTTTCGGTGTTCCTCAAGGTTCTGTTTTAGGACCACTATTGTTTTCACTGTATATTTTAGCTCTTGGGGATGTCATTCGGAAACACAATGTCACTGCTATGCGGACGACACACAGCTGTACATTTCAATGAAACATGTTGAAGCCCAAAAACGGCCTGGAAGCCTGTGTTTTATACATAAGGACAAACAGAGATGTTCTAGGTCCCAAGAAACAAAGAGATCTTCTGTTGGATCTGACAATTAATCTTGATGGTTGTACAGTCGTCTCAAATAAGTGAAGGACCTCGGGGTTACTCTGGACCCTGATCTCTCTTTTGTCGAACATATCAAGACTGTTTCAAGGACAGCTTGAATCCATGCTTTTGTTACTTCTACGTTAGACTACTTCAATGCTCTACTTTCTGGCTACCCGGATAAAGCACTAAATAAACTTCAGTTAGTGCTAAACACGACTGCTAGAATCCTGACTAGAATCAAAACATTTGATCATATTACTCCAGTGCTAAGCCTCCCTACACTGGTTTCCTGTTAAGGCTAGGGCTGATTTAAAGGTTTTACTGCTAACCTACAAAGCATTACATGGGCTTGCTCCTACCTGTCTCTCCGATTTGGTCCTGCCGTACATACCTACACGTACGCTACGGTCACAAGACGCAGGCCTCCTAATTGTCCCTAGAATTTCTAAGCAAACAGCTGGAGGCAGGGCTTTCTCCTATAGCGCTCCATTTGTTTGGAATGGTCTGCCTATCCATGTGAGAGACGCAGACTCTGTCTCAACCTTTAAGTCTTTACTGAAGACTCATCTCTTCAGTAAGTCCTATGATTGAGTGTAGTCTGGCCCAGGGGTGTGAAGGTGAATGGCAAGGCACTGGAGTAACGAACCGCCCTTGCTGTCTCTGCCTGGCTGGTTCCCCTCTCTCCACTGGGATTCTCTGCCTCTGACCCTATTACAGGGGCTGAGTCACTGACTTACTGGTGCTCTTCCATGTCGTCCCTAGGAGGGGTGCGACACGTATATTTTCGCAATATTGTATTTAAGTCACGTTACCTTCTTGTCCAGTTTTGCGCCCCCTCAGGCTTGTGCGGTGGAGGAGATCTTCCTGGGCTATACTCAGGCTTGTCTCAGGGTAGTCAGATGGTGGTCTGTTGATATCCAGCTAGTGGTGTGCGGACTGTGCTTTGGCAAAGTGGGTGGGGTTATATCCTGCCTGGTTGGCCGGGGCCACAGTGTCCCCTTAACCCCCCCCCATCTCAGCCTCCAGTATCAATAATACTCTGTGTGCCGGGGGGGCTGGGGTCAGTCTGTCCCATCTGGTGTAATTATGTCGTCTTATCTGGTGTAATTCTCCTGTCTTAAAGTGCCTTCGGAAAGTATTCAGACCCCTTGACTTTTTCCACATTTTGTTACGTTACAGCCTTATTCTAAAATGGATTCTAAAATATGGATAAAACACCTTTCTGGATAAAACACCTTTCTGGATAAAACACCTTTCTGGATAAAACACCTTTATGGATAAAACACCTTTCTGGATAAAACACCTTTCTGGATAAAACACCTTTCTGGATAAAACACCTTAATGGATAAAACACCTTTTTGGATAAAACACCTTAATGGATAAAACACCTTTCTGGATAAAACACCTTTCTGGATAAAACACCTTTCTGGATAAAACACCTTAATGGATAAAACACCTTTCTGGATAAAACACCTTTCTGGATAAAACACCTTAATGGATAAAACACCTTAATGGATAAAACACATTTCTGGATAAAACACCTTTATGGATAAAACACCTTTATGCTCCTATGTACCCTTGTTGTGTCTCTGCCATCCTCAGCTGCCCAGGTTCCAGACGGCACTAGTTTCAGGGATGGAGATATCGCTGTGACTACCGGGAGGCGCTCCAAGGTCTGTTTCGCACGCAGTTGTCTGTGGTCCAAGTCGGTGGACGGACATGTCTACATCGCATACAGGCTGTCATTGGACTACAGTAAGTTACCATCAGGGTTTCCGATATGGGTCTACATCTCATATAGGCTGTCATTGGACTACAGTAAGTTACCAGCAGGGTTTCAGATATGGGTCTACATCTCATACAGGCTGTCCTTGGACTACAGTAAGTTACCAGCAGGGTTTCAGATATGGGTCGTTGGTCCTGTACCTTTCCACTAATATGTTGTGTATATATACGGTTAAAATCGGAAGTTTACATACACTCAATTAGTATTTGGTAGCGTTGCCTTTAAATAGTTTAACTTGGGTCAAACGTTTCGGGTAGCCTTCCACAAGCTTCCCACAATAAGTTGGATGAAATTTGTCTCATTTGTCCCACCCAACTTATTGTGGGAAGCTTGTGGAAGGCTAGAGCGATTTTCTAGGTTAGCTAGCCAGCTATTGTCGTTCTTTTAACGCAACGTAACGTAATCAACACTGCTAGCTAGCCAGCTAGCCCCCGAATAGCAGCACTGTCGAAACTATCACACCCAACGGAACGACTTGATTAGTGTAGTGTCAACAACGCAGCCACTGCCAGCTAGCCTACAAAGTCAACAACGCAGCCACTGCCAGCTAGCCTACTTCAGCAGTACTGTATCATTTTAATCATTTTAGTCAATAAGATTCTTGCTACGTAAGCTTAACTTTCTGAACATTCGAGACGTGTAGTCCACTTGTCATTCCAATCTCCTTTGAATTAGCGTAGCCTCTTCTGTAGCCTGTCAACTATGTGTCTGTCTATCCCTGTTCTCTCCTCTCTGCACAGACCATACAAACGCTCCACACCGGCGTGGCCGCGCCACCTAATCTGGTGGTCCCAGCGCGCACGACCCACGTGGAGTTCCAGGTTTCGGTAGCCTCTGGAACTGCCGATCTGCGGCCAACAAGGCAGAGTTCATCTCAGCCTATGTCTCCCTCCAGTCCCTCGACTTCTTGGCACTGACGGAAACATGGATCACCACAGATAACACTGCTACTCCTACTGCTCTCTCTTCGTCCGCCCACGTGTTCTCGCACACCCGAGAGCTTCTGGTCAGCGGGGTGGTGGCACCGGGATCCTCATCTCTCCCAAGTGGTCATTCTCTCTTTCTCCCTTACCCATCTGTCTATCGCCTCCTTTGAATTCCATGCTGTCACAGTTACCAGCCTTTTCAAGCTTAACATCCTTATCATTTATCGCCCTCCAGGTTCCCTCGGAGAGTTCATCAATGAGCTTGATGCCTTGATAAGCTCCTTTCCTGAGGACGGCTCACCTCTCACAGTTCTGGGCGACTTTAACCTCCCCACGTCTACCTTTGACTCATTCCTCTCTGCCTCCTTCTTTCCACTCCTCTCCTCTTTTGACCTCACCCTCTCACCTCCCCCCCCTACTCACAAGGCAGGCAATACGCTCGACCTCATCTTTACTAGATGCTGTTCTTCCACTAACCTCATTGCAACTCCCCTCCAAGTCTCCAACCACTACCTTGTATCCTTTTCCCTCTCGCTCTCATCCAACACTTCCCACACTGCCCCCTACTCGGATGGTATCGCGCCGTCCCAACCTTCGCTCTCTCTCCCCCGCTACTCTCTCCTCTTCCATCCTATCATCTCTTCCCTCTGCTCAAACCTTCTCCAACCTATCTCCTGATTCTGCCTCCTCAACCCTCCTCTCCTCCCTTTCTGCATCCTTTGACTCTCTATGTCCCCTATCCTCCAGGCCGGCTCGGTCCTCCCCTCCCGCTCCGTGGCTCGACGACTCATTGCGAGCTCACAGAACAGGGCTCCGGGCAGCCGAGCGGAAATGGAGGAAAATTCGCCTCCCTGCGGACCTGGCATCCTTTCACTCCCTCCTCTCTACATTTTCCTCTTCTGTCTCTGCTGCTAAAGCCACTTTCTACCACTCTAAATTCCAAGCATCTGCCTCTAACCCTAGGAAGCTCTTTGCCACCTTCTCCTCCCTCCTGAATCCTCCTCCCCCTCATCCCTCTCTGCAGATGACTTCGTCAACCATTTTGAAAAGAAGGTCGACGACATCCGATCCTCGTTTGCTAAGTCAAACGACACCGCTGGTTCTGCTCACACTGCCCTACCCTGTGCTCTGACCTCTTTCTCCCTCTCTCTCCAGATGAAATCTCGCGTCTTGTGACGGCCGGCCGCCCAACAACCTGCCCGCTTGACCCTATCCCCTCCTCTCTTCTCCAGACCATTTCCGGAGACCTTCTCCCTTACCTCACCTCGCTCATCAACTCATCCCTGACCGCTGGCTACGTCCCTTCCGTCTTCAAGAGAGCGAGAGTTGCACCCCTTCTGAAAAAACCTACACTCGATCCCTCCGATGTCAACAACTACAGACCAGTATCCTTCTTTCTTTTCTCTCCAAAACTCTTGAACGTGCCGTCCTTGGCCAGCTCTCCCGCTATCTCTCTCAGAATGACCTTCTTGATCCAAATCAGTCAGGTTTCAAGACTAGTCATTCAACTGAGACTGCTCTTCTCTGTATCACGGAGGCGCTCCGCACTGCTAAAGCTAACTCTCTCTCCTCTGCTCTCATCCTTCTAGACCTATCGGCTGCCTTCGATACTGTGAGCCATCAGATCCTCCTCTCCACCCTCTCCGAGTTGGGCATCTCCGGCGCGGCCCACGCTTGGATTGCGTCCAACCTGACAGGTCGCTCCTACCAGGTGGCGTGGCGAGAATCTGTCTCCTCACCACGTCCTCTCACCACTGGTGTCCCCCAGGGCTCTGTTCTAGGCCCTCTCCTATTCTCGCTATACACCAAGTCACTTGGCTCTGTCATAACCTCACATGGTCTCTCCTATCATTGCTATGCAGACGACACACAATTAATCTTCTCCTTTCCCCCTTCTGACGACCAGGTGGCGAATCGCATCTCTGCATGTCTGGCAGACATATCAGTGTGGATGACGGATCATCACCTCAAGCTGAACCAAGACGGAGCTGCTCTTCCTCCCGGGGAAGGACTGCCCGTTCCATGATCTCGCCATCACGGTTGACAACTCCATTGTGTCCTCCTCCCAGAGCGCTAAGAACCTTGGCGTGATCCTGGACAACACCCTGTCGTTCTCAAATAACATCAAGGCGGTGGCCCGTTCCTGTAGGTTCATGCTCTACAACATCCGCAGAGTACGACCCTGCCTCACACAGGAAGCGGCGCAGGTCCTAATCCAGGCACTTGTCATCTCCCGTCTGGATTACTGCAACTCGCTGTTGGCTGGGCTCCCTGCCTGTGCCATTAAACCCCTACAGCTCATCCAGAACGCCGCAGCCCGTCTGGTGTTCAACCTTCCCAAGTTCTCTCACGTCACCCCGCTCCTCCGCTCTCTCCACTGGCTTCCAGTTGAAGCTCGCATCCGCTACAAGACCATGGTGCTTGCCTACGGAGCTGTGAGGGGAACGGCACCTCAGTACCTCCAGGCTCTGATCAGGCCCTACACCCAAACAAGGGCACTGCGTTCATCCACCTCTGGCCTGCTCGCCTCCCTACCACTGAGGAAGTACAGTTCCCGCTCAGCCCAGTCAAAACTGTTCGCTGCTCTGGCCCCCCAATGGTGGAACAAACTCCCTCACGACGCCAGGACAGCGGAGTCAATCACCACCTTCCGGAGACACCTGAAACCCCACCTCTTTAAGGAATACCTAGGATAGGATAAAGTAATCCTTCTCACCCCCCCCCTTAAAAGATTTAGATGCACTATTGTAAAGTGGCAGTTCCACTGGATGTCATAAGGTGAACGCACCAATTTGTAAGTTGCTCTGGATAAGAGCGTCTGCTAAATGACTTAAATGTAATGTAAATGTAATACCCGAAACGTTTGACCCAAGTTAAAAAATTTAAAGGCAACGCTACCAAATACTAATTGAGTGTATGTAAACTTCTGACCCACTGGGAATGTGATGAAAGAAATAAAAGCTGAAATAAATCATTCTCTCTACTATTATTCTGACATTTCACATTAATAAAATAAAGTGGTGATCCTGACTGACCTAAGACAGGGGATTGTTACTAGGATTAAATGTAAAAACTGAGTATAAATGTATTCGGCTAAGGTGTATGTAAACTTCCCGACTTCACCTGTATATCTACTATATGGGCTGGTGGAAAACAATCACAGTAATATTTAGTTGACTGATTGAACTTCTTTTCCTTCTCAGTCTTATTCTTGGATGTGTTTCCCTCCGCAGGTGATTTGGATCAGAGGATAATAAAGTCTGGTATGGAGAACATGGAGAGAGGTACCTGTGTGCGTTTTGTTCCCTGGACACACCAGAGGGACTACCTGGATATTCAGCCTAAGTCAGGGTGAGAGAGAACCACTTTGTGTTGTGTTGATGATGAGATTGTCTGATTCTGTGGTTGTGTCCCAAATGATACCTTATTCCCTGTGTAGTGCACTACTTTAGACCAGGGCCCTATTCCCTGTGTAGTGCACTACTTTAGACCAGGGCCCTATTCCCTGTGTAGTGCACTACTTTAGACCAGGGCCCTATTCCCTGTGTAGTGCACTACTTTAGACCAGGGCCCTATTCCCTGTGTAGTGCACTACTTTAGACCAGGGCCCTATTCCCTGTGTAGTGCACTACTTTAGACCAGGGCCCTATTCCCTGTGTAGTGCACTACTTTAGACCAGGGCCCTATTCCCTGTGTAGTGCACTACTTTAGACCAGGGCCCTATTCCCTGTGTAGTGCACTACTTTAGACCAGGGCCCATAGCCCACTACTTCTGACCTCTGTAGAGGAAACATGACACAGAGTAACACTATGTAGGGGAAACATGACACAGAGTAACACTATGTAGGGGAAACATGACACAGAGTAACACTATGTAGGGGAAACATGACACAGAGTAACACTATGTAGGGGAAACATGACACAGTATAACACTATGTAGGGGAAACATGACACAGAGTAACACTATGTAGAGGAAACATGACACAGAGTAACACTATGTAGAGGAAACATGACACAGAGTAACACTATGTAGGGGAAACATGACACAGTAACACTCTGTAGAGGAAACATGACACAGTAACACTCTGTAGAGGAAACATGACACAGAGTAACACTATGTAGGGGAAACATGACACAGAGTAACACTATGTAGGGGAAACATGACATAGAGTAACACTATGTAGAGGAAACATGACATAGAGTAACACTATGTAGAGGAAACATGACACAGAGTAACACGATGTAGAGGAAACATGACACAGAGTAACACTATGTAGGGGAAACATGACACAGAGTAACACTATGTAGAGGAAACATGACACAGAGTAACACTATGTAGGGGAAACATGACACAGAGTAACACTATGTAGAGGAAACATGACACAGAGTAACACTATGTAGGGGAAACATGACACAGAGTAACACTATGTAGGGGAAACATGACACAGTAACACTATGTAGAGGAAACATGACACAGAGTAACACTATGTAGAGGAAACATGACACAGAGTAACACTATGTAGGGGAAACATGACACAGAGTAACACTATGTAGGGGAAACATGACACAGAGTAACACTATGTAGAGGAAACATGACAGAGTAACACTATGTAGAGGAAACATGACACAGAGTAACACTATGTAGAGGAAACATGACACAGAGTAACACTATGTAGGGGAAACATGACACAGAGTAACACTATGTAGGGGAAACATGACACAGTAACACTATGTAGGGGAAACATGACACAGTATAACACTATGTAGAGGAAACATGACACAGAGTAACACTATGTAGGGGAAACATGACACAGAGTAACACTATGTAGGGAAACATGACACAGAGTAACACTATGTAGGGGAAACATGACACAGTAACACTATGTAGGGGAAACATGACACAGTATAACACTATGTAGAGGAAACATGACACAGAGTAACACTATGTAGGGGAAACATGACACAGAGTAACACTATGTAGAGGAAACATGACACAGAGTAACACTATGTAGAGGAAACATGACACAGAGTAACACTATGTAGGGGAAACATGACACAGAGTAACACTATGTAGGGAAACATGACACAGAGTAACACTATGTAGGGGAAACATGACACAGAGTAACACTATGTAGGGGAAACATGACACAGAGTAACACTATGTAGAGGAAACATGACACAGAGTAACACTATGTAGGGGAAACATGACACAGAGTAACACTATGTAGGGGAAACATGACACAGTAACACTATGTAGAGGAAACATGACACAGAGTAACACTATGTAGAGGAAACATGACACAGAGTAACACTATGTAGAGGAAACATGACACAGAGTAACACTATGTAGGGGAAACATGACACAGAGTAACACTATGTAGGGGAAACATGACACAGTATAACACTATGTAGGGGAAACATGACACAGTATAACACTATGTAGAGGAAACATGACACAGTATAACACTATGTAGAGGAAACATGACACAGTATAACACTATGTAGGGGAAACATGACACAGAGTAACACTATGTAGAGGAAACATGACACAGAGTAACACTATGTAGAGGAAACATGACACAGAGTAACACTATGTAGAGGAAACATGACACAGAGTAACACTATGTAGAGGAAACATGACACAGAGTAACACTATGTAGGGGAAACATGACAGAGTAACACTATGTAGAGGAAACATGACACAGAGTAACACTATGTAGAGGAAACATGACACAGAGTAACACTATGTAGAGGAAACATGACACAGAGTAACACTATGTAGAGGAAACATGACACAGAGTAACACTATGTAGGGGAAACATGACAGAGTAACACTATGTAGGGGAAACATGACACAGTATAACACTATGTAGAGAATAAGGTGTCATTACGGACGGCCCTTGTCTCCCCTTTTCGATAAGGAACGGTGTGCACTGTTGTTGTTGTTGTTGTTGTTGTTGTTTAGGTGTTGGTCGTACCTAGGGCAGCGTGGTGGCAGACAGACTTTATCTCTACAGTCTCCTGACTGTATGTTGTCTGGCGTGGCCTCCCACGAACTCATGCACGCCCTGGGCTTCGTGCACGAACATTCCCGCATCGACCGCGACAACTATGTCACTGTCCTGTGGGAGAACATCTGGAAGGGTGAGCCAGACAAGGTGTTGACACTATGGTTTGGGGTCAAGGTAATGTTCCTTCAGTATATTCAACCAACTGATGTGTGTTGTCCATCAACAGATCGCGTACGGAACTTTGAGAAGTTCAAAACCAACTCTCTGGGCGTTCCCTATGACTACGACTCCATCATGCACTTTGGGATGTATGTAGCTAGGACACACACACACACACACACACACACACACACACATACAGACACACACACACACACACACACACACACACACACACACACACACACACACACACACACACACACACATACAGACACACACACACACACACACACACACACACACACACACACACACACACACACACACACACACACACACACACACACACACACACACATACACACACACACACACACACACACACACACACACACACACACACACACACACACACACACACACACACACACACACACACACACATGGAATTATATGTGAAGAAAGTCTCACAATGTCGTTTGTGTAAATGCAGGTATTCGTATTCAGAAGGTGGAGATCCTACCATCAAACCTAAGAGGAAGAACCACAACACCCTTCTGGGACAGAGAACCGGTCTCAGTCAACTGGACAAAATGAAGATTAACAAACTCTACAAATGTGGTTGGTAGCAAACAATATTTCCTTTATATTTCTGAGGCAAAGTTTTTATTGATTTTGTATTAGTTATTATTTTGTATTAATTTCCTCCCATTTTGTATTTGGTTTTCAAAGGTTGTCAATATAGAACAAAGGTATGATCACTAGATGTGTCCTCTCTCTCTCTCTTTTGACAGAAACCCTGGACGATTAGAAAAATCAAACAGAGAAACATCGTCCACTGAATCTCTGGTGTCAGATAATGGCAGCATTTAAATAAAGATTCGATTGACAACTCAGTTGCTCTTCTGTATTTCTGCGTAAACATGTTGTTGCATCACACTGAGAAATGACTGTTTACCTGTTTGAAATATGTCTGTTCTGGGACAACGAACACCTTTGGGGTGGCTCATCTCGGAAAGTGCTGAATGTCCTGTGTAAAAGTATAGGGTGAAGCTGGAGGATGCTGTTTAGGGGGCATCAACGGATTAGATGTTAATGTCATAGGACGCCACGAGGGACAACGCTCTGGGCTGTGATTCATCCTGGAACATCAGAACATGTAACCAATCAGTGCAGACGTCGGGAGGTGAGGTGAGGGGGGGGGGGGGGGTAGTCTATATAGGTGTGGAGTTAGGACCTAAATCTGGATCAGAGACCAGTCTGGCCCAAGGACATGAAACTCATGATCTCTCTAGGAATCATCTTGGGAATGATGACCTATACCTCCGCTCTACCTATCCAGGTAAGTGCTGAATTTAGTTTAGAATGAATCTTACCTTAGTGGTGCTCTCTCACGTAATACTTTCTGAAATTAACATTTCTTCCACAGAATTCATCAGTGATACAAGAAATGAGAGGGAGGTTGAAAAGAGGAAACTCCGGTAAATTGTTGAAATATTTCCATGAACATAATTTTGTATTTAATTAATGTGGCAGAATGTATCTTAACACACTTCTATTATCCATTTATAATAGAGGTGCTTAGGGGTCCAGAGGAAATGAATGCAATGGACAGGATCCTGAGAACCAATGGGAGTAAGTA